>NC_073745.1:97547104-98147104 GCF_029784135.1 Toxorhynchites rutilus septentrionalis
AAAGAAGAAAGAAGAAAGAAGAAAGAAGAAAGAAGAAAGAAGAAAGAAGAAAGAAGAAAGAAGAAAGAAGAAAGAAGAAAGAGAAAGAAGAAAGAACAAAGAACAAAGAACAAAGAACAAAGAACAAAGAACAAAGAAAAAAGAACAAAGAAAAAGAGGCAGCAAAATAGATCATGTATACGTTAGAAGACTTATAAAGTCATTTCCAGCCTATACAAGTCACTTGGTACATTCAACTCATTATCCAAAAAAGCAATCCTGATCTGAATATTAGGATAGAATATAATTTATAGTTATACACTGCACGAATTTCACGCCAACTCGAGTGACCATTGGCATCATCATTCCAGATTGTAGTGCAACATTTTGGATGTAAAACACTGTTCATTTGAGCATTTTTGCATACATGAAATTTAATTTGAACTTGAATTTGAAGAAAATGAACTAGTATATGACTAATTTCATGCCAACTCAACTGACCATTGGCAGCACCATCTCAGATAACAACGAACCGTTTTGGGTGTAAACGCATCGGTATTTTAAGCATTTTTGCATACTTGAAATATTCAAAAAAGAATAAGACTACTTTTTGGAAAGGGCAAAACAAAATTTCTTGGTTTTTTTACAAAAAATTATAACTCAAAAACTATTTTTTTTTATCCCATTTATTTATTTAAGGTTCATTTAGCTTTTTTTTTAGATGTAACAGAGCCGAATTTTAATCGTGTACATGTCACATGGTTATCATATCTATAATTAGCACATTACACAGTTGTCATTCGCCAGTATTCCTTCTATACCATTACATATGGTACATTCACACAGTAGCCATTTAGGCGTAAGAGTATTCTTTCTGTTCTTCCATTATCCAGTTGGACCACCGGACAGCGGAGACAGTTGATTGATCATTGTTGAGTTATTTATAGAACAGCAGCCCGATGTGTTTTGCAGAGCAGAGCAGTTGTATGGATGAATCGATCTTATTTCGACCGTGGATCGATCTCCATCGCTGATGATTGTTGCGTGGACGTAGCTATTTTGTAACAACACAAAGATGGTCAATGAGGGCCCTGAGTTTTGAACTCACAATCGATCGCTTACTAAGCGAACGCGCAACCAATGTGGCTACGAAGACCCCCGACTCAAAAACTATAATACCTACAAAATTTATTCAGAGTATAGAATGTGGGAAACTATTTAAATTTTCATGAAAAAACCGTTTGTTTTTGAAAAAAAAATTTCGCTGAAAAAAAATTATTTTAGGAATTAAATTCTTTTTTCCCAAAAACGATTTTATTTTAGATTCTCAAAAAAAAAAAATATGAATAGCCCTTATAATTTCTAACAAGTCGTCCATACATCTGAAATGGGCACTTTTACACGAAAAAAGTTTTTCTAACAACAACTTTTTCATGTTTTCTTTGAAAAAAAAATTGTTAAAAGTCAAGATAGCGATATAGTGTATTCGACAAAGTTTTAAAAGTTATTAAAATATGAACTTTCCACATAGACGTCAACTTTTTATTTTTTTAGTCTCTAGAATATAGGGCAATTTTGTATGGAGACCACTGGAAAAATAATATTTTATTCGTTACATTTTTGTGTGTAAATTCTCGCGTTTCACATATTCTTGTCGTTCTAAATAGAAAAAAGTTAGCAAAGAATGTAAACCGCGAAAATTTATACATAAAATGTTTCGAATTAAACATAAATAGTATTTTTCACAGAAAAACATGAAAAAGTTGTTGTTCGAAAAACTTTTTCCCTGTAAAAGTGTCCATCTTCTGATGTATGGGTGACTTGTTGGAAATTGTGTGGGATATTCATATATTTTTTCAGAATTAAAAAAACATGTTTTCGAGAAAAATAAATTTGAAATTTGACATTTTTCCTTTTTTATTATTAAAATTACTCATCAAAATTTTTTTAACCTTCAGAAAATTAAACAATTAACCAACAGAAAATTAACCATCATTGTGTTTCGAGTAAACTGACCGAAATACACTGAAAAAGTTTAGAAAAGGCCGAACCGTAAGCATTTTACTTCATGAATACTAAGAAATCTCCATCAGTTGGATTGAAAATGTAGAACTGCCTTTTTATATCCTACGGATAGAACTGTAGCGAGGAAAAAATGTATACATGAAATTGATTCTTCCTATTTATTTACTAGAACAAATCAAAAGACGAGTCCCTGCATACAGCTATTGAAGGAGACATTATTCATATCGCTGACGAATTAATCACTAATTATAAAAATATGTATTTAAATATTTAAATCAACTCTTTCTGTGATAAAATACTCAACAATGTAAATGCTGATCATAATCTCAAAAAAAAATTGATATTTCTGTCGATAACGATACTTGGGATGAGTATTTAATCCGCAGCAGAGTTCTTATAAAAGAAACGCTTAGTTGAAGCCTTCAAAATGTTCACCGAATTTAAAAAAAATAAATTGAAAATCTCCGAAACATTTATTTATCGGATTTGGATCAACGCCCTTCGACCTTCGAATGCTTTGTTTACGCTTTATTTCTCACAAAATGCCTCATGAAAGACCATGTTCCATGCGTATAGGAGAGGAAGTTGAAATGCAAGATATAATCGGAACCGTAGCATATAACCATTTTTAATGATTTTATATAATCACTAGAAGCCGTTCGCGAAAGCTAATTATTTGATTTTGTGTATGGAAAATGGGAAATTTCGTGGTGAATTTACGAAATATAAATTTCAAATTTTCTCGCTCTTTTGGAAAATTACAGAAAGACTGATTACCTGAGATTGGAGAAATGTGATTACCTTTGTATCATAGTTTGAGAGTTCGACCACAATGACAAAGCGAAATTCCTCAAAGGAATGTCGTATCATTGAAGGAGAAGTAAAAAGTTCGTCAAATATTCGAATCGGAACTGTATTGAATCATTATGTGTCTTCCTTCGAGTGCGTAATTGTTGTCTGCCTTCTGCAGGCACCCCTCTTCCCAACATAACCAGCTATCGTAAAATCTTGATTTCTAAAGCTATACACGCACCATTTCCGGGTGTGCTTGCCACCTAACAAGCTCAAATTGAAAGGTCCTACCTCACTACAAAAAGTGTCTCCCAAATTGGCCCCCCAACAAAGCCACTGTCCGAAAAAGCTGAGCTACCAACACAATTGCGACTCTCCAAAAACAAAAACCCACACTCTTGCAACGGCAGCTTCAATGTGGCCGGCAGCGCGTCGTCTTGCATCTAAATCAGTTATGCTCTTCGGCGGGATTTTACGCGGGAGACGCGACCCCACCAAGATGTGCACTCGAAACATCGCTCCCACTTAGCTGCTGCTGCACCACCACGTGTTAACCAACACAACGCGATATTCTGCGATACTACGCTTAGTATGGAACCATATCTAGAGAAACCAGTTGTAGTTGGAATGAAAATAAGAGTGGCTGTAACCGAGCGGCATTTGCCGAACTCTGCTGTTGTGTTGAGCCACGAAAATATGGGGAGTTGGAGAAGTAAAAAAACCAACAACAAGAAACACACAAAACCAAACAGCGGACCCTTACGATCGACCGGTGGCAGGCCAGTGGGAGGGAACGAGATGCAGATAGGTCGATTCGAAAAGTGGGTCAATTCGTTTTCATTACACCAACACCACCGTGATCCTGGCTGACTGACTTACTGACTGACTGAATGACTTCGGCGGGGTCTCTGCTGCACTCTTACAACTATTTAGTATACACACGAACGGATGGTTTGTTCGTTTAGGGTGGCAGGGGATAGTTGCCGCGAGGAGAACCGTATGAAATCTAGAGGTAAAAACTCGTTTTTATCTTCTTTACGGCCACTTCTTGTGTGTGTTTACATATTTATTTTTTGAGGATAGTTGTACAGAAAGTGAAAACGAAAATTTAGATGAATAATTCCATTAGCGACATTAAATGGTGGAGCTATTATGGGGTCCTACGTGGGAGAGGTGATTCGTGTTCCTTGTCATGTTTGCTGCCTCGCAGTGTAGTGGTTCAGGAAATCCGGTATTCTCTTCAATCACCCGGATGTGACACTGTTCACGAATATGTGTCGAATTGGGAATAAAATTTTCACATTTTCTTTCAATAGATGGAGCGCCTCCATGTGACTTCTAGATAACAAGCTCCAGAATGTTTTATTCTGATTTTACACATATTTACTCATTTTCTAATACTTGTTCACTTAAAGGGTGTGTCACATCAAATTGCAGCACGGAAAAAACGCTGTAGAAATTCGCCCAGTAGACCGATCCTTTTGAAAATTTTAGACAGTCAAATAAAAACTATTAAACAACTTTTGGCATTTTCTTTTTATTCATACTTCGAGCCCAAGCCCGTATGCTCACACCTTCCTCTTTACCCCATCCATAAGGTTCTGTACAACGTCAGGTTGTAGTTTTTTTGAACAGAAATCCATTTCCTCTTGAAGTCCGCCTCCGATTTGACAACTTTTGGGTTCTTCCGGAGGGCCTGCCTCATAATCGCCCAATATTTCTCTATTGGGCGAAGCTCCGGCGCGTTGGGCGGGTTCATTTCCTTTGGCACGAAGGTGACCCCGTTGGCTTCGTACCACTCCAACACGTCCTTTGAATAGTGGCACGAAGCGAGATCCGGCCAGAAGATGGTCGGGCCCTCGTACTGCTTCAATAGTGGTAGTAAGCGCTTCTGTAGGCACTCCTTAAGGTAAACCTGCCTGTTTACCGTGCCGGTCATCACGAAGGGGGCGCTCCGCTTTCCGCAAGAGCAGATCGCTTGCCACACCATGTACTTTTTGGCAAACTTGGATAGTTTCTGCTTGCGAATCTCCTCCGGAACGCTGAATTTGTCCTCTGCGGAGAAGAACAACAGGCCCGGCAGCTGACGAAAGTCCGCTTTGACGTAGGTTTCGTCGTCCATTACCAGGCAATGCGGCTTCGTCAGCATTTCGGTGTACAGCTTCCGGGCTCGCGTCTTCCCCACTTCCCGGACCGAACTTCTCGGATCACGTCTAAACTGCTTAACTACGCGCTTGTGATCTTTTTCACTGACGGAGCATCCATTTTTGCCGTTCTTCACCTTCAGATCGATGATTAGGTTCCCGAAGTATCGTTTTAGTACTCTGCTGACCGTGGTTTGGACGATTCCCAGCATCTTACCGATGTCCCGATGTGACAACTCCGGATTCTCGAAATGAGTGCGCAGGATTAATTCACGACGCTCTTTTTCGTTCGACGACATTTTTCCAAATTTACGAAAAATTGACAGTGAAGCATGGCCAACGTGATCTATACACTCTTATCTGATTATAAGCGAAAGCTGAAGATATAATTCCTAAAAATTAAATTTCTACAGCGTTTTTTCCGTGATGCAATTTGATGTAACACACCCTTTATTGGCTCACTAACGCTCATTCGTACCTGCAACGCTCCACGCGAAGCTCTCATCACTCGGAAGTATTCCTCTGTCAATTTTAAGACGCTCTTACAGTCTCAAATCCTGTTGCATTCAATGGGAAACAAATTTTAGGAAACAAATAGATATTCGGCAGATAAAGCAGTAAACCTAACACTGGGAAGCGGTACTTGGCTTGTAATCTCTTGACAGATAATCCGGATTGGGTCTGCAGTAGTCTCTTTCAGCCTCCGACAGATTCTTAACTTTTTTCTGTATAGATATCTTAGCTGGACAATCCCACCTGCCCGCCAGATTCTTAATTCCAGAGAGAGAATAGAGACTTACTGGTACTGTACGATTCGTTTCATTCAGGTAATCCCAGATAGACTTTCGGAAAGTCCTACCCTATGTTTCAAACTAACCGTGCAATCAACGGAACACAGGTTTGCGTGCGAGAGACCGCCGCTTCCGACAGCGGAACAGCGCTCGACTCAGACCGCGTCATCTTGGCGGCTTGGGCCGCTTCCGGTAACGCATCGAATCATATATAATCGAGTCTGTATATGATAGAGTCCGATCTCTAGTTGTAGTTTTATTATCCAACAACTTTCAATCTTCAAAAACCATGATTTTTACTCCACTGTACCAACAAAAGCCTCCACGTTGACATATTAACTTTTTTTCTTAAAAGAAGTCATATAATGAAACAACAACTACATAAAAATAAATTGTGTATACGTAATAAACAAAAATATCAAGGAACAAAAATTTTTGTTTTGTTTTTAAGGATATACCACGCCTTAAAAAATATTCGTAGTAAGCTCAATAACAAATCCAATCAGACTAAATTTTGTTACCTTTTGATTCCTAGAAGGTTCTGACTGAAAGTTATTCATTATAAATAAATATTTCATGAAATTAAAATCGCACAGCACATTGAAAAGAATTTTCAATTATGCTTTGACCGAGACAAAATGTTTCAATTTATGCCATCAATTTGGAAAAATGAGGAAAAAGGCTTATTGCAGTGTTCTATAAACTCTAAAGTAACTCTGTTCTAAACTAAACGGGAAAAATTGGTTGTTTCCTTTCAGATTATTTCCTCACTACTCATAACCATATTAAGTTATGTAAGTACGATATACCACAACTGTAAACTATACAACAAGTTTACAGTTGTGGTATATCGTACGTATATCGTTGTTGTATATTATTCAAGATATAAATCGATAGGGTACGACGCTATAGAGGCAACCCTTCTGGTTTTCGGGCGACGAATATTATACTTAAATTCCTTCCCTTCCCCTGGTGACTGTACGGATGTGGCCGGCTTCGTTATTGACTCTTTAAAGTTCGAATCACTGAAACTTGTAGAATGAGAATGACTTGCTACTTTCAGTGTGTACTTTGTGCAATTTCGCTGGTTCAGGCCAATCACGGAGAGCAACTACGAATTGTAGCCTGTCTAGCCAAGCTCAAGCTCAAGCTCAGAATGTTTCAGCATTGTTCCTCTAACATTTCTGCTACCTCATTCGTCTCTAGCTTTGAGAAAGGCCATTCTAGAAAAAAAATACCTCATGCCTTAAGAAAGGCAATTTTTGAATTCCTTCGACGCACGTAACGAAATATATCCAAATCGACTAGCTCGTGAATCACACAGGTGTTGTGCCTGCGAAGCAATGTTTCACTTCTCTTATTTTCTTATCTCCTCCACACAGTGTTGCCACATTTTCATCTGTACCAGAGCAGTTATCATCTGTACTTTTTCTTCCAAAAATCGAAAATATTCGTCATAGAGAAAAATCTATTTCAAATACTCTTTCATTTACTACAAATATTACATTTACATTTGCAAGTCAATCGTATGTTTGATGATGCTTATACATAGTTTTTCTGAATCTAGATTGTATACTATCATTTATTTTATTTTTCGAGCTGCCGCCACGATGTTCAATCAAATCTTTTGATTTCAAAATAGCGTTCATCGTATCGTTGCTCAGCCGATTTCGAAACTTTTTTTTGTCCTGATTATATTCAGAAAAAAATCGCTCGACAGCAATCACAATAACGAAGCCTCTATTACAACGTTAATGCTTGTTGAATTGGAAAAGTTTCTGGGATTTAACATTGCCGCAGCCTTGAGCGTTGAATCATCAAAATCGAACATTTTTCTCAATCAGCTCCACGAAAAAACTGCGACAAATATCCTTAAAAACAAGAAGTGGGTTATATCTGTGATATAACCGCAAGGTAGACGTAGGACTACCGTTGGCTGGGTAATCATTTATTTGAAATTGCATCTGAATCAATTCTTAATGAATGAATAAATGAATATTTTGAAAGATTGCTGTAAGTTTTTCTTGTTAGTGTGTGGGTGGATGAGTATAAGTATGGAATTTTTTTTTTTATATCCCATTTATTTATTTGAGGCTCATTAGCATTTTAGCTGTAACAGAGCCGAATTTTAATCGTGTACATGTCACATGATTATCATATCTATAATTAGCACATTACACACAGTTGCCATTCGCCAGTATTCCTTCTATACCATTACATATGGTAAATTCACACAATAGCCATTTAGGCGTAAGAGTTTTCTATCTGTTCTTCCATTATCCAGTTAGACCGGACAGCGGAGACAGTTGATTGATCATTGTTGAGTTATTTATAGAACAGCAGCCCGATGTGTTTTGCAGAGCAGAGCAGTTGTATGGATGAATCGATCTTATTTCGACCGTGGATCGATCTCCATCGCTGATGATTGTGGCGTGGACGTAGCTATTTTGTAACAACACAAAGATGGTCAATGAGGGCCCTGAGTTTTGAACTCACGATCGATCGCTTACTAAGCGAACGCGCAACCATTGTGGCTACGGAGACCCCCAGGTAGTATGGAATTGTTATTAACATAAAATTCAACTCTTTCGAATTTGTTGGTGTTTCCGAAACGAACCGATGGAGTTTGAGTAGCCTTGTAAAAGCAACTGAAGATATTTGATCCTCCTTCCTGAATGGCGTTAACGTTCCCTGTGGAACTTTTGCCGTCTCAACTTATACATTAATTAGCGTCATTTATTAACACATAGTTGAGATTTCTTAAGCCAAATAACACGCCTAGAATGTATTCCGAGGGGCAAGCTCTAGAATACGCGTGACCACAGTGCAAGTCGAATGAAATTTCTTTGACGAAAAATCCCCCGACCAGAACGGGAATCGAACCCGAACACCCGGCATGATAATGTGAGACGCTAACCACTCGGCCACGGGTGCACCTAAATAGATATTTGATACATGATTCATTTTTGTTTTCGTGAGAATAACATGAGATTTTTTATGATCACTCCATGCGCAGAATAGAAACTGAGGGCGCCATTTCACGGTGAAAACGAAATAAAGTCTATATAACCTTGCATAAAATTCATTTAGTTTTTATCGTGATGTGACAATTTTTCATGACTGTTCCATGCGATAGCAGAACAGAAACTGATGCTATTGAATTGCATCACGGGAACACCAAGTCGAATGCGTAAATGGGTGCGAATATTCCTTCGCTCGGACGCATTGACTCGCAAACATTTTTTAATGACTGTTCCATGCGAAAGCAGAACAGAAACTGATGCGAGTAAAAGTACTCACGCCTTGCATGTGTCCGATATGGTTTCCCAAACACTAATGCAAGCGAGAAAAAGAAATCACAGCTTGCATGTATTCGTTATGACGGTTTCTCCAGGTGCCCAGTTTTTGCGTCCGTGTTCGGGAACACATTGCGATCACCAATCATCATCGATGAGCTAGATTGTTATGATTTCAATAGCTTGCTTTCAAAGTAATTTTTCGGCTATTGAAACGATTTTTTGGTCCAATAAGTGACAATCATATTAGGCTGTCAAAAAAGTCCTGCGGTATTTCCGCGAGGTGTCGTTGTAAGCGCGTAGTTCTAGTTGTATTCATTGTATCGAGTCATACTATAGCTTGTTGGAAAGGTATTTTTGCGCGCTATAATATAGTCCTTGACAGTGTTTTGTTTGGTTAAGTCGTTCGTGAGTTATAGAGTCGCAAATATGGAGCAAAATAAAGAGAAAATCCGACATATTTTACAGTACTACTATGACATAGGCAAAAATGCATCTCAAGCTGCCAATAAAATTTGTGCAGTTTATGGACCCCATACAGTTTCCATTTCCACCGCACAACGATGGTTTCAGCGTTTTCGTTCTGGTGTAGAGGTCGTCGAAGATGCGCCACGCTCCGGAAGACCTGTCGTCGAAAATTGCGACAAAATCGCTGAATTAGCCGAGAAAGACCGGCATAGTAGCAGCCGTAGCATCGGCCAAGGGCTGGGGATAAGTCATCAAACCGTTATTAACCATTTGAAGAAGCTTGGATTCACAAAGAAGCTCGATGTATGGGTGCCACACACGTTGACGCAAAAAACATCTTTGACCGTATCGACGCATGTGAATCGCTGCTGTATCGCAACATACGTTTCTGAAGCGGATAGTGACTGGCGATGAAAAGTGGGTCACTTACGACAACGTGAAGCGCAAACGGTCGTGGTCGAAGCCCGCTGAAGCGGCTCAGACGGTGGCCAAGCCCTCATTAACGGCCAGGAAGGTTCTGCTGTGTGTTTGGTGGGATTGTCAAGGAATAATCTATTATGAGCTGCTTCCCTATGGCCAAACGCTCAATTCGGACCTGTACTGCCAACAACTGGACCGCTTGAAGGTAGCACTCATGAAGAAGAGGCCATCTTTGATAAACAGAGGCCGCATTGTCTTCCATCAGGACAACGCCAGGCCACACACTTCTTTGGTGACGCGCCAGAAGCTGCGGGAGCTCGGATGGGAGGTTCTTTTGCATCCGCCGTATAGTCCAGACCTTGCACCAAGTGACTACCACCTGTTTTTGTCCATGGCCAACGAGCTAGGTAGTCAGAAGTTAGCCACAAAAGAGGCCTGTGAAAATTGGCTATCCGAGTTTTTTGCCAATAAGGAAGCGAGCTTCTATAACAGGGGTATTATGAAGTTGGCATCTCGTTGGGAACAAGTCATTGAACAAAACGGCGCATATTTGACTTAAAACAGATGATTGTAACTAATTTTATGAGCAAATGAAAATTCAAAAAAAATACCGCAGCACTTTTTTGACAGCCTAATATAACTCGTTGACATTGTATCTTTCGGATGAAGTGATTATTGTACCACTCCATTCAGCCTGTAAAGAGGTATTAACGCTCAAAACCTTGCAGTCCAGCGGGTGACTGTCTCGTTATCATTGAACATTGAACTTACACCCCAGTACAGAAATGAAAGACGTAGTCCTACGTCGATAATCTGCCTTTCGCTGTCCATTGTTCTGATAGTTTTTTTCTGTTACCATTCCAACCTAAAAATTCTTGTTGCTCTTCAAATGATGTGCAAATTTAATAGCACTGGACATTGAAACAACGTGAGATTCCTACCAGATATTAGTGAGGATGATCAAATGAAAATCTTTCAGTTTTTGAATTCAGGTTTTTTTAGCCTGAAATAAACAATTCAATCTGTTGATCTGGAGCAAGCATTTGCGGCGTAAAAGTCGTCATGAACCTTAATGTTGCTTTGTTCAAATGTAAGATATTTCACATGCGGAAAAAAATCTGTACCAACCAGTACTTTTTGACGAAAATCTGTACCCTGTACCGTATAGAATATGTACCAAGAACAACGAATACATTTGTACCTTTCCAGATAAATCTGTACGTGTGACAACACTGCCTCCACACGATATGCTCGATAGATAACTATGATTGTTTTGGCAGTGGTGTATTCAGATTGTATTCCTCTGTTATTCTTAGGGGGTGCACAAAACGGACCACTCAAAACGTGGGATTTAGCGCGATTAGATAATACTTCATATTTTAAAATTACATATTCAATAGTTTATCTGAAGATTTTTTTATGGTGTAGAAATATGTCCATTCAATTGATGCAAACATTTTTGTAATCTATTAGGAAAGTAAAAAGGTTAAAAGCGTTCGGAATCTTTCATTATTCACTACATATTCAGTGTTTACCTCTCATATATGTATGTTAGACATAGTCCTGCGTCAAAAGCACGTTGTCCATAACTATGAAGATTCGATTAAATCATTAATTCTAAAAAACACTTATAATTAATATTACCCTCTGAATGGAACAGAGTGTTCTAAACCGATCAAATCTATCGCAAACATGAAGCGAATACACAAACTTCCCGATAGCAAGTGGACATGATTTAATCGTTTTCAAGATTCCCGGAGGAGTGCCGAAGTGCGAAACAGAACGAGTCTACCGACGAATGCTGCGTGTGAAATTAGTTCAGGTTAGTCGTGATAAGAGCGGTACACAATTGAAGAGTTAGTTGGATGTTATCAGGAAAGGTGACGGAGTGTAAACAAAAACAGTGCAAGTGGTTCTGAAAACATACTCGTACCACCTTTTTTCTCGCAGGTGTTTCGCTATGTATTCGCTCAGCTGAATATTGGACACCCACCTAATCTATGAAGTTGTAAGGATAGCAACTAATTGACGAAACTACTTGTTCACACATATAGGAGGTATGAACATCATAGAAACTACCAGCATTCAGACTGTAGCTGATCATTTTCCCCTTTTTTCCGATGGCCTCATTTAGCGAGCATGTTTATTTTTCAGGTGAATAAAAGCATCATATATAGTAGATATACGTTGTCATCTATTTGACTGCATATTCATCTTTTCCGTATGCTGATTTATGTAAATAAGGCAAACGTGGCTGAAAATAGATGGGTTTTGTGTTGATATCATTACCATTAATTTATCGAACGATTTTAATGAGATTGCGTATTTCTACTGTGCAGTTTTCCACTTCTCCAACTTCTTTCTTCATTCTTCAACATTCCTCAGATTCTTCGATTTTAAAGTTTTATGTCAAATTCATCAAAAATAATTACAACACAGTTTGTCCTATTTTTAAAAACGTGTTCCATGTGTTTTCGGGGAAAGCGTTAATAATTTTCAATCTAGTTTCTGGGGATTGGCAAGTAGATATGTTGTTCCGGATGCCAATACCTAAGCTCTACTCAGGGTAAAATCTAAAACCGAGATTTTCAGAATTAGCTTTCGAGAAACCGTTAACTCAGGAACTCCACTTTACATAATTATTTATATTGTTTGTACTACAGCGTTGCACATAACCGGCCATAAACGATCTCGTTCGCAATGCAACCCAATCAAATAAATCATCTCGCGGCCGCCAGAGGCCGAACCATTCATCAATCTGGTGCATCATCAACGCGCTTTTTCGGACGCGTTTCGATTGTCCAGCGAAGAAAATCGAGCCTCGAGAAGCATGATTGAGGAAAATTATATCGTTAAATCCACACGCTGCCGACCTGGGGCCGGAGCTGCTCGCTCCTAAGCCCCCTTCCGCGACCCGTAGGCAGGGGCCTCACACTCACTGGGCTTCGAGTGGCGGCGACGGGCGGCAACCACATCGTATTCAGAGCGTAGCCAGAAAAATCGTTGTTGAGCTTTTTTTTTTACTTCTATGCCGGTCATAAATGCGTAATTCAAGCCAAAGTTACATGAGTTTTTCACTGGTTTTTTGGGCTAATATGATATAATAGTTTGGTCCAGTTTTTTAAATAGATTTTTCGTCGTTGTTCGCGTATTAATTTTACGATAAGTTCACGTGTGAATAGTTGACCACAACTTGCAGAGCTATTTAGCTCAAAAACCAAAATATATTCACACGCTATAGCGTATGTTTGAAATCCCTTAAGTCAAGGAAAAATCGATTCTGAGAAAGGTACCCTCGATTTCCACACTCTCTCGCAAATTTAGAACGTTCGATGCACCCCGTCAAGTGTCGTTTGAATGCAGCGAATGTTGCCAAACCTTCGTACCTCAAAATACCAACAGAAAATTAAAACAAATGGGCCATCGGATCCCTCTGGCGGACAGAGCCAAAGCGTTATGCAATGGAACGGAATCGTAGCACTCAGATCGGGCACCTCTCGGAGTTGTGCAACTTCCCCACCGGTCCCAGAGCAAAAGAGCATTCATTGGATTTTTTTTCGCCAGCCAACCACCGCCATTCTATGCTAAAAATCTATTCAGGAAACCAAAGAGCTGCTAGCACTAAAACCGGCTGCGGCTATCGGCTGTATCTGTATCTGGTCAGGCAGCATTTTCATTTTAATTCGTTTCTTTCTATTTTGACTCAATAAAACCATAAATAACTGTAACCATCCCACGCTTGATACTGCCCGCGGGGTTTAATGGTTTGTTTTTTTTCTCTGCCTCTTCCTCGTCTCCCAATCTAGGTGAAGCTGGCCAAATTCTACATCTCGAGTCGGCTCGAAGATCTAAAAGAAAGACCCGCCTTAAGATCGTGAAACAAAATAAAAACGTTATTCCCAGGCGACAGTCGGCAAGTCCGTTCAACGCAGATTTGGTTCCCAATGCTGGTTCTTCTCTCCATTTCGATCATCTGGTACGAAACCTGGGAGACGAACGGTACAATCGATACAACAATAGAAAGCGAGAGTGGGATTTATGCCCGATTTTCGTGATTTGCTCCCACCGAGTTAGGCCCAGGTTCCGTCGACCTAGGAATTCCCATTTGCCGGCAGTCACTGTTTGGGTTTATTTATTTGTTGTTGAGAAATTGTATTCTAACGATTTACACATATTTCCGCGCAATTATTTGTTCATCGAAGAAGTATTCAGTGTCAGAAATTTAGAAATACCGTAAATCTCCGGGAACAAACTGAGGCATGACGAAATCTGCAATGGGGTGCATGTTGTAAGGAATTAGGGAGTAAAAAATTGTCTACTTAGAATCCGTACCAAGACAAATCACTTATATCTCAAGGATGGAATGACATACGAAAAAGATAAATCAATTAAAACAAAGATATTTTTTTGCACTTCAATATAAAAATGTCATTATAATAACTCCTCTTTATCTCTAATATACCTGGGTGCTTTCCGCCATCATACGTTACACACCTTCAGTGTGCAACTTCTTTGCAAGTTTGTTTCTAAATCTGATTATTTTTTCATTGTCCCGAGCCATTTTATCAGTCTTCTTAAGTCTCCGTTTCATAAATGCCTAATATTTTTCTATTGGGTGGAATTGGGGGGATTAAGTTCAGTTAAAAAATAAAATAAAAAAAAAATTAAGTGAAACGGTTTCATTGTGATAAAACATAATAGTAATACAGATAACGTACTAGAAGCTGAGAAATAATTAGGCAAGTAGCAGTTAGTAGTTATCACACCCCATCCTTTATTCTAGGGTATTGATGAGACTAAAATAAAATCGTGGGACATATGATGAAACTATTAACTATGAATAACGGAAATCCGACGTGCCCCATGATTTTATTTTAGTCACACCAATACCCTAGATTAAAGGATGGGGTGTGATAACTACTAACTGCTACTTGCCTAATTATTTCTTAGCTTTTAGTACATAATCTATATTATTATTTTGTTTTATCACAATAAAACCGTTCAACTTAAAAAGTTTTTTTAATTTTTTTATTTTCTAGTTTTTAGTACATTATCTGTATCATTAGTATATTTCTCTACAATAAAAACATTCTACAATATTTTAAAATATTTCATTTTTGCCTAATTTTTTTCGGAATGTTTTCATGACGTACTGTATTCTAATCATCAAATCATTTCATTTGATACCGATAATGATGAGATTGCAAAAAATACATAGTCGACCATTTTGTGCCGCCGACCTTTCTGATACACATGTCCCCAATTAACTTGTTTTCAAACTAATAAGAAATCGGCCATTTTATAGCGGCGGCCAAATTGTATTTTTCAAGATAATGGAATACGCAGTATCATAATGACAGCAGAGAAAAAGATGTGTTCCAAATTTCAGATCAATAGTCTGAAGGAACGGGGTCAAATTTTTATTAATGTGGGACAACCCTACAGGCAAACATGCATACAAACAGGTATGCATTCAATGAAATCGTTCAAAAAAGTAGTTGGCTATTTTGCTACTGCAGCCATCTTGGATTTGAATTTTCCAGAAAATAGCTGTGGTATACTGGTCAAGTCCTTCATTTACTACCTATTTTGATGGGGTTTACTTTGGGAAAATATGTAACCCACCATTTTGTGGTGGCAGCCATTTTGGATTTCCATTCCTCATGTACAATTGTGTTCTTCTAGTCAAGTCCATTCATTTGATACCCATATTGATGGGGTTTTGAGAAAATAAGTTATCCCCCATTTCGTTGTGGCATCCATTTTGGATTTGCATTTTTAATGGTGTTCTACAAGTCAACCCCTTTCATTTGATACCCATATTGATGTGGTTTTGGAAAAAGCATATGTATCGTCATTTTGTTATGGCGGCCATTTTGGATTTGTATTTTTCATAAATAACTGTGTTATTCTAGTCAATTTCTTTCCTTTGATACCCATATTTATGGGGTTTTGAGAAAATATGTAATCCGCCATTTTGTAGCGGCCGCCATCTTGGATTTTTAAGATCATGGAATACGCAGATTTATAATAACTGCAGAGATAAAACTGTGTTCAAAAATTCAGATCAACCGGTCAACAGGAAGGGGGTCAAATTTCTATTAATGTGATACAGCGCTACAGACAAACATGTTAGAAACATACAAACATGTTACAGGGCAAGCTAAATAAAACCGTTCAAAAAATTGTTCGTCGATATTTTTGTTCATCACAATTTACAATTACATTACAATTTATTTTTATGTAGTTGTTGTTTTATAATATGACTTGTTCTAAGAATAAAAACATTGGAGTAAAAATAATGGTTTTAGAAGATTATAACTGAAGGCTCATTAAGGAGTGTTCAAATTATATTGCAGCGAAATTTAAAAAATCGTAATGTGTTGTATCTAGGACACGACCGCAGTTTTCGACGTAGAACTACGGAATTAGATTATTCAATCCACTTGTTTATCACTTCAGATATTATTTTAGAATGCATCGAAATTTTTGTAATATCGTTTCAGATATTTAATTTTTTATTACTTCAGTAGACGCGAGAGAGTCGAGTAGAGTCGAAAGCTATCAGCACTTCCCGTTTATTTGGTTCAACTCACATCAGACTTTCTCCTTTCCACTCAGATATCGATCACAAACTATGAACCTTTTTACTCTTTTATTCCGCTTGAGATGTGATCGAACCCCACAACATGTAACAGTAAGGTTACCCTGCTGGAATTTGAAAGAATACTTTCATGAAATATACGTTTATCTGAATAAATCCAGTGTATATACATCCAAAATTCTGGATACTCTTCCATATCCACACAAGCACAAAAAAAATCGTATGCTGCTCTTCTTTGTCATAGAGGCTTCCTCTACTTGTATCGAGCTGTGTGTGTATGTGTGTAAAATCAGCATTAGGCATGAATGACCTCTAGCCCAGAGAAGGGCCCTTGTGGAAAGAAACTCTATTCCATACTCCTCTTCACCCGACAAGAAAACAATCCTCTCCCGCTCGACGCTCTGCGGCAACCATGTAGCTTCGATGACCACCTAACGAGAAGTAGTGTGGCTTCAGGGTAAGGGTAAGGTATTGTATTATAGAGACTTTAAACTTTTCCAGTTCATTCGTCTCTAGCCTTGAGAAAGGCCCTTGGAAAACTTTACTCTACTCCAGCACTACTCCTCCAACATCTTGCCTTGAGAAAAGCACTCGATCCCTCGCCGTCCAGCTCGTCCAGCAACGATGTTGTCCAGTCGGTGTCTACGCAACGAATGTGTGGCTTCAAATCGCGGATGGCTTATTTAAGCCAAATATGTTGAAAACGGGCGGAAACGAATGTATCAGTTGCTCGTTATTGACAGCTCTGTTCGTAAATGCACACAAATCGGCAGATCGGCAGTTTTCATTGATTTAAACTGTTTAGGTATTAGTGGATTGTACTGTATAGTATATCAAACGAATCTTAGAGAATTTCCGATTTATTTCACAAAAACATGACCTGTTTTCTAATTTGGCACCCCTCCTGAAAGACGTAGTTCTACGTCAAAAAAGATAGGATGTCAAAGCGTGTCGAAAGCACTTCTGTCACAAACAAGACGCTGAACTCAATTGCCACCAAATCCACCCAATAGAAAAATATTGGGCAATTATGAAACGGAAACTTACCACGTTAAGCCCCGATTTTTTCTTGCTGCACTTTCCATTCAGCGCGCATCAAGAGCGTTTGCACAATATCAGTGTCGGTCCCAGTTCCCAAAGATACTTATTGTATAAATAGAAAATAGTCAGCAATTCGACTAGAAAGTGGCACATTTTGTAAAACATCCGAAAACAAACCGTATTCATTTTCATTCTATTATTGTTGAACTGTCATTCCCAGTCAGTGAGCACTTTCCTACCAAAAAGCTCAACGTCCGCCCCAGGCACCCAAAAAAAAGTGTACAAAACTTCACCCGGAAGGGACTGCCCACATATCACATATAGAGGAAAAGCACGATTGGACCTCCGTGGACATATTCTATACCCCTCCCGTAGTTATCCACATGGACATTTTTGCATCTTTTAGGGAAAAAATCATGAAAACAATCGAATAATTCTAAATATGTCCCCTTCGATATTTTTTTAAAATATTCTAAATATTAAATAACCCTTTCAATTGAACGAAGTTCTTTATGTAGTGATACTATGTCGAACTCACCAAAATGAAAATATGAATTTTTAAATGTTTATTAAATTTCAATACTTTACGAATTTGTTACTTTACCCCATAATGGTGGCAAAGGTGCGCACTTATTGAATTGAACTTCTGAGATTTTCATGACCAAAAAATGCTATATCATCAGAAGGATTCCTACGATTGGAACGTTTCTACTTCGTTGTGATGTTGTGGGGTTCGAAGAGACAGATGATGGTTCCTCATGAAACTAGAATCCCAATCTCTTCCGGCCAGTTTTGCAACTTGGTTAAATTTGTGCTGGAGGTTGTTGGCTTCCGCAAAATCAAACGCCAGATGCCGTAATTTTTTGAGTCATACCATAAAAAGCTTTGTCCAGTGCCCTGCAGTAGTCCGCCAGATCCTCAGACTGCTCACTTGTAAATACCTATCTGAACCGCCCTAGGTGCTCGCTGACACATCCCAGCAGACGTTGAAATGCCAATAAAAGAAGATTCATATCATAAAGAACTTTCTGATATGAGCTGATTCAAAAATACCGAGGCCAGCTGCAATCCAACGCTTCGTGACTCCCTCCCGAAGCCTCTGTCGGGCCATTTGAGCATTTCTGGAGTGAATTTCTT
Organism: Toxorhynchites rutilus septentrionalis; assembly: GCF_029784135.1. Lineage (NCBI taxonomy): Eukaryota > Metazoa > Arthropoda > Insecta > Diptera > Culicidae > Toxorhynchites > Toxorhynchites rutilus. The sequence goes on from NC_073745.1 coordinate 97,565,802, forward strand.
CGAATCAGTTTTCTTTTCTTGTGGGACACGTTAAAAATTTTATTGAAAACATGTTATAATTTTTTTTCAGAGTAAAACGCTAGTGCGAAGTTTTACCACACAGACACTGCGCACCTTTACCCCACAAGCAATTTTTGAACAAATTGAATTGTTAAGAAAAGCTCTTGGACTTTTTCACAAAAATGAATACGCACTATCATCTATTATAGAATGAAGGATTCCTAGTTTCGAACTTTCCAGTTATTTGAGGTAAGTAAATCGTCATCTCCAAAACTGAAAAATTTAGATCAAAACATCGCAAAACTCTTTTTACCTCATAATTTGTTGTCGCTTTCATGAAATGTAACTTGTTTTTATGTGTGAGCTGCTGGTGTAATTATGTATCAAACGAATACACTGTTTGTCGAATTTTTATGCTCGCTTACTTCAAAAAGGCCAATGCGCACTTTTGCCCCGCACTGCACTACATAACGCTCAGATCTGCTTCTGTGCGATTCTCTTTATGCGACTTTATGCGACACAGTGAGCAATAACTTATCTGTATTGTTGATCGATATGGCCAGGTCATCGTACTACTCGCTTGATTGAAGCGCATCATTCCTCGGTGCTATTACCACACAGATGGATCCGACCCACTGGAAATCGCTTATGCATTTTATCACGAACGAACGCACTCCGAAGAACATCAGATAGAGCTGGAAGACGATGCGAGGAAAAAAAAACAACACAAACCGAATCAAGCCGAACTGTACCATGCCGAACCGAATCAAATTCCATTGAATGGAAAATTTTCACCAACACAGCGCACATGCAAATATTGCATCTACTCAAATAAAATGCAATTAGAATCTTCCGGATCTCCTTAAATGACTTTCTTTTCCGATAAATTATCTGTATTGTGATACTAAAACATGTTTTGTACCTTTAATCAATCCCGGAATACAGGTGGTTTTGTGATTCTAGACTCTAAATGAATCAAGCTTTAATCAAGAGTACGAAGGGAAACATCATGAGAAAGGTTGGCTTCGTCTTCTAATTGAATTTATTCATTAACTTTACTAAAATAGCAACATCATAAAGTAATATAAGCTACGTTTGTGAGTTCTTTATTATGCTTCGATATAACGTACAATTTTGAAAGTGAATTGTACGTTATAGCGAAGTTACCCTGTATTTGGAAATTTTATTAAATTCTGTTCTGGGTAGAATTATTGCTTCAGCGTAAAAAAAATACCAGATTGTTTTCCATATATTTTTTTGGTATTTGAGAGAGGGGAGGAGTGTCTATACATCATAGAAACGTTTTCTGTCTCCTAAAACCTTCGCATGCCGAATTTGGCTCAATTTGCTTGATTAATTTTCGAGTTATGCAGAAATTTATCTTTCATTTGTATGGCAGCTCCCCCTTAGAGAGGGGGGAGGAGTGTCATCTCATACTGAACAGACATTAACAAAAGATTGCGTTATCTAGAATAATAACAGGAAAATATTAGTACATACAATGTGCGTTTGAGGTGTGAAACAATTAGTCAGATAGTGGCTCTTCACTTTCAATCTTCCTCTTAGTTAGGTCGTATTCATCCTAAGGTGTCTTTTTACAAAAGTATCCACTTTTGTCAAAAAGTACTCCGTGTAACCCCCGATTTCAGATGCTGTCCTTCAACGAAGAAGAAGAGGAATAAGACATGAATTGAATCCCGCTACTCACCCATGAATCCTAAATATAATAAATCATGATTAGATATAGACGATAATGAACAACAATGACTACCGCTACAAAAATGAATTGCTTTATAATAGGTTGAATCTGTTGGGTAGAATTTATTTTAAGTAGCTAAAACCGAACGAAACAATCACCGAAAATCTACAATATTTAGAAAAGTATCAGTAACGCATTGAAAAAAGAAGCCGTCATACAATACTTTTAAAGGAATCAAACTGTCAACAAGAAGGTCACAAGAAGGAAGGACTGTTTTCACCATGTTTGAACTATAATGATTATCACTTGTTTCGGTCGACGGGACACGTATTACTTGATAGTAATTCACTAATTTGCAATAAAAGCAAACAAGTGTCAATTCTAGATTTGGGTCGAAAAATCTATCGATATATATAAAAATGGATTTCTGTCTGTCTGTTTGTCTGATTCTTATGCACTCGGAAACTACTGAACTGATCAACATGAAAATTGGTATGTAGGGGTTTTTGGGGCCGGGGAAGGTTTTCGTGATAGTTTGAGACCCCCCTCCTCTCTAAGGGAAGTCTGCCATACAAATCAAACACAAATTTCTACATTACTCGGGAATTAATCAAGCAAATGGAACAAAATTCAGCATATGGAGGTTTTAGGGTGATTGCATGGTGGTTAGATTCTCCACCCCCTCTCTTAAGGTGGGGGGGGGGGCTGCCATACAAATGAAACACAAATTTCTACATTACTCGAGAATTAATCAAGCAAATGAAACCAGATTAGGCATATTGAAATTTTAGGGTGCAATAAATGTTTCTATGGTGGTTAAACACTCCTCCGCCATCTCAAAGGGGGGGCTGCCATTCAAATGAAACACAAATTACAGGGGCACACAAACACAAACTCCTGCATAACTCGAGAACTAATCAAGCACAATTTGGGATGTGGGGGTTTTTGGGTATGAGAAATGTTTTTATGATGGTATGACACCCCTCCCTCCTCTGGAATGGAAAGTGGGTCCCATAAAAATATTACACGTATTTCAACCAAAAATATTCCAACCAAACATGACAATTGAAAATTTTCGGAAAACTCTGACGGAAAAAGGGAATATTCGGAAAATTTAATTCCCATATGTTCTACGCATGATGAAACGCACTCGCGAAAAAGTATCAACGGATGTGTTGATAAGAGCAGAACTCGAGGAAGGAATTGTCCGATTTAGGGCTGTCTTTATTCTATCATATTTTCTGTATAAAACATTTATTCCATGTAACGCAGGAACATGTTATTTGCAAGTGGTTGAAAAATCTTGAACGAGAATTGTGTCTGAAAATAATCTGATATTATAATGATGAGTTTTGTTAGAAATACTAGGAATTTTATAGTAAAAGGTAAATTCAACGATATCGATTAAAAGATCAATCAATGAACAGTTCTGCGATTTGACCCATGAACTTGCTCATAGTAAGAAAACGTGAATGTTTGAAGGTATTGATAACAAAAAAAATTTAGGCGGGACGAAGTTTGACGGGTCAGCTAGCATATGTATATAGAAATGAATTTCTGTCTGTCTGTCTGATTCTTATGAACTCGGAAACTACTGAACCGATCGACGTAAAAAATTGTATGTAGGGGTTTTTGGGACCGGGGAAGGTTCATATACTCTAGAACAGCTTTGGGTTAAAATCCGGATGAAAGGTTTAGTTGTTAGTATCGGCGTAATCTATTTACCACCCGATAAGAGAGCTGATCTCAACTGTGTCGAGAAACACATTGATTCCGCTGGAGCCGTCATTTATCAGCTTGAAGCACAGCACGTTGCATTCGCGTTCGGCGACTACAACCAGTCTGGTTTAGTGTGGAACATCTCGTTGAACGCCCCACCTTCCATCGACTGCTTACGATCACGTTTTTTAGCTGCTTCCTCGGCCTTACTCGATGGATTCTGTTTTCTTGGACTTACGCAGATCAATCCAGTGTTGAACAGGAATGGCCGCTTGCTCGATCTAGTGCTAGCGAATGATGCTGCATTATCAAGGTGCTCGATTGCCGAGGCCACTGATCCAGTTATCCCGCTCGACATCGATCATCCAGCACTAGAGGTTGACATCAATCTACCGTCGTCAATTGAATTCGAAGTTGTACTAGATCTGAGCTGCCTCAACTTCCAGAAAGCTGATTTCGCTGCATTAAATCAAGCAATATATCAAGTCGACTGGGAATTTCTGGAGACAATCGAGGACATGGACGCTGCCGTTGCCAGGTTTACCGATATTGTTACTAGTATCATCGCTGATTGCGTACCAGCGCGGAGGGCTGCACAGAAACCAGTTTGGGGTAATAGAAGGTTGAGAGAACTTAAGAGGTTGAGATCCTCTGCTCTTCGGCGTTTTTGTAGGCTGCGCTGTCCACTTGTTAAACAAGAGCTGAACCGGAGGAGCAATGAGTACCGCTTGTATAATCGTTTCCTATATAAGCAGTCGATGCAATCGAGAAATGCAATCTTTTCGCTGCCCACTTCAAGCGAGCATTCAATGGCAGTACGTTTTCCGAAATGCAAGTTGCTACTGCCGTTAGAGACACTCGACTCAACGCATTGAATTTCGACATCTTTCGAGTTAGCAGTGAGGTTGTGGAGGCAGTGATCCGTAAATTAAAGTATTCTACGACCCCCGGGCCGGACGGTATTCCTTCTTGTGTGCTGAAAAAATGCGCTTCGTGCCTTGCGTACCCTTTATCGGTCCTCTTCGACACCTCACTACACAAGAGCACGTTTCCCTCTGTATGGAAGCAGTCAATAATGTTCCCAGTGCACAAGAAAGGAGATAAACGGAACATAGAAAACTACCGAGGAATCACATCACTTTGCGCCTGCTCGAAAGTTTTCGAAATCATCGTCAATGATGCTGTGTTTTCCTGTGTTTCCTGTTCCTGTTTCCTGTTGTTATCTATCACAAGATCAGCATGGATTCTTCCTAAAAAAGTCGGTCGCTACCAATTTGGTCGACTTTGTTTCTTTCTGTCTGCGCAGCATGGAGCAAGGCACTCAGGTGGACGCAGGCTGCTTTCGACCGTGTCGATCACAAAATCCTGATAGCAAGACTGAACAAACTAGGCATTTCCTCGAAATTCACGATATGGTTGAACTCTTATCTAACAGATCGGTGGATGTGTGTCAAAATTGCATCTGCGCAATCTGCGAGTTTCTCCAATCTTTCGGGAGTGCCTCAAAGAAGCAACCTAGGCCCACTGTTGTTCTCATTGTTCATCAATGAAGTGTCCTTACTACTTCCATCTGGCTGCCGCTTATTTTACGCCGATGATGTAAAAATATATATGGTTATCATGAGCGCTCTTGATTGCTTTAGACTTCAGAACATGGTCGACTGTTTTGAAGAATGGTGCTCAAGAAATATAATGTCGCTCAGCATCACGAAATGCAGTACCATTTCGTTCCATCGTAAGCTAAAGCCAATTGTGTTTGGCTACTCCATCTGTGACCAAGTTCTGTCGCGAGTAAGCCATATCCGAGACCTTGGAGTGACACTCGATAATGCACTCAGCTTTCGACTACACTTCAGTGAAATAATCGCTAAAGCCAACCGGCAGTTAGGATTCATCCTTAAAATTACAAGGGAATTCCGTGATCCACACTGTCTCCGATCTCTCTACTGCTCCCTAGTTCGATCCATACTGGAGTTTAGCGCAGTTGTATGGTGCCCATTTCAAGCAAATTGGATTTCAAGGATTGAGTCTGTTCAACGGAAATTCGTACGACATGCTCCCTGGAACCTTCCGTGGCGGGATCCTCTAAACTTGCCACCATACGAGGCGCGTTGTCAACTTTTGGGACTGGAGACGCTGGAATAAAGGCGTTTCAACGCTCAAGCTATGTTTGTCGCTAAACTTATGACCGGAGGAATCGACTGCCCTGCACTGTTGTCACAAATCAATATTTATGCGCCTGAACGTATTCTTCGTGTCAGAAACTTCCTGTATCTCGAAGGACGCAGTGTGAAATATGCGTTGCATAACCTTGTCCGTTTCATGTCAGTCCGTTTCAACGAAGTTTTCGACTTATTTGACTTCAATATCTCATCGGACACCTTTTATAGACGACTCATTCATAGATGACTTATTCTGTATTTTGTATCGTTTTTATTTCGTATGACCAAAGCATTGAAGTAGTTGTGACGTTTAGTTTTAAATAATCATTTAGACCAAATGTGAGTCAGATGATTCAAATAAATAAATAAATAAATAAATAAATGATAGTTCGAGACCCCTCCCCCCTCTCTAAGAGTGGAGGCCATACAAATGAAACACAAATTTCTGCATTACTCGAGAATGATCAAGAAACACGAAACGTTTCTTTTATGAATAGACACCCCTACCCTCTCTCTGAGGTGGGAGGGGAGTTGTGGGGGAACTACCATACAAATGAAGCATACATTTCTGCATAATACAAGAACTAATCAAGCAAACGATACAAAATTAGGCATATGGAGGTTTTAGGGGGCACGAAACATTACTTATTACATTTAACACTCCTCCCATCTTTCTGAGTGGGGGCTGCCATAGAAATGAAACACAAATTTCTGCATAACTTGAAAACTAATCAAGCAAATGGAACCAAATTTGACATATGAAGGTTTTAGAAAGGTGCTCCCGTGGCCGAGCGGTTAGCGTTCGGGTTCGGGTTCGATTTCCGTTCTGGTCGGGGGAATTTTTCGTCAAAGAAATTTTCTCCGACTTGCACTGTGGTCACGCGTATTCTAGAGATTGCCACTCATAATGTATTCAAGGCGTGTTATTTGGCATATAAATCTCAAACTTAAGTACTAAGAAAAATTACGCAAGTAATACTACGTTGAGACGGCGAAGTTCCTCCAGGAACGATAGAGCCATTTAAGAAGAAGAAGAAGAAGAAGAAGAAGAAAAAGAAGAAGGTTTTAGAGAGCGATAAATGTTTTATGGTGATTCGGAAATTTTCGGAAAACTCTGACGGAAAATGGAAAAATTCGTAAAAAATCAATTCGCATTTATTCTACAATTACATAATGATAAGCGTTGTTAGTTAATTCGGTGTTTGCGGTAACGAAATTGATCGTTCGAAAGTGGAAATGGATTTTAATGTGATGAAACGCACTCCTATATCGTCTTCTATCTATATAAATAAAAATGGATCGCTGAAATGTTGATAAGAGCAAAACTTGAGAAAGAAATTGTCCGATTTAGAGCTGTCTTCATTCTATCATATTTTCTGTACCAAACATTTATTCCATGTAACGGAGAAACATGTTATTTGCAAGTGGATGAAAAATCTTGCACGAGAATTGTGTCTGAAAATAATCTGATATTATAATGATGAGTTTTGTTAGAAATACTAGGAATTTTATAGTAAAAGGTAAATTCAACGGTGTCGATCAGAAGATCAATCAATGAACATTCTGCGATTGGATCCATGAACGTGCGCTTAGTGAGAAAACGTGGATAATAGTTAATAGATATAATCGCAGCGGTATGAATTAAATTACAGAAAGGTGGAGAAGTTGTAAAACCGAATGATTCATACTTCAAAGAAAAAGATTCATGGATTAACATAGTAAAAATATTAATCGTAAAGGCAGAAAATTATCTTCCACTTATCGCTAGCCCAAATGACTACATTGCAAATTCCGCCAAGTGCAGCTTCAATTGAACCAGAACAATCTTTTCACACCTGCCGCCCGATGAATGTGTCATCTAATGATCTGACGGATTTGCATTTCATGCCTTTTTTTTCGATTATGAAATGTTTGCGTACATTTTCCTGTTCTTTTTCTCCCCACTTTCTTGACTAGCAAACGACTTCGCTGCTGGTCGTAAATGTGAACGGATTTTTCTTTCGTTTTGCAGTTCTTGCAAGCAGCCCCGTGATTGAGGACAAGTTTGCATTTCCCCCGTCCAGTCAACATTTTGCGGGCAACGAAAAGTCGTTGACTATCGCCTCGAGGATGTGGCGTGGATTAATATTTTCAGTTATGTAGGAAGTAACGGTGCTGTCGTATGGCCACAATTGGTGAAGTCACACTCTTTTCTGCAGCTTAATCGAAAAGAACCGTGAGAGTGAAAGAACCAGCCGAGAAACGCGAATTATTAACCTAAATTGCATCGCCAGTTTCCTAGAACCTGATGGTGAGTTAATTGATATGTTATTCGTCCGACGGATGTTGTTGACTTTGCAAAACATTATGCATAGTATAATCAATCCTGAGCTTGAGCTAGCCAAACTTGTCCGCATGCTCATTAGAATGTTCCACGTAGTTCGCTTGAGCTAAGTACTCCCTCCGAAGCAGGAGTAGTTATTTGAATTATAAATGTTGAGCCCTCCTTGTTAAGGCGTCGAATATGATATCGACCGGGATGCATTTTAACAACGAATAATTAAGTATTATGTCACCTGAAAGTGACAAAATGAATGATCGTCTGCTATTATTATACGGAGTGAACCGTTTCACACCCTTCACCCGCGCAGCTCATCAAGAAATTAATGGGGTTCGAGATGAGTTTTCCCTTTCAATATCATGCGTGATGTTCCCACATGGAGCTTCCATAAATGTGTGTCATCCGACTTTAAAGCACATCGGAAACAGATACACCTCCTCAATCGCTGGCTCACGCCTCGACATATTCGCTCGCTTCAGCTCGCATCATCAGCAGCGGCCACGCGAAGTACTCCTTAGCTTCGCGGCGGAAATTTCACTTCCAAGCTTCCTCCTTTAGGTGGGGGAGTGCCACCAATGCACTACTCACATATGGCCTGAATGCTCTTTACAAAATTTCTGAGAGCTCAAATAAATTGACTGCGTTGGAAACGATTGATGGTTTATAGTAGAGTAGGAAACGTACGCTAGATCCGATTAGAGGAAGACACGGAGAGAGAGATGTATCAAGCAGAACATAAGATGCAGAAACCGGGCGAGATGATTGTCTCAACCAACGTGCAAGGCCACGTGGGTGTCCGTCTTCTCGTTGTGTAGCTGTCACCACGCTGCACTTATCGTAATGTCAGCCAGTTTTGATGAGATGACTCATTACCACCATCGCTTACGTTTGTTTTGATTCCTTTGAACATGAGGAGCTTTGTTTAGCTTCGCTCTAGGCCAACGCTTTAAAACAGCCGAGAAGAATAACTGCTCAAAACGAGGTTTGAACTAACGTTTTTTTTTGTTTGCAAGATGCTAAAACGAACATTTATGATATAATCGACGACAAACGACGTTGAACCGGCTACGTAAAATTACAATTTCTATAAACTTTCTAAAATTTAAATTAAAAAAAATCATTGCTCTCAAGCCAGCCGAAATACGATGTCCGACAAAGTCATTGGAAAATTGATGAACTTTCTAGAAAAAAAATGGGTACCCGTTCAAATAAATTCAAAAATAAAGTTTAATTTTATAAAAATTGTGTATCTCAAGGGATTGTTCTCTAAGTTTTCTTATTCCAAAACTTCGTAATCGTAGACTTCTAAGAAAAGTGACAATCGATTCTTTATAAAATTTATGCATGTAAAACTGTATAAAATTTGTTATCCTGAGACTAACGGTTCTCTGGATATAATAAAATTTTAATGACAATCATATGCTGATGCGCTCATTTGAATGTTGCCAAAAATAGGGTCACCAAAATGTAAAAGCCATATATTCCAAAACTATAAAAGATAGAAAGTTTATGTCGTTGACAAAAGTACATATACCAATAAGATCTAAAACTTCGTCAAATATACTATATCGCAATCTTAACTTCGAACAAAATTAGAATTAGTTGTATTTTTTCATAGAAAACATGAAAAAGTTGTTTTTAGAAAAAACTTTTTTCCTGTAAAAGTGCTCATATTTCGATGTATTGGACTTGTTGGACATTTTAAGGGCCATTCATCTATTTTTTTGAGAATTAAGAAAAATGTTTTTGAGGAAAATCACTGTAAATAACTAAAAACTGCATTTTTAAAGAAATTTTAAACATTTTTTTTTACTATATTCAATTGTTTGAACAATATTTTGTAGGTATTATAGTTTTGGAGTTATAAATTTTTGTAAAAAAATTGAAAAAAAGCTTTGACAATTACAAAAAATACTCCAATTATTTCACGAATATTTCAAGTGTGCAAAGTTGTTTAACTCACGGTGGTATTAAAAATGTCCCACCTTTCTGATGCGTAACAACGCATGGTCGGACATTTTTTGTCCCACCTAGAAATATTAGAATGGCCACGCGCTCATAATTTTTTTCGGAACCTTTTTATTTGAACAAGTTGGCAACACCATTAGCAAATGTCAGAAATATATTCGATTGCGTTGGCAAAGTTAATCATCATATGACAAGTTCATAAAGAGTTGAAACAAAAAAAAATTAGTAGTGCAGCTTTATTTAGTGATTTTGTGAGAAAAATATTGAAAGTAAGTCTTTTTTTTTTATTATATATTACTTCTATATAAGAAACTAAAAATTATTTTTAGGAAAAATTGAAATTTTATACCTTTTTTTTGTAAATGATGAAAGTGTGGTGGGACTTTATTTAGCCCACCATACATGCTAGCGAGTAAGGAATAAAAGCAGGTTTTTAATTTATTATTTGAGTTTATAGTAGTGAAATAGAAGAAAATGCACCAGTTCACAATAGAAAAACATTTGCCGAAAAGTCTCCAAAATGGAGTTATAACGGAAACACAACACTAGCGGGATCATTTTCTTCAAATGTTGGGCCGACTCAAGATATTGCAAACCTGCAAGATCCAACACCTTATGACGTGATCCGCCAATTTATAACAGACGAAATTATTGACTCCATCGTTTTTCAAACCAATGTATATGCAGAACAACAAAATAATAGATACACTCCAACTAGTGAACAAGAAATTCGCGCATTTATGAGTATAAATTTTATAATGGGAATAAATCCACTCCCCAGTTATAGAGACGCTTGGAGCACTATACCTTATTTACGCAATGAATACATATGTCAATTAATGACTGTAAATCGTTTCGGTTGGCTTCTAAGTCACATTCATATAAATGATGATATGTTGATTCCAAAGAGAGATACCATCAATTATGACAAACTATATAAAATTCGTCCATTTTTGAAAAAGATACAAGAAAATTTCGAGAAGAATTTTAATCCAGGTCAAAGTCTCGCGATCGATGAATCGATGAATAAATTTAAGGGGCGTAGTTCAATGAAACAATATCTCCCGAATAAACCAATCAAAAGAGGATACAAACTATGGATTCTAGCAGATAATTCAGGTTTTTTTTTTTTATCCCTTTTGTTTATTTTAGGCTCATTAGCATTTTAGCTGTAACAGAGCCGAATTTTAATCGTGTACATGTCACATATTTATCATATCTATAATTAGCACATTACACAGTTGCCATTTTTCGGCGTTAGAATATCCCCTTCTATACCATTGCAAATGGTACATATTTACACAGTAGCCATTTAGGCGAAAGAGTTTTCTATCTGTTCTTCCATTATCCACAGTTAAGACTGGACAGCGGAGACAGTCGTTGATCCATTGTTGAGTTATTTATAGAACAGCAGCCCGATATATTTCTGCAGAGCAGAGCAGTTGTATGGATGAATCGATCTTATTTCGACCGTGGATCGATCTCCATCGCTGATGATTGTTGCGTGGACGTAGTTATTCTGTAACAATACAAAGATGGTCAATGGGGGCCCTGAGTTAATTCAGGTTATTGCTACAAATTTAATGTATACACTGGAAAAATTTACAATGAAGTAACGAAAAACCTTAGTGAGATAATTGTGACTTCAGACTTGGTTGGAAAAGAACATACTATTTATTTTGATAATTATTTTACCAGTAGTGGACTTGAAATCGAAACAAATTAATGCTTGCGGTGTAATTAATAAAACGAGAAATTGGCTAAGTTTAGTAAAAATGTCAAACATCGAGGAGAATATGAATCATTAGTAAGTGATACGGGAATAATTGCCACTAAATGGGTGGACAATAAAGAAGTTATCATTGTTTTAAATTTTCACAATCCAGATCAATACTCCATAGTACAGAGAAAAAATCGTCAGGGAATTAGAATACCCATTACTTGACCATTATTGATTGCGGATTATAATAATAATATGAATGCCGTTGATAAATTCAATCAATTGATGTCTAGTTACAGTCTTGGTCGCCACAGTAGAAAATGGTGGCATCGTATTTTGTTTTATTTGCTTCACGCGAGTGTTGTTAACGGATATATTTTATACAAACAATTGGATAAAAATATAACATTAAAAAAATTCAAAGGTCAATGTGCAATGTGCAAATCCAAATCACTACCAGTAGAAATAAGTAAATTTAAACCAACGGTTTCATTAGAAATTAGAAGAAAAGATTCAAAGCATCAACCGATACGTTCCAGTCGTAGACGATGTGCGCTATGCAGTACAAAAAAAACATGAGGTTCGTACATTATGGTCTTGTACTGTATGCAAAGTACCGGTGTGCTTTGATAAAAATATGTGTTTTAATATTTTAATCATTTAGCATTCTTCTCATGCTGCACGGTGGGACTATTAGAGTCCCACCATATAACAAATAACGCAATTGAAGTATTTATATATTTTTGTATTTTCATATCATTGTATATCTTTATCAATAAAAAGCACACCAATTTATTTCAATTTTGAATGGTATAAAATTTCTGTGCAACATAGGTATTTTTATTTTCTAAAACTCTGTGCCTCAAAGGATTAAATGACCAATGTCTTTACACCCACAACGTTTCACTGTAATATGAGATATTGCTGCCAGTCAAGTTGGCGTGATGTTCGTCTTGTGTAGAACTTGAATATGTCCCTTTTGCTTGGAAGTAACTCAAATTGGTGCCAATCCTAATGTCGTGTCAGGCTCAAACAAATCCGTCATGCTATTGACTGATTGGTATTTTATCTTCGCTTAGCGGATTATGTAATAATGTTATCTCCACTAAGCTTTTGAAACCCAATGAGGACCTTCTCGACGAACAATTCGTTTTACTAATTAAGTGCCTGATGAATTATTTCGGATTAAAACAAACGGTTTTTGAAGCTACACGAATTACCCAGTACAGCAAAACACTGATTGATCATGTTTATACAAATTTCGACACGGTTCAATCATTTACCGTTGACGAACTGAAAATAACTGATCATGAAACTATATTTATTAATTTCCATGATACTAACTGTGAAACAAATGATAGAGTTTTGACAAAGTGCTGGAAGAATTATATGAAGGAGGCTCTGTGTGCTCTTGTAACTAGAAGCTTGGATTCTTATCCGGTATCGGGTGATTTAGAAACCAGGGCATCTTTTCTTACAGATTCTCTGCGAACATGTACTAAAAAACTAGTCAAACTTAAGTTGATCGAGACTGAAAACACGAGCTTTTGGTATTGTCTTGACTTAGTGCGAATGAAACGTACGAGGCATAGATGTTACAAAAAGTTTCGTAGAACTAATAGTGCTATCGATTGGCGTTATTATACAGTTGCTCGCAATAATTATTCGAGATCGTTGAAAAAAGCCAGCAAACAGTTGTGGAAAATTTTAAAAAGGTTGATGAAATCTAAAAACAGTTGCCCGCGATCCATTACTTTCGAGAATTCAGTTATAACATCAGAAAACCTAATAGCCAATAAGTTCAATTCATATTTCGTTGACAGTGTTTCACTTATTAATGAAAGTATCGATTTGGTAAGTGAACCTGACGAAATAGTACAGCCGACGGCCAGTGGATGTAAACTGGATTGTTTTCACCCAATAACTTTTGCGGACCTTAAAAGAATTTGTTTTGCACTAGAAAAGTCGGCTGGTATTGATGACGTCAATGCAAAAGTTGTTCAAGATTGCTTTCATGTTATTGGACATTCCCTGCTGGACCTGATAAATGATTCATTAAGAACTGGGCACGTGCCCAAAGTTTGGAAAGAATCGTTAGTGGTTCCAATACAAAAAATTGCCGGGACGATTAAATCCGAAGAGTTTCGTCCTATCAATATGTTGCACACTATAGAAAAACTGCTAGAATTAGTCGTTAAAGGCCAGCTGGTGAACTATTTGAATAATAACTCATTACTAGCACCAGAGCAATCGGGATATCGGGAATCACATTCCTGTGAAACCGCCTTGAATTTGGTGTTAGCTAAGTGGAAGGAATATATCGAGAACAAAGAAGCGGTCATTGCAGTGTTTTTGGATTTGAAACGCGCATTTGAAACTATTTCCAGGCCCTTGTTGTTACAGACTCTGCGGCGCTTTGGTTTAGAGGGTTCGGCATTCAAATGGTTTGAAAGTTATTTGAGTAATCGAATACAGAGAACTGTTTTTGCTAATTCTGTTTCTGAACCAATAGCTAGTACGTTCGGTGTTCCACAAGGAAGCGTGTGGGGGCCTATTTTATTCATGATGTACATAAATGACATGAAACGAGTCTTACGTTTTTGCGATATAAATTTATTTGCGGACGATACAGTTCTGTTCATAGCAGATAGAAAATTAGAATCCGCAGTATTGCACTTAAATGGAGATTTGCATTGTCTTATTTGGTAGTTGGTTGAATTATAAGCAGTTAAAATTAAATGTTGGAAAAACCAAGTACATGGTATTTTCTTCGAGATATTATAACACCGAGTGTTTAGTAGAGATAAATGGTGAGACACTTGATCGCGTTAGAGAGATAAAGTATCTTGGTGTTACTATAGATGACAAACTGCTTTTTAAGTCTCACATAGATAATATCATCAAAAAAATTGCAAAAAAATACGGTATCATGTGCCGTTTAAGAAATGAGTTGACAATTTTTTTTTTTTTTTTATCTGTATTATAGTGACTTTCAACTCATTTGGCTGGTTCGTCACTTCTACTTCCATTTTTGGAAGAATGTCGGGAGTGAGAATTGAACTCGTGACCTTCAGCGTGAGAGGCATGGATGTTACCACTACGCTAGAACGCCTCCGAAACACAAATGTTGAGGCTACAACGTTTACAAAATAAAGTAATGCGCTTAATTTTGCGTTGTAATAGATTCACTTCCTCAGCTTTCATGCTAAACACGCTTCAATGGCTATCTGTGAAGCAAAGGATTGTATATTTAACTATGGTGTTCGTTTTCAAAATTATAAATGGATTGCTGCCTCGATATTTGTGTGATCGAATTGAAAGAGGAAGTGATATTCATAGATATAATACCAGAAACGCAGACGAAGCACGAACGCCTAACTTCTTAAGTAGAGTGTCACAGAACTCCCTGTTTGTTAAAGGTGTAACTTATTTCAATTCGATGCCTAGGCACATTAAAAGAGCAACCACATTAGTGGATTTTAAACGACAGTGTATTTCACATATCAAAAATGTAATATAAATGGTTAAATTTTAATGAACGAAGTTGTTTTCAACGAATTGTGTTTGTGTATGTGTATGAAAGAATGAACTGCCATCTTCGTCCAAATGATAATGAAGGATTTTTTGTATGTTTATAGAAATGAAAAGAGGAAAAAACAAAGAAAATAGAAAGTAGTCTACATAAGTTTGAGCACGCGCGCGATAATGCAGCCATGAGAAATCTGAATTGTGATAGCGATTGGAACATGGTAGAGTTTGTTCTTATTGTGGAATTGGATATGTTAGTTTCGTTAAAAAGAAGCACAACTATGATTGGGGTTCGTTTAAGATCGAGGGAACGACTGTTGTCAAGTAAAGAAGGCTCAATAGCTATTTCTGAAGGATCAAGCAGACAACCGTCAGAATGAAGGGATAGGCTACAACCTGAAATTCATCCAAATGTTCGATTAATCTGAAGAGTTAATAGTCTGACAATTTTGGCAGTCAGGTTACAGTGAACTCAGAAGATGCTATGGGATAGCTTGACGGGACAGCAAGCGTTTCTTCTTGAGATTTGACTGAACTGAAAGATTTGCTGTGACTTCTTACAAACATGTCCGAAGAAACTTTTGAATAGACGAAGCTAAGTGAAATACCGATATCACAAAGAGGTGATTTCATATCTGCAAATTAAATCAGTTCGTTTTTATTTGTAAAACTGGTTATGTATTAATTAATTATCAACTAGATAATCGACCAACTCAAACCTATGTAGGGGAATGAGGCGGGACCTTCATTATTATTAACCCTTTGTAGAAGAAGCAATGTTTCTAGAAAGCATTCCTAAGAAGTTATAATTTTTTTCTGCATTTTGATTTTTTATGACCACTTACGCCCTAGCGGTGATATTATGAACTAAAAAGCATTCCTAAGGAGTTTTATCCAAGAATCAGAGAGATGTTTTTTTCGATTTGAAGTTATGGTTTTTCAAAGTTACCCGATGGTCCAAAAAATCATGTTTCCCCCTTTTTTTCAAAATTGCTACTTTTAAACTACTGGACCGATTCAGATGATCGACAAATTAAATTGAAGTCAATGAGCTATATAGCTGAATAAATATAGCACTTGCTGAAAATTATATTTCTCATGTTCCTATTTACTGTTCATTAAGCCATTTGCAACCAAAACATCTAAACATTGAAAAATCAGGAACGAAAAAAAAACACCTATTTTATTCCTGGATATGTTATGTAAAAATCCTTAGCTTCCAGAAAAAAAATATAAAAAATTTGGCGTCCTTGGTCTCGAAACCATGTATATTAAAAAACAGGAAGTGGGTTATATCTATGGTATAACCGCAAGGGTGACGTAGGACTATCGTTGATTTAGAGATCATTTGTTTGAAGTTGAATCTAAATCCATTCTGAATGAATGAATAAATGAATATTTGGGAGACTTCGAAAACGAGAGCGTTACGTTGGAGGCACAAGGTTTTATGCATCCAATATAGGATACGAAAAACCTTGTTCTGAAGAATAATCTTCAGAAGCTAACCTGCTAACTGTACTTGATAGATAAATCACAAACCCAAATGTATTATATGGATATTTTATGGATAGAAAACATTAAAATAAACTCTTTCACATGAATGTAATTTTAAATTCCCAGAGGAACAGGCAGATTATTTTCAGTAACGATTAGATATTTCCACATTTTCCTCGATACTGGAAGCCCACCAGTGGTTAATACTAACTCGATAACCACCTGTTAATAGTAATTGATTGAAAAATATTTGGTCACAGTGTTACATGAATAGAAAACATTCAAATAAACTCTTTCACATGAATGTATTTTTAAATTCCCAGAGGAACTGGCTGATTATTTCCCAGCAATGATTAGATCTTTCCGGAACCCCCTCGATGCTGAATGGCATCCAAACGGAAAGAATTCTGCGCGTGTATGTGTCGATCCTTCGCCGTCCACCTCCTCCAGCACGTTAGGCAACGATGTTGTCTTGTCGATGTCCTCACGAAAAATGAATGTGTCTCACCACCAGAATATCGCTTAAGTATGCTTTTTGTGTGTGATTGAATCGAGAGAAGGTGTGGTTTACGATGGCAATTTGGAAGGCAAACTAGAGGGGAATGAACTCTCTGAGCTCGGAACTTTCGGCGACTGAGCGATAATCGATTGCGGGCGCATACAATATTGGATACGGAAATATCCTACTGATGGGGAAGAATAATCTTCTGAAGCTATCCTGTTAATTGCGATTGATTGAAAAACCACAAAACCAAATGTATTTGGTCACAGTGTTACATGGATAGAAAACATTCAATTAAACTCTTTCACATGAATATATTTTGAAAATTCCCAAAGGAACTGGCAGATTATTTTCAGTAACGATTAGATATTTCCACATTTTCCTCGATACTGGAAGCCCACCAGTGGTTAATGCCAACTCGATAACCACCTATTAATAGCACTTGATTGAAATATATTCAAAATTTTCAAAATATATTCACATGAATATATTTTGAAAATTCCCAAAGGAACTGGCAGATTATTTTCAGTAACGATTAGTTATTTCCACATTTTCCTCGATACTGGAAGCCCACCAGTGGTTAATGCCAACTCGATAACCACCTGTTAATAGCCGCGCGTGTATGTGTGTGTAGCGATGTCTTCCCAGGGAACCGTTTGTGGCATCACTCTCCTCCTGATAGATTCCCTTCTGGCCTAGGGTGCACAAACAGGCTCTTGGTGACACCGTTCATCCGCGCTTTCATGATAAATAAAGAGCTTCACCGCAACAGCGACAACATGCTCCAATCGCTGTTCAATTAGAACTGAGTGGATTTCCGAGCGCCGCTCGCTTATATACCGATTGGTGATTTCAATAGCCTGTTTTGAAAGCTATTTTAAGACTATTGAAACAAGTTTTTGGATCAAAAAGTAACAAGTATAGAACGCGTAGACATTTTATCTTTCGAATGAAGTGTTTATCATACCATTTCGTTCAGTTGTTTAGGAGCTATTAACGCTCAAAATCTCGGTCTCCGGCGTAACGCTTTCGTTTTCGAAACTTTGATTTTACACCCCGGTATAGAAATGAAAGTCAAAAACAAATACAATCAATTATCATAGTTCAAAAGTTATGAATTTTTGATTACTGGAAAAAGAGGAAAAAATTATTTTTTGGCCCATCATTTAAGGTTTCAATAAAAAATATAAAAAAGGGCCCTTGGTTCCGAGACCATGAAAACCATAGAAAACAAATACAATTAATAATTATGAAAGCAAAATCCATTTTTTTTGCAAGTGTAGTATTTTTGGGAATAAGAATAGTTCATGGTCCTTAATTTGATATGTCGAAATCGGTGTAGTAGTTGAAAAGTTATGAATTTTTGAAAAAAGTCATTTTTGGAAAAAAAAAAAAAAAAAAGAAAAAAAAAGGGGAAAAAGTTAAAATTTCGGACCACTCTAAAATGAAAATGGTCACCCTAATGAAAAAATTAAAAATACAAGTCTAATGCTTTGCCAAAAAGAACAAAATTACAATTTTCCAGGAAAATCTACACAAAATATATTTGTCTTTTTTTTTTGGAAGAGAGAAAAAAAAATCATACGAAAATTGCGTCTGAAGATTATTTTATATTATAATAATGAATTTAAGTGAAATTCAGATTAAAATGGTTGAGTAAAGGGGTCTGCTAATCTGAATGAGATTATTCTGCCTCCACATGTATTTGAAATGCAATTCATTTGATTAAAGTGGAAACAACCAATATTTTAATCGAATTTAAAATCTCGAGGGAAGAGCGGTTCAGAATCGACAACTTTCGGTTAATTTTGTGTGGAGTACATGTCTGGAAAACTAGTTGTGATTTATCGTTCAATTGATTATATTACTAATGTACAGGGTATTTTTTAGGAACAGAGTACTTTGAATTGAACCAAAACACAAAAATGATGATAGCTGCCATAAATTCAGTTCTAATTATTCGTAATTTTCAATAGAATATGATTTCTGATCCTCGACTGTTTTTATTCCAGTATGTAACAATGGAGACCGTATATCAGTGATATACTTACGAACGACGTCTTCTAAGATATTGATCGTCTACAATTTGTCGGTGAAGACCAGAAACATCACATAACCTCATAAAATAGTCCAACGTTGTTGAATCGCATGATTATGGAACCCGATTCCCGGGTCCATTATTATTTCACCGAAATCCCTAAGCCTGCATATCATCTTTTACAACGAATTGAAGTTAAATTTAGACGACTCCGACGGTTCGGAAGGATACTGACGAGATCTATTGAAGAAGCTGAAGATGGTTAGGGTGATTTGGCTATATCTTGTAAGATGTTCATCTTGTAAGATGAACACGTCAGATTAAGAAAAAACTGCTTACCTTTTCATAGTGGAAGCGTAGCGGAATATCGAACAATATATTTTAAAGAACTTAATTTACAGTATGGCCAGCAGGATTTTCCAGATTGTTGAACGTGCAGCGGGGCCAACTAATTTTTAGCATCCAAAACATATTCATAACATGGGATATTGGACCATGTATCGATTATCTCAAGTCTCCTACCTTAACTTTAATTTCAAAGTAATGCAATAAAATTTAAAAAAAAACAAAGGACTGAAAAAAAAACCGTAAACATCGAAAGGAATGCAAATCCAAGATTAAAGATCTTATGTCCAAATGTTTTTAAGCCAAAAGACGCTACAAAACACCTCTCCAATGAAAATATAATCCTAGCTAGAAAAAGAAATACCCTCTGTGTTCTAGAAACGCCTAGAAAGAGAAATGGCACTCCAAGAAACACGCCAGCACCGGCCCGACCAGAAACCGACGATGGTTAGAAAAGAAACTTACCACCGAGTCAAGCCGGGGGTTACATAACCTCTTCGGCGGTGGTAACGACCGTTCTGCTTTTCTGCTATTTTTGCAATAGCACTTCGGTGGTTTCGGTTCGTTGGTTTGATTGGTGCATTGGACGAGGGTTATGTAGAGAAGGGGGAAGTAGGGGCTGGCAAACGGAGCAATGGTACATTGAAATACAAGAAATGCCATCACACCTCTTAACCATGGCCTGGCCCTCTCACCCTCGACCGGTTTCGGTTCAAAGATAGCTCTGAATGCTCATCAGAATTTGCGGAATCTGATGGCATGATGCTGTGGTCTCGTGCAAAAGGTAACTCGCTATATGAGTTCTTTGTTTTGAACCCAAAGCTTTTCTCTGCATTCTCAATGTAGTTTACATACATGAATATGCACACAAGCTCAATATCAGAAAAAAATATTTTGTTCATTCAGAAATCATGTAATGTTGATAATTTTGTTATACATTTCTGTTGTATAACATCCAAGTAATTTTCCATTTCACCCGATGACATTTCAGAACAGTACCCTATCGAGAGTTGTTTCAGCCAGAGCGTTACACGCGGATGCGTGAATCACTCTCGGATCGGAATCGAAAGTTTTTTTTCGGCATTTGTCATTCATAAGATCGCCGAACCACACGTCGTCGATAGATCAACTTTGTCCGTTGATGCCGCTTGTTTCCTCCGCTCAGTTGTCGTTGTGTGCTCGTCACGATAGATATCGCGCTCTGTTCGAGAGAACATAGTTTTCAAATCGAGCTATTCACGAACTGCGATCACACCACACACGACCAATAGTGGGTATGAGTCCCACGTGGGGATTGCCCGGTGGAGTTGGCGGAGTTGTGTTCGTGCCGAGCGGCTTAACGAAAGTGAGAGTGAGACAAAAGTCAGTCACTGGAAACTAGGTCAAACTTTTTCTTCTCTGTTTTTGTTTCATTTTCTTGTGTGTTTGCTTCCTTCTCCTCTGCCTAGCGTTTTTATTTTGTGTGTTTCGACTATTGAGACTGATTTTAGTGGCACGGGAAAAAAGCTGTTTGCTATCGTAGAATCCGGTTAAATCTTGCGACTTGATTCGATGTAGTTCTGCGGGGATCTAGTATGACGCCAAAGAGTACAAGTAATGAACAGTGGAATGGATGGAATGCATTTCCGATTATAGTGGTCGTGTGGATTCCCGGGGAGAAAGTGTAGGGGAAAAGGGGGGAATTTGGACCACCTAAGCAAATCGCCTAATATTTCCAAACCAATACGGTTTAAATAAAAAATGTCACATTGTACACTGAGCTACACTTGTTTTCTCTCAATCAAAAATGTTTAATCATTATATCAAGCTTAAAATTACCAAATATATCATAAAATAAAAGAGATGATTTTTGGACATTAAAATTTGATAAGGGGTGATTTGGTCCAGTGTGTGTTTCATCGAAAAAAACATACTTATATTTATGTAAAGTATTTTGGGATAATGTTACAATCAGTAACAGTGTTCTGGGATCGATACTAGGTGTCTTGGCCAGATTCCAGACAAGAAAAATTGGATTGAGACCATCTCGAATTCTGCATGGATCTTTTCACTGTTTTTCGAGCATTTTCAAACACTTTCGATGCTTGGTCAAAGAAAATCCGTTTTGATGGCCTGCGTTGCTCTTTCAAGCTCCTCCTTCCTCCAACGTTGTCTGTCCATCCTCTTTTTGAAATTCAGCGGCATCTGGAGTCAATTAGACCAAAGAAAAACCACAAATCTGTACGACCAATTCACCCCACAGAAACGGGTCCATGTTACACCACACAACATGCAAAAATTAAAATGCAATTAATTCCATTTACAGAGAAACTTCGATATAACGTACACATTATCAAAGTCAAAAAAAAATAATTTTTTGAATATCTTTTCCTGAAAGAACAATAAATTATCTGTATTTTGATACTGAAGCTTGTGTTGTAACTTTAACCAATCCCGAAATACAACTGTTTTGTGATTCAGGATTCTAAATGAATCAAACTTCAATCAACCGAACGAAGGGAAACATCATGAGAAAAGTTGGCTTCGTCTTCTTATTGATTTTATTCGTCAACCTTACTCAAACAGCAACACAATAAAGTAATATGAGCTACGTTTTATTATGCTTCGATATAACGTACAATTCGATACAACGTACAATTTTGAAAGTAAATTGTACGTTATATCGAAGTTACCCTGTATTGTTATCAAACTGACAGTCTCGCTGCATCAAATTGTTCCTCTTCTGTAGACGAACAGAAATTTTGTTTAATCAGCGGGATAAACCTTAAAACCACGATCGGAAAACTCACATTTTTTGACAATCAAAGCGCTTGTCGTGTTCATGCTACCGTTTCCTGTCGAATTTCACCAAAGTTTTTTTACATTAGGTACATACGGTTTCAACAATAGAAGGAGATGACATTATAAAAAATTCAAGTTGAGCCGTACTTTTTGAGATAAAGGGGTAATCCAAATCACCCCGTATGTCCAACTCATCCCGTGTTACCCTAAGGGTATTTTTGCTCCTTGATCCTGGATTATTGATGTCACATGAAAATTAGCATTATAAGACACAAAAAACACAAGTGAAAAAATAGAGAAAGGCATTTCAATTTAGTGTCGTTGATGAATTTTTAGAATTTCACAAGATTCTCACTCGACTTCATTCATATTATTCACTAGCTGACCCGGCAAACTTTGTCCCACCCAAAATTTATTTTTCGTTATCTCATCCACGTTTTCTTACTAAGCGCACGGTCCAATCGCAGAACTGTTCATTGATTGATCTCCTAATCTACCCTTTAAAATTATTTTTTACTATAAAATTTCAGTACTTCTATCAAAACTCGACATTATAATATCAGATTATTTTCAGACACAATTCTCGTGCAAGATTGCTCATCCACTTCCAAATAACATGTTTCTCCGTTAAATGGAATAAATGTTTGATACATGTTTGATGTTTGATATGATAGAATGAAGATTGTCCTAAAGAAACGTTTCGTGCCTCCTAAAATCTCCACATGCCAAATATGGCTCAATTTGCTCGATTAGTTCTCGAGTTATACAGAAATTTGTATGGGACCCCCCTTTAGAGAGGGTGAGGAGTGTCGAACTACCATAGAAACGTTTAACGATCCCTAAAACCTAAAACCTGCTAAGTTTGATTCCATTTCACAATGGTCCAGAAGGAGCATTCAAGTGTAAATGAGTATCTAGAGCTCGACAGTTATTCTCTAGACAAAAACTGTCTTCGACAAAGTTGTTGCATATGAGAGAGCGCTTATTTTGATGTTGTCAAAAATAGGGTGGCCAACATTTACGATGAAATAAAAATTCTAAGTTTCTTATCTTTATAGATAGAGGTCAACATAATTCTACAATGTTATAACCCTATTTATTCAAGGAAACTTTCAATAACAATATTGAAAAGTTTGTACGGAATGATCACTCACTGAAAAGGCCATCCATATTCCATGTGCAGAGTTTTGAAAATATTCGTGAAAAATTTACCAAATTATCGGAATTTATCAGGACGATTATTTGACGACTTCCTTATGTACTTTCGGGGCATTTATGTGTAAAGAGACGAGCAAAAAGATGATATTTTATTTGATATGAAAATCATTCAATATCACAACGTATGGCGCTTTTACCCCGTCGAAAATGATCCGTCTTCGTCCCAGAGCCCCTTTTGCATTATTTTGCACTTTACACGCATTTTATAATATACGAGGGTCGTTCAAAAAATAAGTTTCAGTGCCTCGGAAATCGCGGAAAAATAAAGTTAAGGTAAAAACAAGGCGATTTTCGTAATTTACGTTTTATTTTCTATTTTTCTACAAAATCACCGTAACGTTCGAGGCATTTTTCATGGCGTGGCACGAGTTTCTCTATTCCAAGCGCGAAGTGCGTAGCGTCCAACTTTTTGAAGTACGATGTAACTGCGTCACGAATTTCTTCAGTGTTATCGAATCGTTGACCGCCGAACGCCTGTTTCATCACCGTACTATTGTGAAGTTTTGGACCGATTGAGAACCGCAAATTTATAATAAAGAGTGAAAAAAGGAGCGGGACCAGAATGGTCCCCTGATGAACACCGGAGGGATTCAGCTTGAAGAGAAAGATTCATTATAGAACACGGCTTGAGTTCTATCACAGAGATACGATTGAGAAGAATGAACGATAGACAGTCTATTTTTTGAAGGCGTATGGCGATTTATTTCTAACTTTATATGAACACTAGCTGGCCCGGCAAACTTCGTCCCGCCCAAAATTTATGTATCGTTGTCACATTCACGTTTTCTTACTAAGCGCACGTTCATGAGTCCAATCGCAGAACTGTTCATTGATTCATCTTCTAATTGACCCTTTGCAATTTATTTTTAATATAAATTTCCTAGGACTTCTACCAAAACTCGTCATTATAATATCTGATTATTTTCAGACACAATTCTCATTCAAGAATTTTCAACCACTTGCAAATAACACGTTTCTCCGTTATATGGAATAAATGAATGATACAGGAAATATGATAGAATAAAGACAGCCCTAAATCGGACAAATTTCTTTCTCGAGTTTTGCTCTTACAACACATTCGGTGATCCATTTTGATTTATATAGTAAGAAGAAGATATAGGAGTGCGATTTACACATTCAACACACATCAAACACACATTCAAATCCATTTGCACTTTCGAACAAAAATCAAATTCGCTAGCGCAATCATCAAATGGACTAACAACATTTGTCACTTTGTAATTGTAGAACATATGCGAATTGAATTCTCCGAATTTTTCCATTGTCCTTCAGAGTTTTCCAATTGTCATGTTTGGTTGTAATATTTTTGGTTGAAATATGTATATTATTTTCACGGGACCCGCTTTCCATTTCACAGGAGGAAGGAAACATCATAGAAACACTTCTCGTACCCAAAAACCTTCACATGCCAAATGTGGTTCCATTTGCTTCATTAGTTTTCGAGTTGTACAGAAATTTTTGTTTAATTCGTATGGCAGCCCCCTCTAGAGAGGAGGGAGGAGTGTCAATTCACCATAGAAACGTTTTGTGCCCCCTAAAACCCCCACATGTCAAATTTGGCTCGTATTGCTTGATTGGTTCTCGAGTATACAGACATTTGTATTTCATTTGTATAGGAGCTTTCCTTGGAAAGGGGGGAGGAGTATCTAACCACTATAGTATCATTGATTGTACCCTAAAACCTTTACAAATTATGTTACGTTTGCAGGATTAATTCTCGAGTAATATAGAAATTTGGGTTTCATTTGTAATGCAACTGTCGAGTTCCTCGTGTCCATGTTAGAATGTGGCTTCGGATTCCTCCTCATCCTACACGTTTGAAGGATATAAATTTAGTTGAGAAACTGTTTTCTCCAGGATCTTCATTTGATGTATTAAAAGAGTAAAAATTGCACATTTCTGAACAATGAAAAAAAATTAAAATAAAAATGCAATTACAGTCCTACGTCAAGTTGCCATCCGTACCCCTAGGCCCAGTCCCATCTACTTTTTTTGTTTGAGACAACCAGAAGAGTCGAATTCTGATACGCCAAGACACTCTTTGTTTTGAACCCCTTACTTCACCAGCTTGTTTTCATTCCGATTAATTTTTTTCCATTAATTTTTTCTATAATTTTAGAAAATTTATAATTAAGTTATATAGTAATAAATAGCAAGCATATAGTTTTTATTTTACTTATTCAAACCTGGAAAAAATGGCCGAAATTCATGCGTTTACACTAGTATATCCTCTTACGTTCTCGTTATTTGAGGAACCATATGTAAACGGCTGTTCCTAGCTAGCTGTATTATCCTTTAAATTAAATTGTAAAGCTCTTAAACTCATGTGAATACTGGAGCGATGCATTGTTCAATAATTTGTGTTCTGAACAAGTTGAAGGTTCTCGTGGCCGAATGGTTATCGTGAGTAGAAGTAGGAATAGAAGAATTAGAATCGTCAGTGGCGGCACGAACTTTCCGGATAACCCAATTCATATAATAACAAAATACCTACAATAACCTACATTTGCTTATTCAATGCATTTTTCAGGTCAATTTTTTTCTTATTTTTTTATAAAAAATTATAATGCTGAAACTGTAACACCAAAAAACAATTTTGGTCAAGGAATGAAACGTAGGAAATTGTATAAGTTTCCATAAATACAAAAATACCAAATTTAAAAAAAAAACTTAATTACGCTGGAAAAAAAAAACTTGAAAAAATTAAATATTTTTTAAATATTAAAATTTTCTCTAAAAAACTTATTTTTTTAATTCTAAAAAAAAATATTTATAAATAGCCCATACAATAGCCAACAAGTCATCCAAACATCGGAAGATGGGCACTTTTATACGAGAAAAAGTTATTCTAACAACAACTTTATAAAAAAAAAAAGGTTTGTAGTCCTCAGATACTAAATTCAAGGAACTCTTAGGGTCGATTCTGGCCGCGGCACTAAAATGACGGAGATCATCAAATTTCTGAATGTTCCAATTTCACAATCCGGTCAAACCGGTAAAGACATTTTGCTTCGAACCCCAAAGATCACCAGAGACTCTATTCTCTTCGACTTCTCCCCGTTGCCACGCTTGCTGGCTTGCCCATCGCACTGCTAATTGACTAGATCAACCTCACGGGGCTTTGTGTTCACAAAAAGTTCAACTCACTTTTCCAAGCGCGGGTAAAGCCGTTGATTTATTGATTATTTATCGATTACATAACTTTCTTCATCTTCGATCACGCCTCGACGGGCGAATGATGGTAAGCGAAAAGCGTGTCTTCTGCTGTCGTTGTTTGGGGTTTATATTTACGGTGGGATCGGCGTGGACGGCATGATCTTCTCTTTCGAAGCCTGATATGCCGGTTTTGGGGTTCGTATTTCTTTCTGGCTCGATGCTTAAATGAAAATATATGTGAAGAAAAACATCGACTCATCTTTACATCGGTGAGCGAGATGAGCCATATTGAGCAGAAATTTGCATGGGAAAAAACAATGTTTTATCGATTTGGAACGCTTTGCTTTCTGCTTCTTAGTTTGTATTCAATAGTTTGTTCGATCGATATCGATCGATATTCTAATTCATTTATTGGTGTATCGTGTTTTCCCCGTTGCCAAAATTTATCTACACCAGGGGTTCTCAAACTATTTTGAGCAAGAGACCCCTTTTTCAGAATGAAGTTATACCTCAGACCTCCATAGCCAAATTTCTTTGAAAATCCTATCTTTAGTTTTTTTTTCTTACTAAATAATTATCAATTTAGAAACATTGCAGTTAGTTCAATGAATAAACTTGAAATTATTTTCTCATGATATTCAACAAAATAAATATACATAAAATTTAATAAATATCAAGTAATTACACTTGATACTTACTAAATTTTATGTATATTTATTTTATTAATAAAAATTACTCACAAACTATAAAAACATTCAAATCGCGAACCAATCTATCCGCAACTACCAAAATATCAAAATATGGTTCAATATTGGTTGGTTAAAACCTTGAATCTCCGTGTTCGTTGATTTTCAAATGATTCCTTCGGTTTCGGGTTGTTTGTAATCAGTGTGGTTACAAACAACCCGAACTTCGACAAGATATCATGATGGAAAAACGAGAAGATATTTTCAGCAAAGTCCCACAACGCAGGATACTGTGTTTCAATGTTACGTAGTAACCAGATCTTATGACAACCTTGGTTGTACTCCTGCTGGAGCTTCTCATCTGTGCTGATGATAATCAACTTTTCTTGCAGTATCACCTTGGCTCATTCCATGGCTGTGATCTAGTACGGATCTTTATCCATTGAGGAATTCGAAAATTTTGAATATCCTAAAACGAATGCGGAAACTGTGAACGTTCTTTTCTGATTGAATTTTGTTTTTAAAGTTTTCCCAGAAAGACCGATATTATTAATATTTTTCCAATCAAGTTGAGATCGTTACCCTGCAGCTGAAACACAAATTCAAAAAAAATCCTGAAAATCTAGCTAAGCAAGAGCCTCTTAGTAGTCTGCGAACTCCAGCGTGTAGAAGTAACCGAGTAATGATTTCGTCGTTTTTCTCATATAGCTGAGCAAACGATCGAGAGTTCAAAGAATTGCTTCGAAACATATTGATAGCACTTAGAAAATATTGTAAAGACTGATGCGGTTAATTGTCTGCATCGACTGACTGTCATAATTTGGAGAACAGAACAGCTACCGGATGAGTGGAAAGATGGGGTTATTTGCCCTATTTTCAGGAAAGGCGACAAACTAGACTATGAAACTTTCGTGCAATCACCTGCCTGAATACCGCGTACAAAGTACTATCCCAAATCATATTCCGTCGTCTATCGCCACTTACAAACAGATCCTCCAAAAATGCCGTGAGTATCAGAGTCCCATCGCACCATCTATTCATCGACTTTGAAGCCGCATATTATTCAATAACACGAAAAGAGCTATGGAGAATCATGGACGAAAATGGCTTCCCCGGGAAGCTGACAGGATTGATTAAGACTACGAAGGAGAGAATACAGTGCTGTGTGCGAATATCGGGTGGATTATCTAAATCCTTCGAGTCCCGCAGGGGGCTTTGACAAGGTGATGGTCTCTTGCCTGCTGTTCAACATTGCGCCAGAGCGTGTTATGAGACGAGCGGCGTTTTACTTCCGTGGTATGATTTTCAACAGATACAGTCAATTCATCTGCTTCGCTGATGACGTAGACATTACCGGCAGAACATTTGAGACGGTAGCTGAACATTACACCAGACTTCAGCACGGAACAGAGAGAATTGGACTGAAAGTCAATGCATCTAAAACCAAATACATGCTGGCTTCCGAATCCGAGCACGACAGGACCCGATTAGGTAGTAATGTAACGATCGACGGCGTTGAGTTCGAGGTAGTGGACCTTGGTAGTAGAGGTAGTTCTTCCTTGGCTCATTGGTAACGTCTGACAATGACGCGAGATCCAGAGAGGCATTATCAATGTGAGCCATACCTACTATGGTCTCCACAAACGCTTAAGGTCAAACAGACTTAGCAGTCGTGCGAAATGTTCCCTGTACAAAACGCTCATAAGACCGGTTATCCTCTACGGGCACGAAACGTGGACAATACTCGAAGAGGACATGCGAGCACTCGGAGTCTTTGAATGACGTGTGTTGAGAACCATCTTCGGCGGTGTGCAGGAGGACGGCGTATAGAGGCGAAGAATGAACTACGAGCTCACGCAACTCACCGGCGAACCCAGTATCCAGAAAGTGATCAAATATTCTGCAAAAATGGTGTTCAGCGAGAATCGACTGGTACGAGACGATGAGGAGCGCAGCGAGCAAGGTGGACCAGGACCAAGTGGAACAGGAGAGAGAGATAGCCACGGAGAGATACCGGACCACGTCATTGGAGAAGAATTGTGAATCAATGTTGTAAAAACGTTAAGCTAAAATAAATAAATAAAAAAAAACGATGCGATCTAGGGCTCAGATTTTTGACGTAGAACTACGTCTTTCATTAAGGGTGCCAAATCAGAAAACAGGTCACGTTTTTATGAAATAAAGTTAACGTTAATGACTATTTTTGCCGCGAACGGATTTTGACGATTTACATACCAAACGAATGGTAAATTCCCTAAGATTTGTTTGATATTCTATACATTACAATCTCATAGTCTGTATATGGTTTAAATTGATGAAAATTGGAAGCATTCTCATTTCCTCATACATCTGTTCGGTCCATTTGTGTGCTTTCCCGAACAGAGCTGTCAATAACGAGCAACTTATCGACGAGCAACGAAGGGGAAATCGTAAGATTTAAATTCTCCGTGAACAACGAAGAAGAACAAAGAAGAACGAAGGGGAATATTTGCCTAGAATGTGAACAGTGGATCTCGCTGAGGCAAACTTTCAGTCTCGTTCTGTTTTCAAAGCAATGAACATCGCGTGTTCTTCCTTGTTTTGTGTCATCAGATGCCTTCGTTTCGGGTTGAGCTGTGCACTCGACCAAGTTATCCATTCGCTGATGTCTCTGGCATTGCAATCATTGCATCAATCTGACGCCATTACATTACATTACAAATTAATGTTCTAGAATTTGGTCTGTGGTTTAGTTTCACGTGGCGGTAGCAAAACTCTCTCCACCAAGGATGACAGCTAAGCTAATCTAGACCGGCAATATTAACAGAAAGGAGACAGAACGGAGATAAGTGTGTGTATATTTATTCGCTTCAAGCCATCGAAATATGGATATTCATGTGTGCACATGCGTGTTTCATAACCTTTACGTTAAAATAGTGCGGGAATCGACTGTATCTGAGTCTATGTCAATTGCGAAAAAGGTCACCGGGATAGCGTTCGAGGTAAATTTTCAATGCATTGACATGAAACAAATTGCGACATACAATCAGCTAGTGTATTGTCCTGCGAGGGCAAGAATAAATCATCAATCAATTATCGTCAACTGATTCTACAACAAAAAAATTCAGCGCGATCAAACTATTCTACTAAACAATTATTTCTAAAATTTCACAGCATTATAAAATAATATCCGAAGTTATTAACAAGCTACTTATATAAAATAACAGCGTAGTTCTACGTCAACAATGTGGTCGTATCTTGGACACAACCTGCAATTTTTTGCTACTGAATGCTGTCTGTGAATCACGCAGTGAATGACCAGTACCTCACACAGTTGTAACTTTGAGTGAGCTGTAAAACCACGATGACGACCAAACAAAGCACCATCAGTCACAATGTGTTTCAGGGAATAGCTTTGTCGGTATCAAAAACGTTCCACAGCCTGAAAGATCGATTCTCCTCTGGTATCGGTCTTCATATATGTAGCGAAAATCATTTCTTGGTACATTTTTTCATCTTTAATATATCGAACATACCCTAACAACAGAGCTTCATTGCTGGGTGATGTAGACTTATCCAGCTGGGGAAAAAATTTCTATAATAAATTGAATAACATTTTTCCCTCTTCACGACCCATCCCAAGTTTCGTGTTAAATTACGAACCTGTTCACGTTTTTTACTTGCCGAATTTTTCATGTTTTACTTTTGTCTTCCGCACACGCTCATCGTCTTGTTGAATTTTTAAATTGTACAGTATAAATATTTTCTGTTAAAATATTAGTCATTCTTATAATAAGGTGGTTCACATAAATTATGAGTATCTTGAAAATTTCAAATAATAACTTATGTTTTTTAATAAAGGTCGATTGTCAGACCTCATCGACCCCCAAAATAAAATTTCGTTTATGTCGACCCCTTGAAAACCGGAATCGAACCCAGGGGGTCGATATCGATAACTTTGAGAAACCCTGATCTACACTATATCGTGAATATTGGTTTTCAACCGTGATTTGTTTCTTTTTCGCTCTAATCCCATTGCAAGCAAATTAACAGATAAGTCCCGCGTCGGTCCTTAGGGGCTGTTGAGCTTTTTGGTAGGAAAGCACCGACTGACTTGAACTGACAGTTACATATTAGGAAAATAAAAATATATACGGGATGTTTTTGGATGTTTTACGAAACACGACTACTTTTTAGTCGAATTTCTGACACCGATGTTGCGCAAGATCTCTCGATGCGGGCGAAATGGCGCGGCAAGAAAAAATCGGGACTGAACGTGTTAAAGAGATATGGCGCATCTGCATGTGATGAATAAAACAGTTGATCAAAGGTAGTTATTTTACAACATTTTCGTGTATTGTTTTTGATTCCTGTCTAATGTTCAATTATGCAAACATTTGAAGATTATCTAATTAAGAAAACATTAAACCATTTGACACCATTGAACTCGTGGAAATCACAAGCTTTACTTCAGCGCGTTCCCAAAACAAACATTCTTTGATCCAATCGATCGAGTAGAATCCACAAGTCCCATACTTTCCCAGACCTATATTTACGATCTTTAACGCCAGCAATTCTATCGCCTGTTGCTGCTGAAACGGCAAACACCTTCACTAGAATGCAGCTCAACGCCACAGTCATTTTCGCCGTGAATAGTAAACGCTCAACGCCGACCGCTAGCATCGGATTTCATTACCTGGCATTACCGGGTTCTTATTTCAGCTAACTTCTACCGGGGGCATTGGCTTGCTCGACTCTCTTGAATGCTTCCAACGATCGCAGAAGCAGCGAAAAAAAAAACTCGACACTACTCGAGTCTACCGGTGTGGTGCGATCATTGACTCACAGAACGGACAAACGAATATCTTTAAGATTCTCAGCAATTATACGCTTTCACCAACCCTGCGGGAGGTTCTGCGGTCGGCAAATGATGGGTTTCGAGAATTCTGTGTTTCCGGAAATGGACGGCGACGTATGTTTGTTGGTGTGCGGTGTGGGGAGTTCATGTTGGGACATTGTATTTAACGACAGTGCATATTTATGGTAACATCACAGGATGAGCTGTGGCTTTGAACCATTTCAGTTCTGAGGTTTATTTTTCTCATTTTTCGTTTACATAATTATTTAAGTGAACTATGTAATTCAAAGAATACTAATTATACCAATGTATAAAAAATCCTTTTTCTCAAAAGAAACCTGTTCCAAATTTTTTGAAGCATTAGATTACTTCATCGCATAGTATCGGACAACACACTAGATAAATTTACTGTAGACGATCGTGTCCAGAAGTAGAATTGAATGAAAATTAAAATTTATATTATTGAATATTGAAAGCCCCTTCAGCGATTCGTGATCTCAAATATTTTTTATTTTGTGAATACCCATTTTTTTTTGTATTCTATGTTGATTATTATCATTCAATGCCACATGGCCCTTATTAATGGGATGTCAAGAAGGGAAATCCTACTGTTATTCTTTGTAGTCTGCAGTAATTTGTAGTTGAAGAACATTCCATGATGATTGTTGCCTCGCAAAAGAGATGCACATACAATTGCAGGTAAAATGAACACCTATTTAAATATCGACTGGTTCCATATGAAATTGTGCATAATTAACGACCACTCTATCTTTAGAACATAAAGGACTATTTGAAACATCCTATGTTGTAATCAAATATTGAAAACAATGTATTAAAACAAGAAACTCGCGAATCTTTAAAGGGGTGTTGCTATTCTTGGCTTAAATGAATTAACACTTTGTGTGGTGGAAAACAGCATTCTGGACAGATCGGTGTGAAAAATATAGACGCTTTTGGTACAATTTGCGGTGAAGTGCTCCTCTAGTTTGCTCGAAGCTTTGATCGATCCGCTGAAAAAATGGCTAAACGTATCAATATTAAACATTCATAGAGGACAGACTAGCATTTTCATGCTTATACAGCCATTCTATGCCACACCGATATAGTGGGTCTCAGATTTTCGTGAAAAGCGAAAGATTTTTTTTTATTGCGAGATTCGTTTTTTTTCTATTTTTTTCGTTAGGATAACCATTTCCGTTTTAGGGTATAGGCTAATATGACTTTTTTTCAAAAATTCATAACTTTTGAACTACTTGACCGACTCTAATGATCGATATATCAAATTAAAGCCAATCCTCGTCTTTTTAGGAAAAATACTTCAATTGCAAAAAAAAATATGTTCTGGGCCAAGAACGTCATATTTTTAATTTTTTTCTTGAAAGCTGAGGATTTTTTACATTTAATATCTCAAAATCAGAGATGTGTTCTTTTCCTTTTTTAAGTCATGGTTTTTCAAAGTTCACCGATAGTTCGGAATTTGATTTTTTTTTCTTTTTTTTTTTCTCCTCTTCTTTCCTATTCAAAACTAGCTAAAGTGCTTTCCTTGGTTCCGAGACCATGAAAACCATAAAAAAACAAATACATTCAATAATAACGGACGCACTACGCTAGATATGGGGTACAGACTAGGGGGGCGCTGCTGATTAATGGTCAGCTGCATCCCAATAGGAAGTATCCCGTGTCGGGCACAGGTACAGAGCATTGGAGACAGCAACATCACAATTACGAAAATACTTGTAATACTAACCTCAAGCCAACCGCGAGTAATCGGTTACATATTACTAACATAGTTATAAGGCAAACATTGTCGAAATATTGAACTCCCGGCCCCGTCAGGTTGACGCCATATGAGCCTTAATAAAAATATATATTTTGGTTAAAAAAAAAATTATAACGGAAACAAAATTTGAATTTTCTGTAACTAAATTATTTTGACGTAGGACTACGTCTTTCATTTCTATACCGGGGTGTAAAATCAAAGTTTCGATAACGAAAGCGTTACGCCGGAGACCGAGATTTTGAGCGTTAATAGCTCCTAAACAAAAAAAAAATGGTATGATAAACACTTCATTCGAAAGATAAAATGTCTACGCGTTATATACTTGTTACTTTTGACGTAGGACTACGTCTAACCGGAAGATATAGGGGGTGAAATGGAAATCTAGGCACTGAACAAGTAGGAAAAAATGCAAGATTTGGAACGCTTATAACTCGAGCATTTCTCAATAGATCGCAAAGGTTTTTGCATCAATTGATAGGAAATATATCTACGCATCTATCATAACGAATAACATTTCATTTTTCTTGAGATAAATAATTGAATAATTGTGAAATATGAAGCATTGTCAAAATGCACTATGTGCCCATTTTTGATTGGTCCATTTTGTGCTCCTCAAATCGTACCGACCAAAACGGGCAACCAGAGCAGCAGCGAAATAGAATGAAGCACGATTGGAAAGGAAAAAGAAAAAAATGAACGAAACATTGGTCGCAGTCTCACACATGCGTAATTCTCGAGCCAGCCAGTCAGCTTAAAAATCCCCGCTCCGCTGCCGTAACGATCATTCTCATCCAAACCGTACACCACATCGGTTCGCATCACAACACATCAACAAACCAACCCAAGCAGCCATGTCTGGACATGGTAAAGGAGGAAAAGTGAAGGGAAAGGCAAAATCCCGCTCGAACCGTGTCGATCTGGAGTTCCCCGCAAGGGTAGCTAGGCCGAGCGCGTTAGTACCAGTGCACCAGTCCACCTAGCCGGCGTTATATAGTTTCGGCCGCCGAAGTGATCGAGTTAGCTCGCAAAGCTGCTCGCGACGATAAGAAAACCCGCATTCGGAACAGAACACATTCGGTTCGGTGGACATCAAGACAACAACAGGCAGTTGCAGCGAGGGGCGAGTGGCAAACGCAATCGCAAAACGGCAGCAGGTATCAGAAGAAAAAAGTTTGTTCTTTATACAAACTGCTTTGGTGGCAAATCCAGAACAAGGCGGCATCGAGGGCGTTCGAAATGGTTTTTTTTCAAAACCACGAGTACTAAGTTTTCTAAATTGGAACCATTCCATAAAACAAGGCGCTTTTCAGGGCCATTAAACCTTCCAAAAAAGAGTTTAGGAAATAAACTTCAATGCTTTCTAAAACATTATCCAAAATAATAATAAAACACAAATTGATGTTTTCATAATTTGTTTGCCAGGATCTGATGAGTATGTGAATTTGGCAGTTGTTCTGAGCTTATTGGGGACTTTCCTGATTATTAAATTTTCACCAATTCTTAAATTGTTTCCAGATTGAAAGTACAGTAATTTATAATTAGTTCGACATTTAGCTAATTGGACGGACATGTAATGCGACATATTTAGTTGGACATTTTTGTAAACATAGAGATCCAAATTATGACCCCACATTGAAAGTCGTCACTGTACCACTGTCATCGCAAATGTTAAATTACAGGTTAAAATCGCCTCCAATGCGACACTGAGTGGCGCTTC
This sequence comes from Toxorhynchites rutilus septentrionalis, assembly GCF_029784135.1. Classification (NCBI taxonomy): domain Eukaryota; kingdom Metazoa; phylum Arthropoda; class Insecta; order Diptera; family Culicidae; genus Toxorhynchites; species Toxorhynchites rutilus. The sequence continues at coordinate 97,601,493 of NC_073745.1, forward strand.
GGCACGTCGCATTGAATGTAATTTACTGTACAACATGTCACAAAGCTGGATGGGAAGAAATTTTCCAACTGTGAAATCTGTGGCGAGTGGCAACAAATCGCTAAACAGGAAGGTTTAGCCGAAACAGATGGGGATATCGAGTGATAACATAACAATAAACTCTTTAGATTGAAGATAATTTTGTGATCCTGAAAAGGACCCTTTTTAGCCTGCATGTGAATCCAACGAGCGAACAAATCGTAATGAATGTATTTTTTTGCCATCGCTCCCTTTTAACGCTCATTCGTTCGTCTCGTTGGACTCGCCCCTTTGGCTGAGTCTGCCGATTTGTCTCTATCCTGTGAGTGTGTACCGCTAGAGTATAAAACACGCGGACCCCAAAAAAATATCTTATTTTCTTTCAAACCGTAAACCCGTGTGGTTGCACGGCATCGGCATCGTGGACGTAACAAAGGAGGACAAGTTAAAGGAAAGGCAGTCTCACTCGAACCGTGCAGGTCTCCAGTTCCCTGTTGGTCGCATTCACTGATTGCTCCGCAAGGGTAACTAGGCCGAACGGATTGGTGCCGGAGCACCAGTATACCTAACAGCGATATAGAGTTTCGGCCGTCGGAGTGCGCGAATTGGCTTGCAAAGCTGCTCACGACAATCAGAAAACCCGCATCAAGAACAGAGCAGCTTCGGTTCGGCGCTCATCAAGGCAACAATTAGTTTCAGTGAGTGGCAAAGTGTTTCTCCGGCACGTCGCATTAAATGTAATTTACTGAACAACATGTCACATGCTGGATGGGAAGAAATTTTCCAACTGTGAAAGCTGTGGCGAGTGGCAAACGCAATAGCTAAACAGGAAGGTTTAACCGAACAAGATGGGAATATCGAGTGATAACAAAAACACAACACCAGAGGTTCTTTTCAGAACCATCAACATATTCATAAAGAGTAAACAGTAAACTAATCCATTTTTCAGGTAGATAGGTTCACGTAGGAGAAGAAAATAAAACAATATATTTAAAATATATATTTAACAAAAGCTGTCCCCTTTGTATAGTCCTACGTCACTCCGGTTATGTCCCCGACATTACCCACCCGTCTTTTTCATCCAAAAACTTGTTTCAATAGCCTTCAAATTGCTTCCAAAACAGGCTATTGAAATCACCAATCAGTATATAAGCAAGCGCCACTCGTAAACCCACTCGGTTATAATTGAACAGCGATTGGAGCATGTTGTCGCTGTTGTGATGAAGCTAACTTCGTTTATCATGAAAGCGCTGATGAACGGTGTCACCAAGAGTCTGTTTGTGCACCTTAGGCCAGAAGGGAATCCATCAGGAGGAGAGTGATGCCACGGTTCCGCTTGAAACATCGGAGCAGCCGCCACACACACATACACGCGCGGAACCCTCGTTGCTATCATCGTTGCTGAAAAATAATCTACCAGTTCTACCCCTACCCCCTGGGAATTGAAAAATACATTCATGCGAAAGAGTTTATTTAAATGTTTTCTATCCATATAACACTGCAACCAAATACATTTGGTTTTGTGATTTTTCAATCAATCGCAATTGACAGGAAAGTTTCTGAATATTATTTTTCCCAATCAGTAGACAATTTTCGTATCCAATATTGGATGCATAACATGAAAAACGGAAATTTTTTCACATCGCGAAAATCATGTAATTTTCGAGTGATTATTTGCTTCCTACTCATATAATGCTGCGACAAAATACATTTCGTTTTGGATTTTTCAATCAAGTGCGATCAAAGTAAGACCACGTCGTTCGGCAATTTATTAGAGGTGCAATGCATCTTACGGAATTCCCGCTCTACGCGCACTGGCAAACGATGTTTACTCAACAATTTCTAAAACGAGAAATGGTGTTGTGAGAAAGGATGAGCGAACGCAAAAAATATGTAGATTGATTTGATGCAGCGGTTATTTTGTCTATTGAAAATGGAATACAAATCATATCACAATACAAGCAATGTATTATGTATTATAACTTTCATGTGATTGCTTTTTTTTGCTGAATATTGTGCCTTCAACGTAACGCTCTCGTTTTCGATGTCCTCCAGATATTCATTTATTCATTCATTCAGAATTGATTCAGAAGCAACTAAAAACAAATGGTCATTAATCAAAGATAGTCCTACGTCACCCTTGCGGTTATACCACAGATATAACCCACTTCCTGTTTTTTGTTTTTTTTTTATCTGTATTATAGTGACTTTCAACTCATTTGGCTGGTTCGTCACTTTTAACTTCCAATTTTGGAAAAATGTCGGGAGTGAGAATTGAACTCGTGACTCGAGGCATGGATGTTACCACTACGCCAGATCGCCTCCGTAACTGAATTATTTTTCCTAGAAAGACCAGGCATCAATTTGATATGTCGATCAATAGAATCAGTCAAGTAGTTCAAAACTTAAGAATTTTTGAAATTTTTTTTTAGGAAAAAGTGAAAAAAAATGTTTTTTTCGGACCACCCTAAAAAAATGGAAATGGACATCCTAACGAAAAAAATAAAAAAAAACGGATCTTGCGATAAAAAAATCTTCCACTTTTCACGAAAATCTGAGAACCACTATATCGGTTAAGCATGGAATGGCTGTATATTAGTGGTTACTGCCATATTTCCAAAATGACAGAACATTTTCTAAAACACCACAAAAAAAACCTGTTTTCGATGCAAAATTTTTTTAATATTTTTTTTGTCAGAACAACAAATCAGTCTTATAATGAATTTCAGCCATTCCATGCCAAACCGATATAACGTTTCTCAGATGTTCGTGAAAAGTGTCAGTTTTGTTCTTTATCACAAACTATTAGACACGTTTTTTTTTGTTAGGGGGACCATTTCCATTTAAGGGTTGTCTAAAAATTCTAATTTTTCTTTTTTTTCCAATAATAACATTTTCCTAAAATTCATATTTTTTGAACTGATAAACCGATTTAGATGATTGATTTTAAAGTAACCCTGTGTGGTCTTCACTGCAGATGCTTCAAAACATTATTGTTCTAAGGTGAAGGTGGAAGGAAGCCACAAATGGTTGCCACAATAGTGCTCACTTCTTTCATCTCCCTCCCGCACCCCTCGCCCGAAATGCAAAAAAAAAAACAATAATTTTGCGAAACAGTGTGAAGAAAATGATCGCATACTTCCCAGCAAGTAATATCAACCAAACTCTAAACGATTATTCACAAGATAGTATTTTTTTTATCTGCCGTCGCAATGCAGAATGAAAGACGTCGGAAAACTCGAGCTAGTGCTCTGAAAGTTAAATTTTCATTTTTCAACTATCCGCAATAGTTTCATTTGTATTGGTGAAATCATCGTTATTTTTCCGACACTGATACCAGACAACATCATCGAAACAACTATGGAAGCCACTCAATAAAATGTTATTCCTGAGTCATAGCGTTTCATGTCATGAAAATCAATAAAATAAAATTGTGTTGATATCAATACAATTATTGGTTTTACGTTTAATGGGTTTATAATGTGCTCCCGTGGCCGAGAGGTTAGCGTCCCACACTAGCATGCTGGGGTTCGGGTTGGATTCCCGTTCTAGCCAAGGTATTTTTCGCCAAAGAAAATTCTTCCGGCTTGCACTGTGGTCACGCGTATTACAGAGCTTGCCACTCCAGAGTACATTCAAGGCATGTTATTCGGCATAGAAATCTCAACTAAGTACTACTAATAAAAATGACGCAAGTAATGCTACGTTGAGAAGGCAAAAGTTCCACTGGAACGCTTCACTCTGTCCAACTTCTATAAGACCAGATGATGATCTTGCTATTTTGTGTCATTGTAAACAAACAATGCTCAATTTATATTCTAGTGTGTAGGTATTGGTGACTACCATACATAGCATGATTTTAGTATGTTTGTGTGTGCAAGTACTGAGCGTGAACGAATGTTTTTGAATTTTGCAAGTGTCAAGTTTCTATAAGACCAGTTAATTTTTTTTGTTTAAGTTGTTTTGATCAAAGAATCTGGAAAATGTCGAATGGAAAAGTGCTCACGGGGAGAGAAGAAATACAAATCGACGCATTTCACCAATAAAATGTTGGTATCAGAGAAATTGCTCGTCGGATTGGACGATTCCATTAAGTAGTGCTCAATTATTTGGCGAATCCTCAAGGATACGGCAAGAAGGAGAGAGCTCCACGTAAATCGAAGCTCTCTGACCAGGATAAGCGGGAAATAGCTTAAACAGTTTCGAATACCTCAGAATCACTTATGCAAATAAAGCAATATTTCAATTTGAATGTTACTTGGATGACAATTCGTCATGTTTTAGTAGGAAATACGCACATAAAGAGGGCTTGAAAGGTTGAAGCTCCTCATCTTACACCATCTCACTTTGGAATACCACTGAGTTTTGGCAAAGCTCACATGAACCGACAATGGAACATGGTATGTTGTTACAAAGAATGTTTCCAAAAGAATACATTTTCCTATATATCATAACGAAAAGTTCTTCAATGTATAGGTTATCTTTAATGACGAAAAAGGTTCAATTTGGATGGTCCTGATGGTTCCAATGGGTGCTAGCCTGATTTACGGAAGAAGGAGCAGTATTTTTCAACCAGGAACTTTGGTGGAGGCTCGTGCATGGCTTGGGCGGGATTATGTGCAACCGGAAAGCTCAAGATAGCTTTCACATCATTCAAGGATTACATACAAGTTCTGGAATCCTCTCTCCTACCTTTTTTGCGTGGATATCGTCGCCAAAAATCACATTCCAGCAAAACAATGCTACTATTCATACCAACAGGGAAACAAAGCAATGGTTTAAGGATAAAAAAACTTAATTTTTTTGACTGGACGGCTCGCTCTCCTGACTTGAATCCTGTTGAAAATCTTGGGAGGATTCTTGTACGCAGAATCTACTCTGAGGGAAGACGGTACACCACGATTGAAGAGCTCAAGGTCGCAATTTCGGAAACATGGTATAATATCGAGAAATCCGTTCAGCAGAATTTGGTAAATAGTATTCCGACACGAATTTTCCAGGTTATTAGCCGAAATGGCAAGATTGCCAATTATTGACATGTGAATCAGCCGATCGTTTTGAATTTTTCATTGATAATACTCATGAATTTTGAAGTGGTCTTATAGAAACTGGACAACTGAAATTATCATATTTAAGCACAAACAACTCTTTTGAACGAGATTGAAGTTAAATATACTTTATTCCAAGCATTCAACAATGTATGAATGTATCTTGTTGAGATTCTAACTGTTTGTGTTGCAACGAAATAGAATCAGGGTAGTATTATAGAAACTGTACAAAATGTAGTGCCATCCGAGAAGGGTTTATAATGTAAGTTTCATCAACTCTAACATTGGTTAAGAAAATTGTATTGCAGAGCTCGAAACACTGCCACGGCTGTCTCTACTGTCAAAAATAGTAAACGGAAAAGTATTACATTCAATCAAAATGTCTCGGCCAACGAAGAGAAGGGTTAAAGCTCTCCAATGCGAATATGTGAAAAAATACGATCAACGAAGGAAAATATTAAGGTCTGCTTTGGTCTCCTCAAACACCTCGTTTTTTTTAATTTACTGATTAAAATACATTTAAATTTGTGACTTCCCGTGGCAAGGTAAGATCGCAATTCTTTCCTTGCTATTTTATGCCCTGGAACATTCTTTCAGTATCAATGGCTTTCATTATAAGTGGAAATACACTTTTAAAGAGCACCAATTCGCATTTATTATTTTTTTTTGCTCTAGTTACGCTCGCTTAATCAGAATTTTATTTCATATGCAAATACACCTTCTTCTTGAATGGCGTATGTATTAACTAGCGTCATTTATTAATACTTAGTTGAGATTTCTTAAGCCAAATAACACGCCTTGAATGTATTCCGAGGGACAAGTTCTAGAATACACGTGGCCACAGTGCAAGTCGAACGAAATTTCGTCGACGAAAAATCCCCCGGCCAGAACGGGAATCGAACCCGAACACCAGGCATGATAATGTGAAACACTAACCATTCGGCCACAATTGTTCATCGGAACACATTGTTCATATATTTCACTTCAGTATTGTATTGTTATTTTTTCAAATGTATTTTAAGACTCGTGGTAGTGAAGCGCCACACAGTCTGATAAGTGAATTGATCTATTTACGTACCAAAACTAAAACAAACGGTGTGCTTCGCTCTTCTCTCACAAACACTATTATCCATGAAAACACGTGGTTTTACCTAGGTAGTGCGGACTGAATCAAAACGGCTGTCAAAAAAGATCCAATTGAAATGTCAAAAGAGATCCAACGATCAGGAGTGTTATTTTTCTTATGATAATCAACACTATAAAAGTGGTATTGTTGTCAGGGGCAAAAAAAAATTAAAATAACAAAATGAACGAACTACATTTTTCCGTCAATTGTTTAATTAACCATTGTATCTCTGAAAGAGCATCTCAGCCTTTCACTGAGCTACGCCTTTTTAATGTCCCCTCTCTTTGACATAACGTTTTTCCGAACGAAATAAAAACAAACGAAGTCAGAGTCACGTAAATGTTTACTCCTGCGATTTGAAAATATTCGATAAAAAGTGGAAGGAAGAGATGCCAGATTATTTTTTTTAAAAATCTGTAAAAACATGTGAATGTCTGTTAAAAATGTGGAAAAGTCTGTAAAAGTGTGCAGATCTATAGAAATGTCTTTTAACGTTAATTTTCACATATTCATGAATACTTTGTACATCGTGATGCACGTAAGATTGTATTTTGTATATATATACATCCAATCCATGCCAAACCAATATAGTGGTTCTCAGATCTTCGTCAAAAGTGGTAATATTGTTCTTTATCGCAAAACATTAGACTCGTATTTTTTTATTTTTTCATTGGGGTGCCCATTTCCATTTTAGGGTGATCCAAAAAATCTTTTTTTTTCCACTTTTTCCCAAAATGACTTTTTTCTAAAATTTATAACTTTCGAACCACTTAACCGATTTAGATGATCGACATATCAAATTGAAGCCAATGAGCCTTAATTGAGAAATATTGAACCTGCAGATAATATGGATCCTATTTTCGTAATTATTGATTGTAGTCGTTTTTTAATGTTTTCATGGCTTTGGACTAGGGGGCGCTATATTTTTTTATATTTTTTTCTTGGAAGCTGAGAATTTTTTACATAAAATATCTCGATATCAGAGATGCTATTTTTTTCGTTTTTGGAATATGATTTTTCAAAACTAATCGATAGTTCGAAAAACAAATTTTCCCCATTTTTCCCACTACAAAAACATAACTCTTGAACTATTGGACCGACTCATATCATCGACATATCAAATTGAAGCTTACGAGCTATTTTTCTTTGGAAAAATGTTACTTTTGCGAAAAAATTGAATTCTTGTTTTTGTAATTATTGATTGATTTATTTTTTCATAGTTTTCTCGTTTAAAGATAGGAGCGCTATATTTTTTTTATATTTTTTATGGAAAGCTGAGGATTATTTACCTAACATATCTCGATATCAGAGATGTTATAATTATCGTTTTTAAGTTATAAATTTGTAAATTTAACATGTTTTAAGTCTTCGATCAATATTCATATGTGACTAAACTAGAACTATGCTACTAGAATCCTTCCTGCAAGTGTGATATTTTTTCAAATTTTGCTTATTGGCTTCAATTTAATACATCGATCATCAAAACCGGTTCAGTAGTTCAAATGTTATGATTTTTTGCAGAAAGTTATTGGACAAAGGGGGAAAAATTATTTTTCGAACCACCGGATTACTTTCATATCTAAAAACATAAAAATAGCATCTCTGATATCGAGATATGTTATGCAAAAATCCTCAGCTTTCAAGAAAAAATATAAAAATACAGCGCCCTCTAGTCCAAAGTCATAAAAAAAAATAAAAAACGACTACGATCAATAATCACTAAAATATAATTATTTTTTTCGCATGTTAAATATTTTTTAATAAAAGGCTACGTCAATAGTTTCAATTTTATATGTCGATCATCTAAATCGATTCAGTGATTCAAAAGTTATTAATTTTCATTTGTCAATTTTGGGAAAAAGTGGAAAAAATTGATATTTCGGACCACTTAATAACTTATGTGTCGTAAGTGTGTTTAAAAGTTTCAATGATCTACACATACATACATACATATACATACGCGTTGTTAATTTTTATAAAAATCAGTATTTCTTCGTTGATATATTGGACATCCACCAAGGCTTGCGGTCTTGTCGTTGATGAAATTTATAAGAAAATACAGTGTATATTTTCCATCCGCCATGCAAGGCTATACAAGTTTTAGATCCCCACACGGCCATGAACCATGACTGTGGTAACAATAACGAACAGTAACCCATATTTCGTCATAAGCAGACCCGAAAGCGAATGTAAATTGTTGAGAATAGAATGAAAATTTTTATTCGATTTTGTTTTAATACTTAGAAGACAAAGTCCTGACCCTAGCTTAACTATTTTTCAATAAATCTCCTTGCATTTCAGCAAAACAATCTTATCTAGAACAAAAAAGAATTATCAGAGACAATTTTCGTTCAAGGTTTTTCGTTACCTGCAGAGAATGCAATTTTTCATTAATTGTGAATAACCGTATCCTCTCTTTCGTCTGCAATGATGTCAGGGTAAAAGTACTTATGTGTATGAGTTCCAAACTTCATACACACCAGATGGGCCAACCAGAAAGACTGCCGGGCCGGAGGTTGAGTATCGCTGGTCTAACGTCATGTGTATTGATAAATATAATATAATAACTTTTCTGTATTAAAACTATGGAAAAATGGCATATGGTGAGTCAAATATCTTTGATGTGATGAATAGAGCCTTTTTATTTTTCAAAAACCTGTGAAATATTGTTATATCCAAAGTCTACAACAAAAATAAAAAGTGTTTTACAGATATGTCTGTAAATTCACAAACATATTTGTAAATCTGGCATCTCTGGTGGTCTAAGAATTTATTGCAAGAAATCGCTTGAAAACATGCATGAATTTGCTTGAAAATGAAGTGGATTGAGTCCGCACCACTTAGGGTTTTACCTATGCTCCTACAATGGCTTCGTTCCACCTTCACCTTGAGGTTCTGAGAAACACAATTGTGTGGAGAATCATCAAACTAGGCTATCATCGGCTCATCAAGAAAATAATTGTTCAGTAATTTTGTGTGTGTGATTTGGTTTCGCATGACAGTAGCAAAACTATCTCCACCAAGGATGGAGGCTAACCTAAACGAGAACGGAAGTTTTAATAGGAAGAGCTTCTGTTGAGAAGAGCGCGGAAAAGCGAGATAAGTATGTGTATTTATGCGCTTCAAGGCAACGATATATGGCTTTGTGTACGTACGTGCGTGCTTCATAACCCGTATGTATAAATAGCACATCTTCGCTACGCTGAACCCCCATTTGTATCTGCTTCCGTGTGCATTTGCGCTGTCGCGGTGCAACAATCACCTTATATTTTGATGCTATGATGGGCGATTGTTTGGTGGTGCCAATTATGCAACCGCGATAATAAATATGAACAAAGAGAGAGGTAGCGGAAGAGGAATATTTGCGGTAGGGTATGAATAATGGATCTCAGCTCATCAGTTGTTGTCCGTCATCATAAGTTCTTCTTTGGTGCCTTTGACATTGCATCAATGCATCGAACTGACGCTATGGCGAGGCAGGCGTTAAGGTTGTGCGCCATACATTTTTGAACAATATCAAGCTAGTGAATGTCGTGCTGGTATGTTGTGAGTTATTTAGGTTCGCGTGCCAATCGCAAAACTACCTTCAACAAGGATGGCATTTGTGTTAATCTTGATCATAATGGAGCAATGCAACTCTTTTCGAGGTTATTGAGATTAACAGACTTTATTCCGTTTATTTTATTATCAAGAAAGTAAATGTCGTTCTAGAATTCAGTGTGTGATTGGAAGCAAGAAGTAGCAAAACTTTCTCCACTAAGAAGGATAACAGCTACGCTTATCTCGAGCATGAGAAAGTCATGCAACTTTTGAATAATGAGAAGTGTTAATATTTTCAGTCGCTTCAAGCCACCAATGGAGAATTTATTCATTTATTTACAAATGTCAACAGGCCTAACGATAAATTGCGACATGCGATCAGTTGTGTATTGTTTTGCGAGAGCAAAAAAGGAATCATCAATGAATTATCGTCAACTGGTTCTACAATATTACAATATTACATTACAGGGCGACCAAACCATTCTACTAAACAGTTATTTCTAAAATTTCGCAGCATTCTCAAATAATATCCGAAGTTATTAACGAGCGACTTGAACAAAATAACAGCTTAGTTCTACGTCAACAATCTGGTCATGTCTTGGACACAACATCCTTGATTTTTTTCCACTAACAGATAAACCCGACCAAACCAGATTCAGATTGCAACCCGGTGCTGATGTGTAACAAGATTTTTGTACCCAGTTGAGCTCCCACTCCTTGTGTACACATGCGCTCTGGCGAATGAGCACGCTCCGAAACACAGATGAAATGTTTTGTTGTCAGCGCAATTTTTACGCCAGTTTTACGCTGAATTTTGCGCCGTGTTTCTATACTGCGCGCTTGAATCTGGATTGCTCTCTCTGTTGAGATATTTTTCTTCATACAAGCGTATACGGTTCGCTGGAGGCGCGCTATTGTTTTTATACTTTGCGAGCGAAGACCAAGCGGGCGCTAAAGTTTGATGTGTATATATGTGTGTGTATAGAATGAGACGCGCATCACACAAGTAAGAAGAGATGTTTAGCATCTGAATTCTGCGCCGGGTACACTTTGCGTTGTCGTGTTTGTGAATTTTGTGCACTTTGCACCAATAGAGAATAGAGCGTTCGTTTTCTGAAGAATGGACCAAACTATAAGCCGATAATAATTCTGCAGTCAGCAGGGGCTCTAAATGTAAAAAAACCAAAATTAATCATGGGATAGGAAAGAAGGAGAGAGGGATAATATCGGGGTTTTCAATAAGAGCGCTACAAAAGTTTTTTTTAACACTAAGCCTACCGATGTTTCATGTATACCTATTCCTACCACAGCGGGTCAAGTGACCATTTATAAATAGTTAGTTAACAATGACTCGATTTATTAAGTTTTGTTGAGAAACGTGGCATAGCATATATCTCCTGTATATTTCGACATTTTGGGACAACAAGTATTAGCAAAATATTGAAATTACAATTTTTGACAAGCAAAATAGCACTGTAGCTTGGAATGGTTACTGTTAGCTCGCTTGGATAGTCTTCAATACAATTAATTCTGATCATTCACTATTCATTCATAAATACAACAAAATATATAAAGCAACATCAAAAAATGTATAATGCAATGGTTTTGTATCACAACCACACATACAAATATTGCTGATATCATATGAATGTTTGCAAGGGTCAAATGACCCGTTGCGGTAGTTAGGGCAGATTACAAATAATTCGTAGTAAAAAAAAAATTACAATAGAGGATTAAACACTGAAAAATACATTCGATCTATGTTTTAAGAGAAGTAGTGTAGGCAAATGGAGTTGTGACAATGTAATTTGCAAGAAAATTTTGACTAAAAGTTGAAAAAGGGTCATTTGACCCCTTGTGGTAGGTTTAGTGTTAAATAAAACAAAAAAGGTTTTGGATATCAATGAAATTCTTTATTCATGTGAAAGTACATTTGATGCCATTATGTATGGAACTCGATTTCCTTTGCATGGTACCACGGCCATTTCGTGAGATAACACGTTCACCAAACTTGGTTTTCAATAAATTGATTGTCAAATTCGCCGTGTGACTTGTGGCGCCGTCCTGTTGAAACCACATATTGTCCAAGTCCGGAGCATAAACCGCACCAAACAGTATTTTTTTCGGGATGCAACGGTAACTCATTGAGAACGTGTGGATTGCTGCCTGGCCAATAACGCATATTTTGCTTATTGGCGAAGCCATTCAGCCAGAAATGAGCCTCATCGCTGAAGATGATTTTTCGATGAAAATCCGGATTATTTTCAAGTTGTTGCTCAGCCCAATTCACGAACATACGACGCTTCTGGTGGTCAAGCGACTTCACTGCCGTAATCTCGCAAAGTGACGCAAGCGCCAGAGGGAGAAATTTTCAGTACGAGACTTTTCGCAAAATTGCATGTATAATCAGCATACGCGTACATTACGAAAATCTGATCTGTTCAAATTGTGTACAATTGATGAAAAAACATTGCCATCGGCTCGATTTTTGAAAAAATGCAGTTTTATTTAAGCTATGTTACCAACGCCAGTTTGTTGTGGAAACAGCAAAATTTAATCGCTGTTTCCACAACCGATTGGCGTTCATCCATCAAAGTATGGCAGAATCTGTTTCCAAATATTTTCTACAGCATGCCACCGTTGAATGGAGCAAGAGGTAGCATCAGAGAGAAGAGTTGTACACATTTTCCGTCTTTGTAGCGTGTGTCGAGCGGGCCAACGTAGTTGAGAACCCGATTGTAATAACTATTGACAGCATCTTCTATTCCAATCCAAATGCAATTGCAAACATCCGTGTTGAATAGGATAATGCCGTCCGAAATTATCCGATGTAAAGCAAATACAGTTTACGCGAGGATGTTCTGAGTTTTTTTTTATAAGATGCGTTTCGATGGACATTTTAGACATTACCCTTCGATCAACTCTCAGCTTCAATTCATCCGAAAAAGACATTGAGCAAGTGAGGTAAGTGAACATCGTTAAGATGCTTTGTCCCTTGATTGATGTTGTTATTTGAAATGTTTTGTCTCTTCTCGTTCATTCTATGCCATCAGAACGGATTAAAAATCATATCGCATCAGATTCCAAATTACGTCACATTATAAGGGAAATGGCGCTTGCGCCACATCACAGTGGAAATGGCGCTTACGCCATTCCGTTTTGAAGCTTTTACGGGGTCATTTTTCCACATTTCTATAAAACTTCGCAGTCGTTTGAAAGGATTTGGTATTCTTTATCGATTTATAACATAAAAAGTAAAATGTCAATTTTGGCGCTTGCGTCACTTTGCGAGATCACGGCAGTTCAGTTCTTGCGTTAATTTGATCTTGTAAGGGCACATTTTTGTCTCACTGACACGGAAACATTTTGTACTGTGTCTGCGGATTCAAACGTTCCCACTAGACGCTCAATTGTTGATCTGGCAGGACGATTATAACGATCACAAATTGGACGTAGCGCTCTTAAAGTTGAGGCCATTGAATCCGGATTTCGGTAGTAATTTTGATAGTCTCGACTCGTTGTTGGATCGTCTATCTTTCCATTATGAAATGGCAAACCTTACTAAAGAGAAATGTCAAGAGATTACGTTACTACAGCTGTGTGTAGACGTGATCTAAAATACAAATAAAGACTCCATATATGACCCTTTTCCAATTCCAGAACATTTTGTAGTGTGAGGAAGCTTTCTATAACTTTGCAACAGCAGTGGCTAATATTTTGTGCTATACTGTATATTTTGGTCATCAATTCCACACCGTTTCGCATCACCGGCAGCGAAATGGACAATAGCGACAGAACGGTTTTGCTGTAAAAGAACGCAATGACAAAAAGTGCGCGAACTCATTCGCTATATGCTATAGATCCGTCATCTTTCCGTTTCATATTCTCGTTCTGCTGCTTTTTCTATTAACCTTTGCCATTTTTTACGGTCTGCCGAAACACAAAAAAATGCGGTGCTTTCGTTTGAGTTACACATGTTCTCCTCTCGTCCCGTGCTAATGTCCGTTCTGGGCATACCGGACAATTATCCCGAAAAATAAAATTAAAATTATTAACAAGCTCGCGTGAATGCGCTCGTAAATAACATTACTGTTATCATCGCGCTTCCATCGTGAGATCGGTAAGTTACATTTTCACGGAGCAAACGAACCACAGTCGAATGAAGAGTTAACTGTTCGGGGCATCGCAGATCATGGGAAAGGTTATGCCCGTTCAACGTTGAAAAAACATGATAACGGCGAGAAATAACCATTCTGGGCAAAAACCGGGCCGCCTCCGATATGAAAACCTCAGAAATAGCTTTCGATTGTGCGATTTCCAAAGAGAAATGTAAATGAGATAAAAGTGGTGCCGTAGATGAAATCGGCAAGAAGAACACCTCGAGCGAAAGCTCTGTTTTGTATTCCTTCCAGTTGAAGCTGGGTCTCACATTGCGACACCCGAAACGTTCCTCCCCAAGCATCGAGCGCGCGCGCAGTATTCTATTCACGTTGCATAACCAAGAGCAGCAAGTCGTTTGCTTGCATTAGCAAAGAGTGCAGTCTAGTTGGTATGCACTTCTTGAGACTCGGGCAAACCGAGAGCTTTCAACTTATGTCACGAAGAGACAAAGGCACCAAAACGCAGTCCGCAGAGTGGGGTGAAGAATGGATGGATACTTAACTGACAGAAGAAAAACCTAGCGAAAAAAAATCAGAGCGAAGCGTCATTCGGAGGAGGATTGGATGAGATAGTAAGCTAGCACCCCAGAAGTCAAAAGAACTCATTGACGGCCGCTGGAATGAGGCTATCTGCTGCACTGAGGTCTTGGAAAAGTGCAGCACTACCGCCGTTGATTACTTCATCTGAGCAGCCACAGACCAGCATTGTGAATCTCATTTTTATTATTGAGAAACAAATGGGCGCTTCACATAGAAAATTCTCAGCATGAAGAGCTCCAGATTCGTGCGAAAATGGTAATGAGAACCGATTCGAGAGTGTGGTATCGTTTTGTTCAATCAATAGGTTGCCACACGTTATTAACTATTTCATAAAAAAGACTATTTCTATTTTTGTTCATCTTCTATCGAAGAAGTATTTTACAAAAACCAATCACTCGGATGCTAGATAATACGTTTCGTCGTCCATAGGTGAGCATCGTTTGTACCGTTTCAGAAGCTTACTTTACAAATTCCAGCGCGTATTCTGGACCCTAGGTTCTACCTCAGCGTCCGATTTGAACTGAACAAAGAGTGATTAGATTTGGACGAATTACTAATGGAAAACACACTCAAAATTACCAGAATAAAATCGAAGAAACCAAAATTGAGCGTGTTTGGCTGTTACTGCATTAGGTTATCATAAACATTATTCACATTTGAAGCCGCCTGGCTTGGCAAACGTTTACAGCTTTATCGACGAAAAGTGCCAATAATGATGCATTCGCAATCCGATGAGCCGAAAAACTTACTCCAACAAAAAAAAACTAAAGGTGATCAAAAATATTACTCAGATGAAAACTTCCTGAAATGCGATGACAAAACCGATACACGAAAAAATGGACCCTGTTTGGGGGCCTTGTTTGTGGAAAAGTTATAATACATAGTTATAGTACACTAGCTGACCCGGCAAACTTCGTCCTGCCCAAAATTTGTTTTTTGTTATCAATACCTTCAAACATTCACTTTTTCTTACTATGAGCAAGTTCATGGGTCCAATCGCAGAACTGTTCATTGATTGATTGATTGGTCTTCCATTTGACCCCGTTGAATTTACCTTTTACTATAAAATTCCTTGTATTTCTAACAAAACTCAACGTTATAATATCATATTATTTTCACAATTCTCGTTCAAGATTTTTCAACCACTTGCAAATAACATGTTTCTTCGTTAGATGGAATAAATGTTTTATACAGAAATTATAATAGAATAAAGACAGCCCTAAATCGGACAATCCCTTCCTCGACTACTGCTCTTATCAACACATCAGGCGATCCTTTTTTTTTGGTATAGATAGAAGAAGATATAGAAGTGCGTTCCATCACATTAAAATCCATTTCCAGTTTTGAACAAAGATCAATTTCGCTAGCGCAAATATCAAATGGACTAACAGCACTTGTCACTATGTAATTGAAGAACATATGGGAATTAAATTTTCCGAATTTTTCGTTTGCTTGATTTTTTCTCGAATAATGCAGAAATTTGTGTTTCATTTGTATGGCAGACCCCCTTAGAGAGGGGGTGGAGAGTCTAACCACCATAGAAACATTTATTGCACCCTGAAACCTCAATATGCCTAATTTCGTTTCATTTTCATGATTAATTCCCGAGTAATGAAGAAATTTGTGTTTCATTTGTATGGACGCCTAGTTGTTCATCTAAAACAGGAATTCTCAAACTATTTTGGGCAAGAGACTTCTTTTCCAGAATGCACCGATACCATCGACCCCTATAGCTAAATTTCATAAAAAATTTTATCCTTATCTGATTCATACATAATACTTATTAATTAAAAAAACTTTGTGGTCTGTTAAGTGAGTAAACTTGACATCATTTCTCACCAATAAATAGACATAAAATTCAGTAAAAAATCAAGTGTAATTAGTAATTAGTATTAAAACAAATCACAACTATAGTACTTTCTTCTATAATATTAGTCACTCTTATAACAAGCTGGTTCACGTAACATAACTTATAAAGTATCTTGGAAGTTTCAAATAAGAACTTGTGTTAATTATTAAGGGTGCAATCGTGGCCGAGTGGTTAGCGTCTCACATTATCATGCCGGGTGTTCAGGTTCGATTCCCGTTCTGGCCGGGGGATTTTTCGGTCACGCGTATTCTAGAGCTTGCCCCTCGGGATACATTCAAGGCGTGTTATTTGGCTTAAGAAATCTCAACTAAGTATTAATAAATGACGCTAGTTAATGCTTACGCTGAGACGGCAAAAGTTCCACGGGGAACGTTAACGCCATTCAAGAAGAAGAAGTTAATTACTAAGGGTCGATTTTTAGACCTTGTCGACCGCCAAAATCAGGTTTCGTTTATGTCGACCCCTGGGAAACCGACATTGATATCCACCACTTTGAGAATCTCTGATCTAGAATAAGTTATATTCATCCATTTTTCAGTACTTATTTTTTTATTCATTTTATAATTTCGTTTTGTATCTTCTTTGGTACGGTATACAGAACGTGAGCATTTTTATTCCACGGCATGTCAAGAAGATTTCCAACCCGACAAATCCTTGACCGATCGGGTAATGTATCCAATACCTATATCCGTATCAGCCACGATTTTACAAGAGAATTCTCGCTTTTCTAATTTATCGGTAATTCTGCGGCTTGTTGCTGTCTTTGTCTTATTTGGCAGTGTATTGTACAGTTTATAACCTTTGTTTTTATTTATTTACTTGCTTACCCGGAAAATTTAGTGGCTCCCAGAGTGGATTTTTTGTTATGAATACTTCCAAGCATCCACGATATCTTACTAAGCGAACGTTCATGGGTCCAATCGCAGAACTCTTCATTGATTGATCTTTCTAATTTACCCTTTTCAATTTCCTTTTACTTTTACTAGAATTACTTAGTGTTACTACCAAAACTCGTCAATATAATAAAACATTATTTTCAAACACATTTATCGTTCAAGATTCTTCAATCACTTGCAAATAACATGTTCCTCCGTTACATGGAATACGCGTTTGATACAGAAAATATAATAAAATAAAGACAGCTAAAATCGGACAATTACTTTTTCGAGTTTTGCGCTTACTAACACATTTGGCGATCCATTTTTTTATACAGATAGAAGATATAGAAGTGCGTTCTATCACCAAAAAATCAATTTTTACTTCTTCTTGTGTACTTTCGTTAGCCCAAATATAAAACGGACTAAGAACGCTTATCTCGAAGTAATTGTAGAACAAATGGGAATTCAATTTTCCGAATTTTCCATTTTGCTTCAGATTTTTCCGACAATTTTCAGTTGTCATGTTTGGTTGAAATATGTGTAATACTTTTATGGGACCTCCGTCCTCCTTACAGAATAGGGAGGGGTGTCAAACCATCATAGAAACATTTATTAATACTCTAAAATCCTCACTTTGCAATTTTGATTCCATTTGCTCTATCAATTCTCGAGTTACGCAAAAAATTGTGTTTCATTTGTATGGCAAATTGGGAAAAAGTGAAAAAAATGATTTTTATGGGAAATGGGCACCCTAATAAAAAAAATTAAAAATGCCGGTCTAAAAAATTATCACTTCTGACGAATATCTGAGAGCCACTATATCGATTTGGCATGGAATGGGTGATCCTCAGCATTAACATTTACTGTACAATTGCTCGTAGTCTAGAGCGAAACTTGAACACAGAACTCATTGAATATCCGGGTAGTTTTCCAGTACCTCTTCGCAATTATATCCAACATTCTCAAAAATTATTCCCAAAGAAATAATGCACAAACACATAAGCTCTCCCCACCAGGCGGCATGAAACTCGAAGCGGTCCCTCGACCGGAAAAAATTGTTCCATAGTATGCGATATCCTCCATTCACAACACCATCGACACTCCGAAATGAGTTTGCTCTTGGAATCTGTACCGAGCGAAGCTGCTGTGTGTGATATCGGCATTAGGAAAAACTGTTTGTCTGCTGGAGTGCTGCATTTGTATTTCGAGCGAATGATTTACACGTGCCTGATTGGTAGTGTGTTTTAAAAGTAATGTTTAAATTTGTTTTGAATTGAAGAGGCTTTCACTTGAAGCTTACCTCACCTCTAAAAAAAAGTATATAAAAAAAGATGCACGTTTTAGATACGTTAATGCTTTCAATTTATGTGAATTTTAACTGTTAACAGATTGAGGAATTGTAATGTATGGAGTGTTCCGAAAAGTAGTCTTAAACATTCAAACATCAAAATACAACTGAAAACGTTTAGAAAGTGTGAAAAGACGAATTTCCGGAAAAAAAAATAGTTGAAAAAACTCAAAATTTAAAAAAAAAATATATATATTTATATATATATATATATATATCAGCTTATATATATTGCTCAGCTGTCTGGTCTCGAAAACGATTAACAGATCGTTGTCGGGTATCCAGTAAAGCGGGATTTCCTTTGTAAATTCAAAGCTGGTATGGATATAGGTATTAGGTTCGATTCCTGATCGGTCAAGGGTCTTCCCGGATTGGAAATTCTCTTGACATGCTTTGGAATATCTAGCGTTCATATAATGCCTTTACTTGCTCTTTCGAGTGACAATCTATGTCTATGCTCTTAACTAATATACTGGTTTTGTTTGTATTATAAAAGAAATCCATATATATATATATATATATATATATATATATATATATATATATATATATATATATATATATATATATATATATATATATATATATATATATATATATAGTTATCAAATATATATATAGAGTTATCAAAGAAAATTCGTCCAGCTCAAATCGTTGTAGGAAAATAAAGTGGGACCGTCATCATTATTATATAATGAATAGAGTACTGTTTTAGGTGTAGGTGCATGTGTGTGTGTGTTTTTTTTATCTTTAGACTATGATGATGATGGTATGTTGTTTTTATTTTTTTTCTTCAATTTTTAATAATTTTAGTTATTATATTAGTTTAAAAATAATTGTGAAGTCTACAAGAGTTTGAGCATCGCGCGCGTGAACCGGCGTAGTAAAATTTGAAATTGAACATTGGCAAAAGTGATTTTTTTTCTTTGTTTTTGTTTTGTTTAATAAGATCGATCCATTCCAAGGGATTGAAAGTGGAAACTGAAAAGAAGCTAGGGATAGCTCAACCGGAATACTTATAAATTTATCCTTTTGACAGATGATTGACGAGATCTTTCTGTGTTGTGGCAGATCTCATTGCAGATTCAGATTGACGCGATTATACCCCAGGTTGAATGAAGGGCCTGAAGTATCGGCTGGAATTAGGCTTAGGTTTGCTCAGCTGTCTGGTCTCGAAAACGATTAACAGATCGTTGTCGGGTATCCAGTAAAGCAGGATTTCCTTTGTAAATTCAAGGCTGGTACTGACATAGGTATTAGGTTCAATTCCTGATCGGTCAAGGGTCTTCCCGGGTTGGAAATTCTCTTGACATGCCTTGGGAGAGTTACTGGGCCTGAAGTGTCGGCTAGAATTAGGCTCGGGGTTGCTCAGCTGTCTGGACTCGAAGCGATCGCATTAGTAGATCGTTCTCGGGAATCTAGTAAAGCGGGAAATCCCTTGTAAATTCATGGCTAATGCTGATATAGGCATTGGGTTCGATTCCCGATCGGTCAAGTGTCTTCCCGGATTGGAAATTCCCTTGACATGCCATGGAATATTTAGCGTTCAGATAATGCCCTTACTTGTTCTTTTGATAAACAATCTATGCCAGTGGTACAACCGGACCGTTTTTTGTTTTTAACTTGCTTACTGGTTGATTTGATATTACAAAGAAACTCCTCCATATAATTATCCACAAGATAACTCGTCCAGCTCAAACCTATGTAGGGGAAAGAGGTGGGACCATCATAATTTTTTTTTTTAAATTATAAATTTTTGTAAAAAGTTAAGAAAAAAATTGTCTTTTCCCAAATAGTAGTCTTATTCTTTTTCGAATATTTCAAGTATGCAAAGTTGGTTTATTGACTCATGTCTTTACACTCACAACGTTTCACTGCTATCTGAGATGGTGCTGTCAATTCTCAAGACGAGTTGGCATGAAATTCGTCAAAAGTGAATTTTATTAAAGAATATTAAGTTTACATAGCAATGAAATGAAAGAATCAAGCTTATAATTGATTTCTCAAAAAAGATCGAACCTCAGATTTAACTCCACTCATCAAACTCTGCACAGTAGTCTTTGTGCACTTTCTGGACAGACCAATTCTCCTTGATTTGATTCCTCTTGATCTTCTTATTTTTAGACACTGTACCTTCCTTCTTGAACTTGCCCTGACCAGTAACGTGCAATTGGCCACAGCTGGGCAGTTAGGTGGGTTGAGGTCTTTTTCGACGAACATGATGTTGTTTTCCGAAAACCATTGTAGAGTGTATTTGGCATAATGTGCCGATACCAAATCCGGCCAAAATAGAGGAGGAACCTCGTGCTTTCTCTGAAGTAGAAGCAATCTCTTCTTCAAGCATTCTTGCACACAAATTTGAGCATTTATAGTCCCTTTTCCATTGCAACAGTCGTATCCACTAATGGTACACTCTCTCAAATCGATTTGGTATAATTGAGGTCCCGGCAGCGTTCTGGAATCTTCTTTGGCGTATGTCATCCATGAGAATACACTGGTTGGGATTGTTCAGAATACGCTCATATAGCTTACGAGCTCATGTTTTAGCGCTATCTCGCTGCTCCGGTGTTTGTTCGGCCACTTTTTGCTTTTTATTTTGAAATTTTATTATTTTTTTGCTATAAACTGTTTGGGGGGCCCAAATCAATTGGCGTGAAATACCACGAATCCTTATAAAATTTCTGAGCAAAAAGCGTTCAAAATTGGACAATTTTCGTGACGCGGCTGTTCAACATTTAAACTCGAGATTAATTTACAATTAAGGTGTTATGGTCAATCATAGGGTTTATGGACGAAATTCCAAGAAAGGGTGAAAATTAATCTAACACACATTGTGCAATCGCCAGCGACCGTATCCCAAAACACTTAATTACACCTACCCGATGCGACAGGCGGAGGCGGTTGCATTTAAAACATTCTCCAACGAGTGGCCACGATATCTGTAACTGTGTCAATCGTTTTCTCGTTGAAGCATCTCGATTCGGTTAAAATTCAGTTCATTAACAAACGACACGTAACACCGAAGCTCATGCCAAAAGTGATTAAAAATCAGTCAGACAAAAAAAATAGTTACATTATGAGAAAAAATTAAATAATAGCAGCAAAAGTAACCGCGGCTCGCAGCACAACAAGTGGAAACAGAGTGAGTGAGAGAGCGAACCCAAAGCACACAACGCCAGCAGTAGGAAGAAGAAATAAAGCGAAAAACGCAAAATTGGGTCAAAATGCTAATTAGTCTTGGTTGTTTTTCTCTTTCCCTCTTTTTTCTTTCACTATTGCGCCTAATCATCAGAGCAGCAACAATTAATGCTGTTTTGTTTTGCTCGCAATTTTCTCCGCCGCCCAAGTGGGTGATTGACTGGGTGGTGTTCGGGTGCATTCGCGGAGACTTTTCTCGCCTCATGAGGGTCCTCAGACTGGGTGCCGCACCATGTTTCTCTCGTGCGAGCACCCAGAGTGCGCTTTGGCTTCGCTTTTCGCTAGTTTTCTTCATTTTTTACATCTGCAGGGGCATGTTAGCGCTGGGGCATAGACATTATATAACAGCCGCCGCGGCGCGCTCTACAAAATGTGTAACAATCATAATCACCATAATAATGTTTAATTCTGGCTCAGTTTTGCTTTTCTTTCTCTCTTGTTTTCTTTTTTTTTTTTTTTTTTCCTCTCCTAGCTCGTTTGTACCATTCGCAGCAGCCGGGCTGAAAAAGTTAATTAACTGCGCCCGCCTAGACGGGTAACGATCACGGTTAGTCTCCAAAATGGTGCATAATTTGGGCATGTTTTGATGGAAACGAAGATTCCTAATCTAAACATCTCGAGAGTGCAAGGGGTATAATTTTGCAGAAAGGTGACGCCGAGAGGTGCGTGCGATGGAAGAGATGAAATTCGATTGAGGTTGCACTGTTACGATAGTTTGCAGCATCTCCAACCAGTTAACACGCTATACTATCAGGTCAAATTATCAAAATTTAATGCCAGTTATATAATGTCGTTTACAGTATATTTAAATCATTCAGCACGGGTGCATTGTGTACCGGGTAATTATGAGCTCTCTTCTTCCACCACCAGCAGGTAATTGGGTTCAGATACTTAAGACCAGTCTTTGGATCGTCTGACTCTTCCATTTGGGAGAATAACGTGTCAATTAAACCAATATACGCTTCTTTTTTGGGACGATGCAAATGCGTTTGAGACAACATAAAATTACAATATTATTTATGATCAATTTACCTTGCGACTATTTTTTATATAGGTATATCCATAAACATTGATCGTTTTCAAAGTTCCATTACACGAAGGCCGGACGTCTTATCAAAATATAATGATTGGTAATGTGGTTGAAAAATGAATAAACTTTTCGAAAAAAAATTAAAAATTTGATTTGACTTGAAAAAAATTATTTGATTTGACTGTGAAAAAATGTGTACCTAAAGATTGAATTTAATTTTTAAAACTTTTGTATCTTAAAACACCACTCTACCACACTACTCCGATATATATTTTTTTTATACTGTTTCATTTGTATGGCCTAATAAAAAATCCAAAAATATATCAGAGGAAGCTGTCTTGAGACATAAGAATCTATTAAATGAAATCTCCTTTCGTCGTCGTAATTTCTTAAAATTTAACGGGTAGTGATGCCATGTCGGAATATTATATGCAATTTTTCATGAAAGCCATGTGAAGATTATTATCCTAAGACGAACCTTTTTCGAAAGATAGCAAATTCTACATTGTGAGCGTATTTAAGCGTATTTAATCCCGAAAGTGAGACTTGTTTTTGTATGTCCATTTTGCTTCAAGCTGGAATTTGTTTGATTTTGGTATCAAACTTATAAAGAATCTGCAGTTCTAGATGTTTACAGAAATAAAATAAAATAAGTAAAAAAACTTTTTAAGTAAAACGGTTTCTCTCTCTCTATCGAATACTTAGTGATTTGAGCGATGTCAAATGTAGTCTTTTTGGCACATCAAAGATGAACCGAAGAAGCCCCATGAACAGCCTGAAAAGTTTCAATGCGATGAATTGAAAGCATTGCCCGCTCAAAACTCGTGCCAAATACAAGAAGAGCCAAAAATTGTTAGAGGTTATTCAAGCAACTAATTCCAAGCTTTTGATACCATTTGGGCTGATCCCACGACAAAGAAAATGGGTGCCACATAAACTGTTGTCGAGAAACTTGAGAATATTGTCTGTACACATGAAAAGGTTACCTGATCACCATTGGTTTCCAGGATCACATACCGGAGTACTTAATTTGCTTTTTCTATTTCGTCGGATACTAGTTTAGAATGAATCGAAATTTTACAAATAAGTTTCAAGTAGAAAGTTTTGGTGGCCGATGGTTGTCGTGGTTTTATGGAAGCTGCTGGAGATGGTTAATTCGTGATTTATTTTTGTTTTCGTGAGTGCAATAACCAAGTTGCTCAACTTCGATTTTTTTTCTTAAAAAGTTCAATCTTCACAAATGATTATTTCTTCTGAAGTGCAAATTTAAAAGAAAAAAAAATTAAAAACAATTTATTTCAATAACTAAGGAACATACATTTCTGAATTTTTAATACTTAATTGAAATGGCTCAACGTTACAAAATCATATAAAAAACTTTTTTTTCTCTCTACTATAGTGACTTTGAACACATTTGGCTGGTTCGTTACTTTTACTTCCATTTTTGGAAGAATGTCGAGAGTGAGAATTGAACTCGTGACCTTTGCGTGAGACGTATGGATGTTACCACTACACCAGATAGCCTCCTATTTGAAAAGTTGGGTATCCTCAAAAACCACTAAAAAAACTAAAATCTTGGAAGAAAAAAAAAGGTCGAAAGTCGATATAAAACTTTCAAAAACGTGGAAAATCGGGAAAAGATGATTTTTTTGAAAATTAGAGTGCATCCTTAATAAAATATATAAAAAAGATTGAAAAACTTTACGTAGATCACGTGTAGTTTTGTTAATTTTGTGTTTGAGTTAGATCAAGCGAATGGGTGGATCAAACATATTGGATACTTCTAACATTGGATGTATTTACTAGCGATCTATTTTATTAGGTTTGAATTGGAATGGAAAGTGGTACTGGTATGCCCGATTTGTACGCTCTCACATATTTGTTTGTATGTGTTCGGCTCCTGTTCGGCATCGGGATATGCGGCTGTCGTTTGTGCACCACACATTGCATTCATGTTGGGTGGGAAGTGGGTTGGATAGGAGTAAGGATAGGGATGTACATTGGAATTTGGAAATATACAATACTTCCTTCTCTTTCGCGTAAATATAGAACACTTCCTTCATCTGTCGGTCGCGAACACTAATTTGTATCTGTTAGCTTGATGTAACCTGTTCATACGAAAAGAAGAGGTTTTATACCCGTTCTGGTTTTTTTCATGAAAGATTTCATTTGAGACAAAATGAAAATTAAAAAAAAACTCTCAGAACATGCGACCACTCACAAGATCTTAATATTCGATCATCGTAATACTGGACCTCATGTTGCTATGCCGGTTGAGAACAGTTTTGAAAATAGTAATTGAAAAGTTTTACCTGCTCGTAGCGCACTTTTTCCCCCTTTTGACTTGTGTTGGTCTTGGCAGGTATCAAAATTTGACATGATTTATTCATGTGCTCAAAAGATGAACAAATCATCCAGCAGAGTATCCATAGATAGCTAGAAAGAGAGGAATAAATATAGCAATAAATTATTTTTTACAGAGTGCAAAATCTATAAAATACTGGCCAAATAATTTCCTTCTGATTACGAAAGAATAATTAAAAAGGCGTACATTTGTTCAATTAATTTGTAGCAAACGAACATGAACTGTATGTTTTTAAACTGTGGGTAAGACGGACAATGTATTAAATAGCTGACTGTTGATTTCACTAATTGCATATTTATGTTGATGGGTAAGTTATGTAAGTGTGTTAGAAATGTACAAAATAAGTGAATTAATTTGTACGTGAGAAATTAAATCTCTTAAGTCGGCTCGCTGGCTGGACCGTGACTAGAATTGAAATTCATGCGAAAGCGAAGTCTAAGTTCAAAGTTAAGTTCACGTTTCCCTTCTGCCTTGATTCCGCATGCCAGTGCAAGCTTAGTATTGTACAGTTTTCTTTATTTCTAAATACAGATAATGTACTAAAAGCTAGAAAATAATTAGGGAAGTAGCAGTTAACAGTAATCATTAATCAAGGATATTGATGAGACTAAAATAAAAGCTCGGGTCCATACGAATGAAACACAAATTACAGGGCGCACACAAACACAAACTTCTGCATAACTCGAGAACTAATCAAGCACAATTTGGGATGTGAGGGTTTTTGGGTTTCATGATGGTATAACATCCTTCCCTCCTCTGGAATGGAGAGGTGGTCCCATAAAAATATTAAACATATTCCAACCAAACATGAAAACTGAAAATTTTCGGAAAACTCTGAAGGAAAAAGGTAAAATTCGGAAAAATTAATTCCCATATGTTCTACAACTACATAGTGACAAGTGCTGTTAGTCCATTTGATGTTTGCGCTAGAGAAATTGATCTTTGTTCGAAACTGGAAATGGATTTTAATGTGATAAAAATCACTCCTATATCTTCTTCTATCTATACCAATAAAAAAGTATCGCCGAATATGTTGATAAGAGCAGAACTCGAGGAAGGAATTTTCCGATTTAGGGCTGTCTTTATTCTATCATATTTTCTATATAAAACATTTATTCCATGTAACGGAGAAACATGTTATTTGCAAGTGGTTGAAAAATCTTGAACGAGAATTGTGTCTGAAAATAATCTGATACTATAATGATGAGTTTTGTTAGAAATACTAGGAATTTTATAGTAAAAGGTAAATTCAACGGTGTCGATAAGAAGATCAATCAATGAACAGTTCTGCGATTGGACCCATGAACTTGCTCATAGTAAGAAAACGTGAATGTTTGAAGGTATTGATAACAAAAAACAAATGTTGGGCAGCTAGTTACTCTATAATAAAACCATTCAACTTTTTTTAAATTTTTTATTTCTTACCTAATTTTCTTTTCCTTTTTATACCGACATTGAGGGGATTGCAAAAATACATGGTACCTACCTCACAGACATTCAAAAATACAGTCAACTCTCCCTAACTCGATATCGAAGGAACTATCGAGTTAGGAAGGTATCGAGTTATGGAGAGAAGAATAATTGCATAATACAGAATATCGAGTAAGGGAGAGTTGACTGTACATACAAACAGGTCAAGCTGAAGGAAACCATTTAAAAGAGTTTTTTTTTTTTTGGGGGGGACTGCGGTCATCTTGGATTTGTTTGGATTTTTCATGATCTACTACGTTCTAATAGCACTTTCATTTGATACTCATATTGATGGGGTATTGCTTCCAAGTATTGAAAAGAAATATTCACCGTTTCACCGTTTTGAAGTGGTGGTCATTTCGGATTTGATTTTTTATATATAACTATGTTCTAAAGTCAAGCCCTTTCATTTGATACCCATATTGATGAAGCTTTGGAAAAACCCATATTGATGAGGTTTTGAAAAAATATATAATCCGCCATTTTGTAGCGGCCGCCATCTTGGATTTTCAATATCATGAACTATGCAGTTTTATAGTGACTGCAGTGATAAAGGTGTGTTCCAAATTTCAGATCAATCGGTCAACAGGAAGAGGGTCAAATATCTATTAATGTGGGACAGCGCTACAAACAAACATGTTACAAACACACAAACATACAAACATACAAACATACAAACATACAAACATACAAACATACAAACATACAAACATACAAACATACAAACATACAAACATACAAACATACAAACATACAAACATACAAACATACAAACATACAAACATACAAACATACAAACATACAAACATACAAACATACAAACATACAAACATACAAACATACAAACATACAAACATACAAACATACAAACATACAAACATACAAACATACAAACATACAAACATACAAACATACAAACATACAAACATACAAACATACAAACATACAAACATACAAACATACAAACATACAAACATACAAACATACAAACATACAAACATACAAACATACAAACATACAAACATACAAACATACAAACATACAAACATACAAACATACAAACATACAAACATACAAACATACAAACATACAAACATACAAACATACAAACATACAAACATACAAACATACAAACATACAAACATACAAACATACAAACATACAAACATACAAACATACAAACATACAAACATACAAACATACAAACATACAAACATATTGGAAAGGTTACATTTCGCACTAAAAAAATGGGTGGGACTACCATAGTTTAGCAACCTTTTTTTCGTATTGATTGAATTTTTGATTGAATGAAACAATTTCCGAATTCAATTGAATCCAATATATTTGCTTTGTGAGGTCAATCCATGCATTGTGATAGATTATGTTCTTCGTTACAAGTAAATTTAATGACAGTCCTTTTATGTTTGGCATGATGACATCTTAGTTTTGAAGTCACATTTCAGTCGGAACAAAATTGCCCCCGATTTGCATGTATTTGCAATGTCGATTTCCCAAGACTGCTTGGTTTTGATGGCTGTATTGGGGAAGCTTTAAATCGGGCCAATCAAAACGAGGCAGTTAGGGCGTTTAGATAACACTTAACATTTTACAGTTATTCAATTGTTTATCTAATGAAAAATAACATTTTATTCATTGCGATAGAAACGTAGAAATATTTCTTATCAATTGATGCAAACATCTCTCCGATCCCGTAAGAAATGTTAGAGTTATAAGCATTCGGAATCCTTTATTTTTCCCTGCATGTTCTGTGTTTAGGTTTTCATTTTAAGCCCCATATACTCCGGTTAGACGTAGTCCCACGTCAAAATGTGCTGTTTATTGTTTGGGCAATAAAACGTGTTGGATATTATTCCCAAACGGACCACATACGACAACATTGTGCGAAAATGATCGTGGTTACACCACTTTTTGAAAAAAATTAGACTACTTTTTGAATAGGGTCAATGTTTTTTTTTCTATATTTTTTACAAAAATTTCTAACTCTTAAACTCTGAGACCTACAAAATTTTGGTCAAAGAAAAAATGATAATAAATTGGATTGAAAAGAAAAATATTTTAAAAACTTAATTTTTTTTTTCAAAAACGTTTTTTTTTTCAATTTCTAAAAAATAATTTGAACAACCCATACAATAACCAACGTTTGTCTAACAAACCATCCATACATCTTTTGATTTTCGTGTCTGTAATTATTGATTGAGTTAGTTTTTCACATTTTTCTCGTTTCAAGATAGAGGGCGCTATATTTTTTTATATTTTTTTTCTGGAAAGCTTTTTTTACATAATATATCCGAAAATCAGAGAGTTTTTATTTTTCGTTTTTGAGTTATTATTTTGTAAATTTTACATGTTTTAAGTCTTCGTTCAATATTCCTATGTGGCTAGACTAGACCTATGCGACTAGAATCCAATCTTTCCGCAAGTGTGAAGTCATAAAAGATTAGCTCATTGGATTCAATTTAATATGTCGATCGTCTGAATCGGTTTCGTAGTTCAAATGTTTTGAGTTTTTGCAAAAAGTCATTTTTGGATAAAAGGGGAAATATGATTTTTCGGACAACCGGTTAACTACATCAGAAGAAGGGCTCTTCTACAGGAAAAGCGTTTTTCGAACCACAAATGTTTCTTGTTTCATTTGAAAAATAACAACTACTATTTAAATTGTAACATTTTTGTATGCAAATTCTCCTGATTGACATGTTCTGCAAACTTTTTTCTATTTAGAAACATGGCAAGAAAATATCAATTCGGAGGATTTACTCAAAAAGTGTTATGAATAAAGGACTAGTTTTTCAGGAGTCTCTATACGTAAATAAATCTATATATGCATTTCAAAACCTAAAAGAGAAAGAAAGTTAATTATTTGACAAAAGTCCATATTATAATAGCATCTTATGCATTTCCGAATTCACCATATCGCTAAGGGCAGGAGCACTAAGGACAACAGACTTGGTAAGGTATTTTGGAAAATTGATTGGGAAAGATACACATAATACAAGGTAATGATAATGTTTATATGGGTGTCGTACTGTCGTACCCTTGAAAGAGCAGATATCACTGCATGTTTCATTCAAAATCATGAAAGCTGAATTAGATCTGTGAATTTCTTGTAAGCTTCAGATATGTATTCACCAAACAATATGTTTTAATGTGTTTTACACAATAATTATATTTTATAATTCTCCTTCGTTTATATCACACCAGAATCACATACAAGTCGTTCCACCAATTTTCGTTCAAATTTTCGTACTCCTTCTATATTCATACTAGCTGACCCGGCAAACTGCGTCCCGCCCAAAATGGATTTATTGTTATCTATACATTTGACTGATTGATCTTCAAATTGACCATTTAATATATCCTTTTACTACAAGTTTCGTAGTACTTCTACCAAAACTCGTCATTATAACGCCAAATTATTTTCAGACACAATTCTCGATCAGGATTTTTCAATCACTTGTAAATAACATGTTTCTCCGTTATATGGAATACATGTTTGATACAGAAAATATAATTAAATGAAGACCTCTCAAACCGAACGATTCCTTCCTCGAGTTTCGCGCTTACCAACAATTTGGCGATCCGTTTTTATTTATATAGCTAAAAGATATAGGAGGAAGGGATGGAGGAGTGTCGAACCACCCTAGAAACGTTTCGTGCTCTCTTAAACCTCCACATGCCAGCATCCACAGCATCGTGACTATCCTCTTATCTTTCCACGCTATTTTTTTTAATTCTGAGTACCGTTATCTATCATTCTTAGAAACTCCATATTAACTCGCAAATAGGTACATTAGACTTTAAGATTCGTCAAAAAAAACGTAAATTGAAACAGCGCGGACTCGATTATATACAGTTTCCGATTTCTTTTCACCGTATATAATCGAATCCTGTCATCGAGTCAAAAAAATATAATTTTTTTTATTCGTTTTTTATGCATATATTTTTCGTTATTTGAGAATAAAAGGAGAATTTAATTTTTGATTCATCCCTTTAAAGTCAGAAAACACCTTTCTAACATGGAAAAAAAAATCCTGAATCTCTCAGAACTTGATAGACGATCATATTTGATGAAAAAAATCCTTCTATGCATATGTTCAAATTTCAACAATGACAGAGTTATAGAACTTTGTTTGTTTCGGACTCTGTTGCCTCCAACTGACTCTTCACTAAAAAGTACGCTGCGTTAGCCAATTCTGTTGCCTTCATTTGAAAGATAAAAAAATTTAGTACAAGAAATAGTAGTGTTGCATCTAAATTAGTGGATTTAAATAACTGTTTTGGAAGTGAAAATTTCAAAGTTAGTAATTTTTAATGTGTTATTATTAATTTTATCGCAAAAATTGAATTTTATTATTTCTATCAATCAAATTAAAGTTCTCAAACCACTCTACAATTTGTTCTTTGACACCCAACTTCTATCTTAATTTCGCTGCAATATCGATATAAACAATTCCTGGTGAAAATACAAGCAAAACCTTCAAAAATCACGATGTTTGCCCCACTGTACATATAATAACCACTTAATTTCCACCTGAACGTTCAAAGGTGACATTGTTTCTTAAATCAAAATCATATTTGAAATGAAAAACTAATTCAAACTGTATACACTGCGTTTCATAACTATAGAACCACTCCATTTTTCTGAGTTTCCTGAGATATGTAAGAAGACGGTTGAATTGAAGGATATCGTGTAGGATATAATAACTATCTTCATTTAACCCTTCCACGTACAACATCGAGTCTCACTCGTGGTGCGCTTGCATATCACAAAGTGCTAAGACGCTCAACAGAGAAGTGAAATTATTCGATGCGTGAACCATCGAAGTGTTTGCATTTGGTCCGGTCTTTTGAAGATTAAATCGTACGCGAAGGGGTTAAAAGACCGACCATTTGAAATTCATTGTTGTGTTCAGGTGCGAAATATTCAAAAAACTAAAATGCCACTGTTTCATAACTATAGGACCTGATGGAAAAACTCGCACTCCTTTACAAAATTAACGTCAATGTAACACGAATTACAATAAGTTTCTAATTCGTAGGTCATCATCAGATCAAATAACCTATTCGGGGTGGTTTTGACCAAGTTGTGCCATATTGTAGTGTGTATCTCGTTCTATGCAGAGGGTACTGCTCGTTTAAGCTCTTCAAATCACTCATACTGCTTGTAAGCTGCTTCTTCTATTGGTACGATCACTCCTCATAAATTCTTGATCGGATTTTGGTCTGTTAAACAAGCTGACCAGTCCATCTGAAGCCCTTATTTATCAAATTACGCAATTATCACATTGTTTTTGATGTAAAAACAGCAGTAAATGATTCTGAAGTACTTCGTTGTACTTCTGACTGATCATTAGTGTTGATGGTAAGCTATCTCAACCAGGCCTTTTTGAGAAAATTCTCCCCAAACCATAAAAATTCCATCATCCCATCCCGTCCAAAAACTAATGTGGAAGCTAATGGCATAAGTTTCATTATTTCAGGAGAACTTCTCTAATAAGAAGAAATCCTACTTGAATAGAATTTCTTCATACCGGACATACGGAACGTGTCATACAATTTTTCAACTCGTAACCTTGCAGGCGGTTGCTTGATAGTTTGAGAAAAATATTATCAAAACGGCCTGGTTGAGACAGCTTTTCATCAACATGAATGCACAGTCAGAGGAGCAAAGAAGTACTACAGAATCATTTACTTGTGTTTTTGCATCAAAAACACCGTGAAATTGGGTAATTTGGCATCAATTCATAAAATCCGGAAAGTGGTTTATTGAATGGGGTCTTCAAATTCTGGAATGGTCAGCTTGTTTACCAGATCAAAACCCTATCAAGAACTTATGAGGAGTAATCGTACGAATAGATGATGCAGTTTACAAGCAGTATGAGTGATTTTAAAAGCTTAAACGAGCAGTATCCTCTGCGTAGAACGAGATACACACTACAACATGACACAACTTGGTCAAAACCACCCCGAATGGGTTATTTGATTTGATTGAGAACTAAAGATAATCTACAAATTAGAAACTTATTGTAATTCATGTGAAACTGACGTTAATTTCGTAAGGGAGTGAGAGTTTTTCCATCTGGTTCTATAGTCATGAATGACTTGAATTTTAGTTTTTTGATTGTTACGCGCATGAACACAACAATAAAGTTCAAATGGCCAGTCTTTTAAATGAAGATAGTTATTATATCCTACACGACATACTTCAATTCAACCGACTTCTTACATATCTCTGAAACTCAGAAAAAAATAGTGGTTCTATAGTTGTGAAACGCAGTGTATAATCGAGTCCAAAATTGTATATAATCAAAACACGTATAATCGGGTCCAACCCGTACATGGTTGGGTAAATTATATGATAAGTATGATTCATTGCTGTGGAGGATGAGAGTAGACAAACGACCGGAACAGTAAAAACGGTATACTGACCTAGAGCAGACAAACGACTGCAAAGGGTTAACATCACATTATTTTAAGAAAAAATTCTTCTCAAATCTAACCTACAAAACTCATCAAAATCAACACTAGAGAGGACACTTCCCCAGTCAACAGACCACTCAATCCATACAGCATAAAAAAGTGACAAGGTTGTTCAAGGATGTTTCCTCAAAACGCTCCCACCAATACTTCCGCTCCGATCCAACATGATCGAGAAGCCCCTGTGAAACGTTACCACGGTATGTATACTAACCGATCAGTGGTTGCATTTTTGTTTCAATTTGTTGTTCCTGCCTCGGCAAGGCCACTCGGCCAACGGATCACTGTGTCAGGCCGGCTGTTGCTTTTCTCGGTTCACTGTACCGTTCGGCTGCAACTTTCGATTTCATCAGACAGACTGCGCAGCGCAAAAAAAAATGTGGAAAAAAATGCGGCGAAGAGAGGGACTGACTTTTGCCATCGCACGACCGACTATGAATGTGGTATTCATTTTTTTTTCTCTACCAACTTTTTCCCCCGTTCGCTTCTTTGCTCCGATGCAATTTTCTAGCGCAATTTTTACCTTTTTCAAAGCACTCGGACGATAACGTCGAAGTTTGCGAGCGAAACAACGGTCGGGGTGCTTTTAGGTGGATTTTCAGAGTTAGTTCTGCATTTGCACTGTTGACCGAGGGCGAAATCTTAGTGGTAAAAGTAATTTTCTGCGAGTGTTGTCTAAGTTTAAGTTTTTATTATACGCAAAGAATCGCTGGTGAAAGTGTATTGAACTTCAAGGAAAATGAACTGAAGAACGAAGCTCCGTGAACACTTAAACAGCCTAGAAAATCAAAGACACAAAATTAATTCCCACATTATTCAGTAAGGGAAATAAAATCACAATTTCATTTAGCGACCGAGATTTGCCCATCATTCACTCACCCCTCTCAGTGTGCGGCGATTGATTTGTACCGTGAACACAAACGCTAACGTCGTGACGTGACCGCGGGATTTTCACCCTAGTGGACCAGGAGTGGAACACCAGCGGCAGGAGCGGCTGCGCAAAGTGGAGTTTCTTTTGGTGGCACACAAACACAGCGACATATATTTTGTAGAGCGCCACTTATTCAGCTTTGCTCCAAGCGGCGAATGCAGCCGCGCCGCGATATCACCCCACTTTGTTACCTTACCGCCGCCCCCTCACCTTCAGCCACCTAATTTTCCGCGGCATGCTTTCGGTCCCACAAAAGAGGAGGAGAGAAAAAAAAATAAACGAGCGCAAATATTACATAATATTTGTTTATATCTTCACGCTGTCGCGCTTTATTCCTCTCAATTCTTTTGCTATTTTGTGGCCGTTTTCCTTTCGCTCGCTTCTTCTCGTCAATTTTCTGACATGGATCCGCTGCCGAATGGATTCTCAACATCTGTCGTGATTTATGAATAAATGGTGGTATATTAGTGGCAATTTATTATGCGACGTTACGTTTTAATGAGCGGCGATGATGCTGCTCCGAATAACAAGGACGGACACGCGGTGGACGCGGAACGATCCGAATGGGCTACGCACGGAGAATCTCAATTGATGCGAATGGTCATTCAAAGGAATTAATGAATGAAGCTGTTCGGGATATACCCCTAGCTTTGATTGCTCTCGGCTAGTCTATAACACGATTTGCGTAGTGAAGTATTCTACAATGCATTTTATTTTGACGTGGGACTGCGTCTAACCGGAGTATATGGGGGGTAAAATGAAATCCTAAACACAGAACATGCAGGAAAAAATGAAAGATTCCGAATGCTTATAACTCGAACATTTCTTACTGGATCGGAAAAATGTTTGTATCAATTGATAGGGAATGTTTCTACGCTTCTATCGCAATGAATAAAATGTTATTTTTCATTAGATAAACAATGGAATAACTGTAGAATGTTAAGCGTTATCTAAACGCCCTAACTGCCTCGTTTTGATTGGCCCGATATACAGTTTCCCTAACACAGCCATCAAAACCAAGCAGCCTTGGGGATATCGGCATTGCAAACACATGAAAGTTGGGGGCGTTTTTGTTCCGACTGAAATGTGTTTTCCTAACACAGACTTCAAATCCATGGAGCGTAGGGAAATTGGCTTTGCAAATACATGCAGGTCGGGGGTAATTTTGTTCCGACTGAAGTATATTTCCCCAACACAGGGAAAATCGTACCGATACTAGAGGCGAATAAACTTTCAAGTTTAAATCCTCTATAGTATAAAAAAAAGAAGATGAACTTGTTGATTCATGCAAGCCGGGGGTACTTTTTTGCACTCCGAAAAGTGTTTTCCTAACACGGATTACAAAAGCGGGTACGAACACAACGCTCTGGCTCGGTTATTCAAGATTGCAGATTGCCTTCATATCTTCTGCTCACTGAATTTCTACGCATACCATTTGATGATAATGCAAAATGTTGATAACCATTTGCTGCGATAACGCCTATTGATTAAACAATATGCGATCAACGCACATGTCAAAATCGAAACTGAGTGCCTGAAGTATATCAAATCAAGAAAATTCGCTGTTCGAGAAGTACGTATACTTGAGAGATGCAAACTTCAGAAGGAAACGTAAAATAAAATAATGGTTTGATAATTCTTCCGTTCACATAACGGGTGTTAAATAAAAAATTAGAATTTTTTCAATCACATATAAAAAAAAAAATTTTTTTTCATCGATTTCAGTATTTTTTATTAATAACATAATGTATTTTCTTCAAAAAGTCACAGGAGGGTTGTGTCCGAGACACGACCGCATAATTGACGTAGGATTCCGTTAGGCTATCTGTTGATTTTTGATATGTTTGATAGATTAAATCATTAAACTCTTTGATAATGATTTGGTGGCCTCCTGAAAAGGGCCGTTTTGTTTGGTAGTTGGGTATTGTTTGTTCACTCCACCAGTGTTTACCGAGTGATAATGACAGAAGGATAATAAATAGTCGTTGGATGGTGCGTTTCAGATAAAAGTTACCGAAGTGGAACGAGATATAATGAAAACCGCCCTCTGTGATCCTAGACGGGATGCCTTCTGTGTTATGGATGAAATAAAGAAAAAAAAACTCACCAATGTAATAAGATAATTACCAATACCGAACACAATTATTAATTTTTCTTATCAATATAAACATGTTACTTTAATATAGAAAAAAAATATTTGAAATGGAAAAGGTAATTTTCTTTTATAATTTTTACTTTCTGAGTGTTTATGCAACCCAATGCGAATTTTAATTGGTCTTTCAACACCTAATACTATATGTAGAGCAATCACTGTTTCTAATATTTCTTCACTTTTCCAATTTCTCGCCGTATAAACTTTCCTTGGGTGAAAATGAACACAACAAAACAGACAGCTTAACCCTCTACAGCCCAAGCCCGCCTTTAGACGGGCTTCGCGGATTCTCTTTTCGAATTATTCAGACAGACCCACTAGAACGTCTTTAGAATATTTTCATCTATCACACATATATATTGTTTTTATGCTGGCAGCTTTCTGCTAGGAGTATTATTTGTTGAAAGTCGAAAATTCGAGATAAAACTGAAGTAGTTTTTTTAGATAAATAAAAAAAATTGGCCGGTAGAGGGTTAAACCAAACGACCCGTTCTCGAGCGGGAAAACATCTTGGTTTTGAAAATAAAATAAATCGTTTCATATATCAAGTCATTTTTAACACAACTGCTACCATATACGAGGGTCACTATTTATATTTCGGGAATTGGCAACACTGATGTCATGTGAGTCCATCTGACGGTTCCATCGTAAAGTTCGACATTTTTGACGATATACGTACTCAGAACATTTTGTCATACGGACGCTATTTGTTTATTTTATATTTAGTTGAAAGTTTGGTCTCGGCAAAAAAATGGAACTGAATCGTGAACATTTTCGTGTGATGATTTTTTACGACTTTCGACGTGGATTATCACAACAAGAGTGCGTCAATCAACTTAATTTGACTTTTGGCGATGAAGCTCCATCAAAAACCACTGTGTATCGCTGGTATAGTGAATTCAATCGTGGTCGTAGTTCGCTGTCCGACGAGTTTCGTGAAGGTCGTCCAAAATCGACTGTAGTGCCAGAAAACATCGATGCTGTGCACGAAATGATTAAGCAAGATCGTCATGTAACCTATTGTGAGATTGAGGCATCCCTAAGCATTAGTTCCACCAGCATATATGCGATTTTACATGAACACTTAGTTGTGCAAAAATTATTTTCACGTTGGATCCCACATAATTTGACAATCGCTCAAAAAAAAGGCTCGTGTCGATTGGAATAAATGCTTTGAAAATTAGTTTAAGCGCATGCAACAAAAGTGTATCGATCATCGTGGCGAGTACTTTGAAAAACAATAAAAATATATTCGCAGCTTAACTATTTGTTTTTGTTCCTATCCCCGAAATATAAATAGTGACCCTCGTACAACTTGACACTTACACTTCTGCTAAATTTTTCACAATACACGATCGGTCATTGATATTAAATTTCACGGAGCAATCAACATTAAAGTTCCAAATCTAAATTTTATTTGCTAGAATTAATCGTATCACTATCCTTTTCATATATTTGCAATGCCTATTTCCCCCGGGCACATTGGTTTTGATGTTTCTGTTAGGGAAAACATTTCGGTGGGAACAAAAGCTCCCTTTACTTTCATGTATTTGCAATGTCGATTTCTCCCAGGAAGCTTGGTTTTGATGTCTCTGTTAGGGAATATATTTCGGTAGAAACAAAAGCCCCCCCCCCCTTCTTTCATGTATTTGCAATCCCGATTTCCCCCAGGCAGCTTGGTTTTGATATCTCTGTTAAGGACCCGCCGCATGTGTCGTCAATTTCGACCAATCAGAAGTGGGTATTTCCGTTAGGATAGGGGTTGAGATTTTTCAATTATTCGATATTTAGTTTCATGATATATATTATTTTCTTCAATATAAAAAACTGTTATGGAGTTCCGAAATCGATTGACTCAAAAATTTCATCAATCCATCGTGAAATGACTGAGCAAAAAGCGTTTGAAATTGGACAATTTTCACGATGTGCACGATTTTCTATTTTCAATTTGTACCCCAATATGTTCCCGAAAGACGTAATCCTACGTCAAAAAATGTCAGTGAATGTTTGAGTAAGGTCCGTGGTCTGCTGTTCGACGCAACTTTGTCGCGATGCTCTCACAAGAACGTTGTACGGCACTTACGTTCATTTTCCGAATACAATTCCGGATTCTTGTAGTCAGTTGCTTCGTGTCCTTGGCCCTCCAATTGTTTTTATACACTAGGGCACTGAGTGAGCTAAAGAAATCCTCTATTGGGTGGCACTGGGGCAAGTTTGTTGGGTTACGATCTTT
Source organism: Toxorhynchites rutilus septentrionalis (assembly GCF_029784135.1). Taxonomy (NCBI): domain Eukaryota; kingdom Metazoa; phylum Arthropoda; class Insecta; order Diptera; family Culicidae; genus Toxorhynchites; species Toxorhynchites rutilus. Next base: position 97,639,898 of record NC_073745.1, read on the forward strand.
CGGCACGAACGGTATCTTTTTCTCCTCAAGATACGCCAGCGTCTTCTTGGCGTAATGAGAAGACGTCTTGTCCGGCCAGGAGACGTACTTCCCATCCGCGTGATGCTCATTCAGGAACGGCAGCAGGATTTTATCGAGGCACTCTTCTCGATAGATTTGTTGGTTGATTGCCAGACCGCTCGGCTTAAACCAAGGCTTTGAAATGCCCCGGTCGGAAATGGCGATGTACAACATAACCTTTTTTTCAAACTTGTGCTTGAACTTGTATTTCACTTCAGGCGGTGTGGATGACTTGTCGCTGGAGTAGTAATTATCATTTTCTGGAATATGCGTTTTGGACAACGGAAAATAGCTTTCGTCGTCCAGAACGAAAGACGTCCCGCGGTATTTTTTGGTCATCCACAGACACTGTGATTTAACCGTCTCAATCTGCTCCTCCGTGTACTCCGGCGACATCGTCTTCTTCCTGTAGACGATTCCTTCCATCTTGAGGGTCCGATGGATCAATACGTGGGATCAGCCATATTTCCGACCGGCGTCACGTAGGCTGGTTGCGTTCTTGTTGTCAAACAACTTCTTTAACGATGTCTTCCTCTGCTTCGTCATTATCGTCACCGGACGACCACTTCCGACTTTCCGCTCTACGTTCAGGGAACCCAGGATACGATATACCGTACTGACAGGTACATTTTCTTCCTTAAAATGTGCCACCGTGAACTTTTTTCCTTGCTGGAAATGCGTTTCGTAGAACCGTACAATGCGTTCGCGGAGCACGTGCTGTTTCGACGCCATCTTCGCTTTGACTAAATTCAAACTAGCAAAACTTAACACGCCTACTGTTTCTAGGGAGCCCAAAGAGCAATTTTCTTGGAGAAAAAAACTTTACGCTCTTTATTTGAGTTACTGAAAGGTATTGAAAAATTTCTTATTTTTTATTTAACACCCGTTATTTTGTCCTAGGCATCATACCAAACGTAAAAGGACTGTCATTAAATTTAGTTATCACGAAGAACATAATATATCACAATGCATGATCTGACCTTACATGGCATTATACAATCTTTTTACTCACAAAACAAATATATTGAAGTCAATTCGGAAATTGTTTCATTCAATCAAAAATTCAATCATTACAAACAAATGATTGCTAAGCTAAGGTAGTCTCACGTCAACCTTGCGGTTATATAATAGATATTACCCACCCTTTTTTCTTTCGCATTGATTCTCATCTAAAAGGCAATGTTGATGTAAAATTCACATAATGTTCAAACATTTTCATATTCAACGGAATTCTGAAGCGCAATAGATGTGATTTGCACTGGTTTCTTCGAGAGCCAGAAGGCAGAAAAGAGATATGCTAGGAATGTTGTCAACCAGCTTTGAAAGTCACAGGAGGGTTGAATGCGAAACACGACCGCACAGTTTACGTAGAATTCCGTTAGGCTATCCGTTACATGCTAATTTTGAATGTGATTGGAAAATTACATTGTTAAACTCCTTGATAATGATTTTGTGGTCCTGAAAAGGGCCGCTTTGTTTGGATGTTCGGTAGTGTTTGTTCACTCAACCAGTGTTTACAACCGAGTGATGATGACAGACGGATGGTGATTAGTCGTTGGATGATACGTATCACGATAGAAGATGCCGAAGTGGAATGAGATATGACAGAAGCCACCCTTTGTGGCCCTAGACGAGATGCCTCCTGTGTTCTGTATGGATGAACTAAAAAAAACTCACCAATGTAATAGAAGATAATTAACATTATCGGACACAATTATCAATTTTTCTCACCACAAAAAAAACATGTTACTTGATTATAGATAAAACATACTTGAAATGGAAAAGGTTATTTTCTTTTATAATTTTTAGTGTTTATTCCCATTTCCATTTTCGCTCCATTTTCACAACCCAATGGAACACGATGTGAATTCCAATTGGAATAACAGCACCTAATACGACATGTAAAGCGTATGGGAAATCACTTTTTCGAATATTCTTTTACTTTTCCCGTTTTTCTCACCGCATGAATTTTCCTTGGGTGAAAATGAACACAACAAAACATACAGCTTAAACCGAACGATCCGTTCTCGAGCGGGAACACTAGGGTGCCAATGAATGTATGGGAAAAAATCGACCCTAAAATTTCAAAAACATTTGTATAGGTTAAACAAAATGTTCACCACCTCGAAAAAAAACACCCTATGCAAAATTCCAGCTCAATCGGACTTAAGGGAAAGTGGCGCAAAGCGGTCAAAGTTAGAGTTTTTTGAAAATCGAAAAATCACCCAAGGGGGGAGTAAAGGAAATCGGTGTTTTCGAAAAAAAATGACGTAGGACTACGTCTTTCATTTCTATAATAGGGTGTAAGTTCAAAGTTTCGAAAACGAAAGCGTTACGCCGGTGAACGAGATTTTGAGTGTTTATAGCTCCTAAACAACTGAACGAAATGGTATGATAAACAATTCATTCGAAAGATAAAATGTCTACGCGTTATATGCTTGTTATTTTTTGATCCAAAAACTTGTTTCAATAGCCCTAAAATTGCTTTCAAAACAGGCTATTGAAATCACACCAATCAGTATATAAGCGGGTGCCGCTCGGAAATCCACTCAGTTAGGATTGCGAAACGAATGAGGTACGATCGCTGGAATGGATGGATGTTACCCTGACACAGACTTCAAAATCATGAAGCCTGGGGAAATCGGCATTGCAAAATAGATGCGAGCTGCGGGAACTTTTATACTCGTTTGCTAATTGAAGAAATACAATTGATTACTAGACCAACGGAAGTCCTACGTCAACCTTGCGGTTATATCATAGGTATAACCCATACATAGTTTTTTTTATGCCAAATGTCTTAAAATTGCATGAAATGTCGAGATCTAGTGTCATCTCAAAGATTTGTTTTGTCAAAAATCGACACTCTGGGATTTTTATTCGGAATACGAGACGAAAAGTATGGTTTTGGTTGCCAATAAAAATTGTTATCTCGATTTTTCACTCGGAACTTGCTGCGAAATGTTGATTCACACGATAATATACCCTATGCAAAATATTAGCTGATTCGGACTTCGTTTACTAGTGTCGCAGACATTAAAATTTGAGTTTTTTGAAAACCGAAAAATCACGGAAAATCGGGGTTTTAAAAAAATATTTTTGATGCCAAATGTCTTAAAATAGCATGAGATTTACTGTTATCTCGAAAACAAATTTACAATCCGTTTTTAATATCCTTCGGATTGCCCGATTTGGATCAAATATGCACCGTTTTATTGTAAAATTTGTTGCCATTCTAAAGGTAGCTTCATAATGTCTCTATCATAGAAGTCTTGGGCATTATTGGCGAAAAACACTAACAATATATTTTTACAGTCTTTGCTTGATCCACATTTCTTATCACTCTGGAAATTTTGCAATGCGAGAAAAAGGTGGTAATCGCTTGGTGTCTGGTACGGACTATATGGTGGATGCATTAAAACATCCCTCGGAATTGTGTTGCCTTGCGTTGGCTTGATGGAACACAACGCCTTTCCTGTTGGCAAATTCTGGTCAATCGCTAGCTTTAAACAGTCCATTTGTTGACAGTAGAGATCTGAATTTAGTGTATTGCACCAAACAAAATTTAAATAAAAATAGAAAATAAAATTTAAAAAAAAATTTAAATACATAAAAACCATAAAATTGCACGTATTTTACTGTTGCAGTTTCAGCACCATAAGTCATCAACCACAATTTCAGCGACCTGGCTTGCATTTTTCTTTCTTTATAAAAGAAAAGCCGAAATTAACCGAATTTTCTCTTTGTTGACCTCCTGTAACTCACAACTGAATGGAACAAACAAAAAAAACAGCAAAATAATTTGTTTTAGTCTGAAATGTCACCTTTACAACGATTCCAAACTTGAAATTGTATGATCGATATTACACGAGATATTGATCACAAATGCCAGCTACCGAGAAAATAATGGATAACTTTTTCCCCAACCTAATATACAATTTTTTCATTTTCAATGCAATGAATTGTTGAATGTTGAATGAATTGGATTGCCCAAAATGATTGACGCAAAACTATCGTTAATTTATCAGAAAATGACTGAGCAACAATTGTGAGTACAAAAGGAAGCTTGTATCTCCAATTTCGAGCAATCAGAACGAGGTATTTCCGTTTGGATAACGTTCGAAATTTATCAATTGTTTGATAGTTAGCTTCATACAATATATTATGTTATTCATTGTGATGAATTGTTATAGAGTGCTCAGATCGATTGTTGCAAAAACCTCGAAAACCCATCAGTAAATAACTGAGCAATAATTGCAAGTACATGAGCCGCCACTTATGTCGTCAATTTTGACCAAACAGAACTGGACATTTCCGTTAGGATAGGGGTTGAGATTTTTCAATTGTTCGATAGTTAGTTTTATGACATATATTAATTTATTCAACGAAAAAAATTGTTATGGAAATGAACTGCGCTGTCATAGAAACGAAAGGAAGTTATATTCCTACAATAGGTAAACCATCTTACCTACTCCTTAAATTTTTGCATTTTTAGCAAGTCATGGGTTTTGGCACGAAGAGTCGCACCGGTAGCCTCAATTTTTCCAGCATAACGTAGTCAGGGAGGGCGGCACCAGCTAAGGTAACTCTAAACGAATCGAACGGCGTAAATTTAGTTTTTTCCTGTTCATGGGAAACTTTTCCGATTTGCCGACAGTCCAAGATTTTTACTTCCATAAAGGGGAGCTTCTTGAACTTACCTATACCTTCAATTTTTATTTGATAGCTCGCCAGACCCGTTTCATTTATCACCCCTCTTATTTCTATGTTATGGGATGGAATGAATACTCTATATTCGAGAATGAAGTGCTCAATCTCGTTTGCCTCGTTTCGGTCGGACACGATAACTCGCAGTTCGTCCGGTCTTACTTTGCATGTTTCGGAAACAGAGGTGTATCTTTTCAGATCTGTCATAATCTGAACTACCTTTAGGGCTTTACCATCAGGTTTGGGCCGGAAAAAACAACCCAAGGATCAGTGCCAGGTGCATTTTCTGGATAAACTCTGGCAAGGGGAGCGGGGACAACGGAAGAGGAATGCGAGGACGGCCCCCCTCCCCCTTAGAGAGAGGGGAGGAGTGTTGATTCGCGATAGAAATCTCCGCAAGTCAAATTTGACTCGATTTGCTTGATCAGTTCTCGAGTTATGCAGAAATTTGTGTTTCATTTGTATGGCAGCCTCCCCTTATAGAGAGGGGAGGAGTGTCGAACAACAATAGAATCGTTCATCGATCCCCAAAACCTCCATATGCCAAGTTTTATTCCATTCTATTGATTAGTTCTTGAGTTATGCAGAAATTTATGCTTCATTTGTATGGCAGAGGGGAAATGACAATGTGCGTGATGATTCTCAATGAAAAAAAAAACAAAACTGAAACCGAAATCTTACTAAAATTGATTTACACATAAATCATTCTATTCCTAAATTACCATTGTAATTTTATTCCATACTAGCTGGCCCGGCAAACTTCGTCCCGCCCAAAATTTGTGTTTTGTTATCAATATCTTCAAAAATCCACGTTTTTTACTATGAACAAGTTCATGGGTCCAATCGAAGAACTGTTCATTGATTGATCTTCTAATCGACCCCGTTGAATTTAACTTTTACTATAAAATTCCTAGTATTTCGAAAAAAAACTCATCATTATAATATTAGATTATTTTCAGACACAATTCTCGTTCAAGATTTTTCAACCACTTGCAAATAACATGTTTCTCCGTTACCTGGAATAAATGTTTCATACAGAAAGTATGATAGAATAAAGACTGCCCTAAATGGTTAAACTCCTTCCTCGAGTTCTGCTCTTATCAACACATCCGGCGATCCTTTTTGACGTAGGACTACGTCTAACCTTTCAATATAGGGGACCATTTCAATATTTCGGTGTGAAAAAGTGTTCAGTTTTTGAACGCTAATACCTCCTCAATTAATGAATGGATTTTGGTTCAAAATACACATATTGATAGGAAATATCCTCAGCAATTATTTATATGCTACACATTACGGGTTTTTAGCTCATATAAAGTTCAAATTAATGAAAAATTGGAAGAAAGAATTCCCTACTTTCCCATACATTTTGTCTGCGCTCCCGCAGTAAACAGCTATTCATTACATACAACCACGGGTACGAGCGAACCGTATGGAGAGATAAGATAAAAGAGATTATAAATAAATATAGGCGGTCGCTACAACGTTAACTATATGGCTATATAAAGTGAGCGATGGTGGGGCTTGACCACATTCTATCATAGGACGCCAAGCAGGAAAGACGCTATCTTGAAATAGATTTGTAGCATAAGTGATTGCTGCATTTGTCGGGGATGTATGCGGTGCGATACCCAAGAGTGAGAGACAGGAGTTTCAATGGGATGTGGAGCAGGAGAGTAATCGAAGTGTGTTAAAAGCGGTGGAAGCGTCGCGCCGGGTGAATGAGTGGCTAATCGCGCTCGATTTGATAGAATGCTGGAGTTTTTGAACGGTTTTATTTATATGTGACATATTTGTATGTTTGTATGTAACATGTTTGTCTATGGCGCTGTACCACATTAATTGAAATTTGACCCCTTTCCTGTTGACCGGTTGATCTGAAATTTGGAACACACCTTCATCTCTGCAGTCATTACAAAACTTCATATTTCATGATATTGAAAATCCAAGATGGCGACCGCTACAAAATGGCGGATTACATATTTTCTCAAAGTCTCATCAATATGGGTATCAAATGAAAGGGATTGACTAGTAGATCACAGTTATTTATGAAAAATGCAAATCAAAAATGGCCGCCACCACAAAATGGCACAAATTACATATTATATATGGGTATCAAATGAAGGACTTGACTAGTAGAACACAGTTATTCATGAGGAGTGCAAAGCCCAATTATATCACGATACCAGACGGTAAATTCCTATTACGATACGCTTGTCATCAAGTATGTGTTCGTTGCCGGCTCAACAATAACCCCTGCAACATTTGCACCGCACGACATTTGCACGACAAATTTTGATTTTTTCGTCGTTGAATCTAAACGTTTGAGTGTTTGCTGATTGCTGAGGTTTTATTTTATCCTTTGATATTTGAATTTTGTATATGAAAAGTTGATCATTCTGGGATCTGTGCTTCATGATATTCGAATAATGTACACCCCCTGGTGTAGTCCTACGTCTCTCCGGTTATGTCCCCGACATTACCCACCCGTCTTTTTTTGTATAGATAGAAGAAGATATAGGAGCGCGTTTCATCACATTAAAATCCATTTCCAGATTCGAACAAAGATCAATTTCGCTAACGCAAACATCAAATGGACTAACAGCTCTTGTCACTATGTAATTGTAGAACATATGGGAATTTAATTTTCCGAATTTTCATTGATAGGAATTTAATTTTCCGAATTTTCCCTTTTTCCTTCAGAGTTTTCCGAAAATTTTCGATTGTCATGTTTTGTTAGAATATGTTTGGTTGAAACATGTTTAATATTTTTCGGGACCCCCTCTCCAATCCAGAGGAGGGAGGGGTGTCATACTATTTTAGAAACATTTATTGCAATCTAAAACCTCCACATGCCAAATTTGGTTTCATTTGCTTGATTAATTCTCGAGTAATGCAGAAATTTGTGTTTCATTTGTATGGCAGCCCCCCATAGAGAGGGGTGTGGAGAGTCTAACAATCATAGAAACATTTATTACACCCTAAAACCTCAATATGCCCAAATTGGTTTCATTTGCTTGATTAATTCTTGAGTAATGCAGAAATTTGTGTTTCATTTGTATGGCAGCCCCCCCTTAGAGAAGGGGGTGGAGAGTCTAACCATCATAGAAACATTTGTTGCACCCTAAAATTAAAATATTAAATATTTAAATATGAAACCAAATTATCATTAGCTTAATTAATTCTAGTGTAATGCAGAAAATTGTATTTCATTTGTATGGCAGCCCCCCTAAGAGAGGGGGGAGGAGTATCTATCCACCGTAAAAACATTTATTTATTGCACCCCAAAACCAGCACATGCTAAATTTGGTTTCATTTGCTTGATTAATTCTTGAGTAATGCAGAAATTTGTGTTTCATTTGTATGGCAGACCACCATAGAAAAATTCATTGCACCCCAAAACCTTAATGTGCCTAATTTGGTTTCATTTACTTGAATAATTCTCGAGTGATGCAGAAATTTGTGTTTTATTTGTATGGCAGCCTCCCCTTGGAGAGGATGCTGGAGAGTCTCACCACCATAGAATCATTTATCACACCCGAAAACCTCCGTATGCAAAATTCCGTTTCATTTGCTTAATTAATTCCCGAGTAATGTGGAAGTTTGTGTTTAATTTGTATGGCAGCCTCCCCTTAGAGAGGGGGAGGGGTCTCGAACTATCACGAAAACCTTCCCCGGCCCCAAAAACCCCTACATACCAATTTTCATGTTGATCGGTTCAGTAGTTTCCGAGTCCATAAGAATCAGACAGACAGACAGACAGACAGAAATCCATTTCTATATATAAAGATATTTTATTGCAATCTATTATCTTCGATTCTAACTTTTCTGTCCACGGTTTGATTTTTTCGTCCTCAGTTATGGTTCTTACCAAAGTAAAAAAATTGTGAGAGGTTGTATCTAGGACCGCATATTTTCGACGTAGAACTACGTAATAACAATATGCAATCCACTTGTTTACCACTTCAAATATTATTTTAGAATGCATAGAATTTTTTGTAATAAATTATGTTCTTCGTTACAAATAAATTTTATGACCGTCCTTTCACGTTTGATATTATGCCTAGGATTACTAAAATATTTGAACGAAAGAATTGTCAAATGATCTTTGTATTTTACATTTTCCTCTGAAATTATTGCACATCTTATGTTTACGTAGTTCTCGATCCGCGAAAGCTCATTCACCACCTATTCACCTCTAGTATCTGAAATGACGAAACGACGTTTTAGGGAAACATATTCCGGTCTGCACAACGACAAGCGAGTTCAAAAGTACTCAACACCAAAAAAATACCCCCGACTTGCATGTATTTGCAAAGCGGATTTGCCCAAGCACATAAATTTTGAAGTCCGTGTTAGGGAAACACAGCTCGGTGGGAACAAAAATATCCCCGACTTGCATGTATATTTGCAAAGCAGATTTCCACAGGTACATCAATTTTGAATTCTATGTTGGGGAAACCGTAAATCGGGCCAATCAAAACTTGGAAGTGAGGGCGTTTAGATAACGCTTGACATTTTACAATTATTCAATTGCTCATCTCATGAAATTGACATTTTATTAATTGTGATAGACGCGTAGAAATATTTCCTATCAATTGATGCGACATCTGTTAGGAAATGTTCGAGTTATAAGCATTCGAAATACGGGTAGGGCTAGCACACAAATCGGTAGAACAAATATATGGGAAAAAAGGAAGTACTTCCAGTTTTCATGAATTTAAACCGTTTAGAGATTGGCGAATTGTAATGTATAGCATATCAAACAAATCTTAGAGAATTTCTGATTCGATTGGTACGCAAATCGTTAAAATCCGTTCGCAGCAAAAATAGTTTTTAACGTTAAATTTATTTCATGAAAACGTGACTTGTTTTCTGATTTGGCTCTCTTAGTGTGAGACGTAGTCCTACGTCAAAAAAAACTCTGTTCTGTTTCCATCTCGACTTTCTTTTGTCACTTTTTTGGTGCTATTTGGTGAGATGGAGATGTAATCTACTGTAATGGAAGAATGTTAACACCTGAAGTAAATGGATCTTAAGAATATACAATCGAAGATTCATTACATTGTCCAACAGATGATGAGAAAATATAAACGATTTCAACTACGGTATAGCAAAGGAACCCTTTTTGATATCCGTGACGCTTTTTCGAAAAATCTTTTTTGTCGAGATAGGCTGCTACGTTGTTGTTTCTGCGAATGAAAGGCTCCTCTTGTGGACGAAGGTTTGCAACGTGCTGAGCTGTGATCTCCATTAATCATCAGCACGACCTATAGGTTTGGTCGGTAATAAGAATTCAAAACACTCAGAAGCGACGGAACTCAAAACGAAAAATCTGATTAAAAGCAACGACGAATTGCTCGTTAATTATTGACCGTTGTCACTTGCCAGACCACCGTTTCGGGCGACTTTTTTTCTAAATCTTTCAGTTTATCATATACTCGGTGTTCTGAGACTTTGGAAAGTTTCGCGAACTCATATGTGCACCTCCAACGCTCGTGCAGTCGTGCCAGTAATTAAATATCGGGCACTCAATTTCCTTCGAAAAGCGGTAGCCGCCAATTGATTGTTTAACAGGTAACAGGTATTTAGCGTGGGATGTTTGCGTTGGATTTGTGTCTTTCAGGTCGCATTTTACCGTACATGGAAAAGCTATGTAGGAGGTGTTTGGGAGAGATGGAATGCTACACTTGTGCAATAGTGATTAGCTGTAGATGGGCTTGTTGCACCTTCACGTACATACATGTGTTGTGAGATTTTGCAACAATAACAGTCAGGATATTACAAGAATTATTTATTATTTATTTATTTATTTATTTATTTTTTTGTAGAAATTGATACACAAGCTTAACACAGCGATTCTTGAATTTATGTATCTCTTCCCTGAAGTGTTTCTCCGATTTTTTTGATTGAATGATATAAGTAAATGATTGATATAACAAAAATGATTATCTATTTTGTATTAAGCTGAATCTCAGCAAATGTAATCATAATTGGATTGGCTAACGCTATTTTCTTGTACAACCTAGTCGGTTGTAGGTGCTGAGATCCAGGACCAAAAATCATTACTTTCTGTAAATGTTCAATCAAAGTCAAAATACCAGGAATGGAATGCCTTAAAAGTGGTGCAGATTACTTTACTTGAAACCTTTTTTATTTAAGTCAGGAAACCTAGCTCACATTCCAATCAAAATCATACGTCAGAAAACATATCGTTAAACGAAAATAAAAGCATGGTGCAAACGGGCTATAAAAACTAATGCAGATTGTTGATCCATTTGACGCAGATTTGAAGAAATGTGACACCACGTTGAAGCAAATTGAATCACTATTTGAAGTACAACACCCCCAGAACATTGTGTTATGTAATCAACAACCGTAATCGTTGGACAGCAACGTTTTATTCCCTAACCCCATAAAAATGATCCCCACGTTCGACGGTAACTCGAAACAATTAAACGCTCGGTTAATAACGGCTGACACTAACTGCTTTGGAAGAGTGTGCGATACCTTCGAAATTCAAAATGTGCGTCATCACGGTAACTAATAAAATTGAAGGAGAAATAGAAATCATAATACTAAGTGTATGCATGTTGAGCATGTTTTTTTCATTATGATTTATGATTAAGAAGCTATCATATTTCTCTAACCAACGCAAACAGAACGCAGACAATTTTGCTGGTTAAGAGAGAAAGTGGTAATCTTCGTTACAATAAGCGAAGACCGTTCAGATTCTACATATAATAGAAACTATAGACCTAGTCAGTTGGAAATATACAAGCTAACGATGCTGGCCAACTTCTGTTTTGAATTGAACTGAATATTTGGAATTCAAATTCCAAAAATAAAGTATAGTTCCATAGAGTAGAGCGGGGCAAAGGTGCGCACCTAACTGTTGTCGTCCAATAACTCTTGACATACTCGTAAAAGCAAATAAAATCCAGTTTGCTTACCAAATTGTAACTATAGATTACCTTCGAAACGAAGTACAAGAATTTCTCGAGCTATTTTTGAAGTTGGACAAATACCTGTGTTAATACAAAATGACAAATGCGCACTTTTTCCCCCACTATTGGGTAATTTAATTGAACTTCTGAGATAACTTGTAACAAAATTAAATGCTTTATCATTACCAGCGGGAAAAGTATCAATACTAGATTATGTAGGGACCATCCAGTGGGGAGGAGGAGGATGTTGTATGGTGTTTTATTGGTCAAGAAGGGTTGTTTGTTATGTGTTCATTGATTCTTGGAACCTAGAAATATGATAACGGGCCACCCACATACTACGTGGATTTTTTTGGGATGGAACGGACTGACAATATAAGATATCCAAAAATGTCCTACATTTGAAACAGAATTCTTTTAATATAAATACATAGTTTCCATCACCTGATTTATTTGAAACTCATTATTGAAAAAAACAAAAACAATTGAAGTTCATCGTGAAAACATAAACATAAACGACGCATAACCGTTATTGAATTGAATTCATTGTGAAAATAAAAACATTTTTCATTTGAGACTCATTTTTAATTATTTTCAAACAATTGTTTATTTTTCTTTCTCATCTTGGATTTCGGTTCTGAGGATTCCGACGCTTTGTCTTGGAGCGCTATTGTGGAGATCAAAGAGACATACGATGTTTCCTCATGAAACTAGAAGTCCAATCCCTTTCGCAAAATCAAACGACAGGGGCCGAAAATCAGCAATGGTTCGCCAGATCCTCAGACTGCTCACTCGTAAATATTGGCCTGAACCACCCTAGGTGCTCGCACATCTTAGCAGAAGTAGAAATGCCAATAAAAGAAGTTTCAAATCATAAATCACTTACTGATATGAGCCTCTATCTCAGAACTGATTCAGAAATACTTAGGTCTGCCGCAATTCAACGCTTTGAGGCTCCCTCCCGAAGCCTCTGTCGGGCCATTTCGAGCATTTCTTCAAATTAATTTTCTTCTTGTGGGTCTCGTTAAAAATATGGTTGAAAACATTTTATAAATTTTTTTGAGAGCAAAACTCTGGACGCTGGCCTCATCGCCACTGCTCACTTTTGCCCCAAAAGCAATTTTTCGAACAAATCGAATTTCTAAAAAAAATTCATGAACTTTTTCACAAAAACGAATACGCACTTTAACTACTTTAAAATGGAGGTTTCCTTGACAATGTAGTTTCGAACTTTCCAGTTATTTCAGGTAGCTTAATCGTCATCCTCAAAAATGAAAAAAATTATAGGAGGTTGTGTCCAAGATACGACCGCATTGTTGACGTAGAACTACGCTGTTATTTTATATAAGTCGCTTGTTCATACCTTCGGATATTATTCTATAATGCTGTGAAAATATTCGGAACAACTACTTAGTAGAATAATATCTGAAATGGTTTTTTCATTGTAGAATCATTTGACGATAATTGATTGAAGATTCATTCTTGCCCTCGCAAAACAACACACTAGCTGATCGTATGTCGCAATTTATTTCATGTCAATGCATTGAAAATTTACCTCGAACGCTATTCCGGTGGCCTTTTTCGCAATTGACATAGACTCGGCTATAAACTCGTAACTACATCAATATATCTTTGACACCGCATGGAAACAACAACAATGACAACACTTGCAAGTATCAAATATCATGCTACATGTTATTTAGTATTTCCTCAAAGGAATCGCACCTCCAGGCATCGTTCGTACAACGTAAACCAAGCGCCAAACAAGCGTTTGCCATAGCATGCATACAGAGCCATACATTGATGGCTTGAAACTACTAGGAATATAAACACTTCTCATCATTTTGCGCTATTGTCAAAAGAAACACTTCTGTTCATGTTACTGGCCTCGAATAAAGTTGCATTACTTTCTCATGCTCGAGATAAGCACAGCTGTCAAGCTAAGCTAAGTTCTGTTACTGGCAAGCGGAACCTAATCACATACAAAATTCCAGAATGACATTTACTTTCTTCTTGGTGACTAAACAAGCCAAATAAATTCTTTTTGTTAATATCAACAGCCTCGAAAACCAGTAGCATTGCTTCATTATAATCAAGCGCAAATGCAATCCTAGTTGAAGGCAGTTTTGCGACTGGCACGCGAACCTAAATAACTTATAACATTCCAGTAAGACATTCAAGATGCTTCTTCTTCCTCTTGAATGGCGTTAACGTTCCCTGTGGAACTTTTGCCGTCTCAACGTATGCATTAACTAGCGTCATTTATTAATACTTAGTTGAGATCTCTTAAGCCAAATAACACGCCTTGAATGTATTCCGAGGGGCAAGCTATAGAATACGCGTGACCACAGTGCAAGTCGAAGGAAATTTCTTTGAAGAAAAATCCCCCGGCCAGAACGGGAATCGAACCCGAACACCCGGCATGATAATGTGAAACGCTAACCACTCGGCCACGGGTGCACGTCAAGATGCTTGGTATTCCCTAAATATTTTTTTGGAGCACAACCTTAACGCCTGCTTCGCCATTACGTCAGTTTAATGCATTAATGCATTCTCAAAGGCACCAAAGAAGCCGTCGTGGTCGTCGATAAGTTGCTCGTTATTGACAGCTCTGTTCGGGAAAGCACACAAATGGACAGAACAAATGTATGGGAAAATGGAAACGCTTAAAGTTTTGATGAATTATTTACAAACCAGGGGATTCTAATGTCTGTTAAACAAGGGAATTTCCAATTCGTTTAGTATGTAGTAAATCGCCAAAATCCGTTCGCGGCAAGAATAGTTATTAACGTTAACTTTATTTCATAAAAACGTGACCTGTTTTCTGACTTGGCACCCTTAATGAAAGACCTAGTTCTACGTCAAAAGTTGTAGGAGGTTGTACGCTGTTATTTTGTTCAAGTCCTCCACTTTGCGCTCTTCTCAACAGAAGCTCTTCTTCGATTATCTTAGCTGTCATCCTTGGTGGAGATAGTTTTGTTACTGTCATGCGAAACAAAATCACACACAGAATTCCAGCACAATTATTTCCTTGGTGAGTCGATTATAGGATAGTTTGATGAATGGCGTCAGTTTGATGTAGTTTGTGATCTAGGCAAATATCCCCGTTTGTTCTTCTTCTTCTTCTCTTCTTGGTTCACGGAGACTTCAAATCATTCCCCTTCGTTGATCGCCGATAAGTTACTCGTTATTGACGGCATGGGTAGGGAAGCTCACACAAATGTATGGGAAAATGGAAAAGCCTCTAATGTTCATCAATTTGAACCGTTACACACCAGGGGGTTGTAATATATAGCATAAAATGGGTGGGTTATATTTATGATATAACCGCAAGGTTGACGTGGGACTTCCTTAGCTTAGCAATCATTTGTTTTTATTGATTCAAATTTTGATTGAATGAAACAATTTCCGAATTCAATTGAATTCAATATATTTGCTTTGTGAGTAAAAAGATTGTACAATGCCATGTGAGGTCAATTAATGCAATAGATTATGTTCTTCGTTACAAGTAAATTTAATGACAGTCTTTTACGTTTGGTATGATGACATCTTGGTTTTGATGTATGTGTTAGGCAAACACATTTCAGTCAGAACAAAAATACCCCCGATTTGCATGTATTTGCAATGCCGATTTCCCCAGACACCTCGGTTTAGAAGTCTTTATTAGGTAAACACATTTCAGCCGGAACAAAAATACCCCTGAGCTGCATTAATTTGCAATGCCAATTTCCTCAGACACCTTGGTTCTGAAGTCTGTGTTGGGGAAATATATTTCAGTCGGAACAAAAATGCCCCCGACTTGCATGTATTTGCAATGCCGATTTCCCCAGACACCTCGGTTTAGAAGTCTTTATTAGGTAAACACATTTCAGCCGGAACAAAAATACCCCTGAGCTGCATTAATTTGCAATGCCAATTTCCTCAGACACCTTGGTTCTGAAGTCTGTGTTGGGGAAATATATTTCAGTCGGAACAAAAATGCCCCCGACTTGCATGTATTTACAATGCCAATTTCCCCACGCTCCATGGATTTGAAGTCTGTGTTATGGAAATACATTCCAGTCGGAACAAAAATATCCCCGACTTTCATGTATTTGCAATGCTGATTTCTCTAACGCTGCTTGATTTTGAAGTCTGTGTTAGGGAACACATTTCAGTGCGAGCGAAAGTCCCCATACTTTCATGTGTTTGCAATGCCGATTTCCCCCATGCTGCTTGGTTTGGATGGCTGTGTTGGGGAAAACGTAAATCGGGCCAATCAAAACGAGCTAGTTAGGGCGTTTAGATAGCGTTTAACATTTGACAGTTATTCAGTTGCTTATCTAATGAAAAAAACATTTTATTAATTTTATTTATCGCAAGATAGAAGCGTAGAAATATTCCGTATCAACTGATGCAAACATCCTTCCGATCCAATAAGAAATGATCGAGTTACGAGCATTCGGAATTTTTCATTTTTTCTTGCATGTTCTATGTTTAGGTTTTCATTTTACCCCCATATACTCCGGTTAGACGTAGTCCCACGTCAAAAACAAATCTTAGGGAATTTCCGATTCGTTTGGTATTCAAATCGTCGTTGTCTGTTCGCGTCAAAAATAGCTATTAACGCTAATTTTCTTTCATAGAAACGTGACTTGCTTTCTGATATGGAAGACGTAGTTCTACGTAAAAAATAGATCAAAACAACGCAAAACTCTTCTTACCTCATAACTTTTTGCAACTTTTATTATTTTTATTATTCGCCATTCTATTCCAAACCGATATAGTGGTTCTCAGACATTCATGAAAAAGGGTGGTTTTGCTCCTTATTGCAAAATATTAGACTCGTATTTTTTTATTTCTTCATTTGGGTGCCCATTTCCATTTCAGGGTGGTACGAAAAATTAACTTTTTCCCCTTTTTTACAAAAAAGACTTATTTTCAAAAATTCATTACTTTAGAACTGTTGACCCGAATTGGATGATCGACATATCTAATTGAAGCCAGTTAACTAATTAGTTTTAAAAGAATATTGAACCCCCGGAAAAATTGGATTCCGTTTTCGTAATTTTTGATTTTTTATTGTTTTCGCAGTTTACATTGTTTTGGGACCAATGATGCTCTATATTTTTATATATATTTTTTGAAAGCTGAGGGGTTTTTATATAATATATCCAAAAATTAGACAGGAGTTTTGTTTTCGTTTTTGAGTTATAATTTTTCAAAGTTAACGAAGTTTCAAAGTTAAATGCGACTAGAATCCAATTTTGTCGCAAGTTCATTATTTTTTAAAAGATTGAAGCTCATTAGTTTCAATTTGATATATCGATCAAATGAATCGATTTAGTAGTTCAAAAGTTATGATATTTTGAAAAAAAAAGACGGGTGGGTAATGTCGGGGACATAACCGGAGTGACGTAGGACTATGCAAAGGGGACAGCTTTTGTTAAATATATATTTTAAATATATTGTTTTATTTTCTTCACCTACGTGAATACCTACCTATCTACCTGAAAAATGGATTAGTTTACTGTTTACTCTTTATGAATATGTTAATGGTTCTGAAAAGAACCTTTGGTGTTGTGTTTTTGTTATCAATCGATATTCCCATCTTGTTCGGCTAATCCTTCCTGTTTAGCGATTTGTTGTCACTCGCCACAGCTTTCACAGTTGGAAAATTTCTTCCCATCCAGCTTGTGACATATTTTACAGTAAATTACATTCAATGGCACGTCGCATTACCACCACTCAGTGCCGGATTGGAGGTAATTTTAACCTGTAATTGAACATTTGCGATGACAGTGGTACAGTGTCGACTTTCAATGTGGGATCATAATTTGGATCTCTATGTTTACAAAAATGTCCAACTAAATAAGTCACATTACATGTCCGTCCAATTAGCTAAATGTCGAACTAATTGTAGATTACTGTACTTTCAATCTGGAAACAATTTAAGAATTGGTGAAAATTGAATAATCAGGAAAGTCCCCAACTATCAATAAGCTCAGAACAACTGCCAAATTCACATACTCATCAAATCCTGGCAAACAAATTATGAAAACATCAATTTGTGTTTTATTATTATTTTGGATAATGTTTTAGAAAGCATTGAACTTTATTTCCTAAACTCTTTTTTGGAAGGTTTAATGGCCCTGAAAAGCGCCTTGTTTTATGGAATGGTTCCAATTTAGAAAACTTAGTACTCGTGGTTTTGAAAAAAACCATTTCGAACGCCCTCGATGCCGCCTTGTTCTGGATTTGCCACCAAAGCAGTTTGTATAAAGAACAAACTTTTTTCTTCTGCTACCTGATGCCGTTTTGCGATTGCGTTTGCCACTCGCCATTCGCTGCAACTGCCTGTTGTCTTGATGTCCGCCGAACCGAATGTGTTATGTTCCGAATGCAGGTTTTCTTATCGTCGCGAGCAGCTTTGCCAGCTAACTCGATCACTCCGGCGGCCGAAACTATATAACGCCGGCTAGGTGGACTGGTACACAGGTACTAACGCGCTCGACCTAGCTACCTTTTCCGGTGCAATTGGCGGATACACCTACGGGAAATAGCAGACCACCACGGTTCGAGCGAGATTTTGCCTTTCCCTTCTCTTTTCCTCCTTTGTTGAGTACACGATGCCGATGCCGTACAACCACACGGGTTTACGGTTTGAAAGAAAATAAGATATTTTTTTGGGGTCCGCGTGTTTTATACTCTAGCGGTACACACTCACAGGATAGAGACAAATCGGCAGACTCAGCCAAAGGGGCGGGTCCAACGAGACGAACGAATGAGCGTTAAAAGGGAGCGATGGCAAAAAAATACATTCATTACGATTTGTTCGCTCGTTGGATTCACATACAGACTAAAAAAGGTCCTTTTCAGGATCACAAAAAGTCTAAAGAGTTTATTGTTTTGTTATCACTCGATATCCCCATCTTGTTCGGCTAAACCTTCCTGTTTAGCGATTTGTTGTCACTCGCCACAGCTTTCACAGTTGGAAAATTTCTTCCCATCCAGCTTGTGACATATTTTACAGTAAATTACATTCAATGGCACGTCGCATTACCACCACTCAGTGCCGGATTGGAGGTAATTTTAACCTGTAATTGAACATTTGCGATGACAGTGGTACAGTGACGACTTTCAATGTGGGATCATAATTTGGATCTCTATGTTTACAAAAATGTCCAACTAAATAAGTCACATTACATGTCCGTCCAATTAGCTAAATGTCGAACTAATTGTAGATTACTGTACTTTCAATCTCGAAACAATTTAAGAATTGGTGAAAATTGAATAATCAGGAAAGTCCCCAACTATCAATAAGCTCAGAACAACTGCCAAATTCACATACTCATCAGATCCTGGCAAACAAATTATGAAAACATCAATTTGTGTTTTATTATTATTTTGGATAATGTTTTAGAAAGCATTGAACTTTATTTCCTAAACTCTTGTTTGGAAGGTTTAATGGCCCTGAAAAGCGCCTTGTTTTATGGAATGGTTCCAATTTAGAAAACTTAGTACTCGTGGATGTCCGCCGAACCGAATGTGTTCTGTTCCGAATGCAGGTTTTCTTATCGTCGCGAGCAGCTTTGCCAGCTAACTCGATCACTCCGGCGGCCGAAACTATATAACGCCGGCTAGGTGGACTGGTACACAGGTACTAACGCGCTCGACCTAGCTACCTTTTCCGGTGCAATTGGCGGATACACCTACGGGAAATTGCAGACCACCACGGTTCGAGCGGGATTTTGCCTTTCCCTTCACTTTTCCTCCTTTGCCTTATCCAACCATGGCTGCTTGTGTTGGTTTGTTGATGTGAGGTGATGCGAAACAATGTGGTGTACGGTTCGGATGAGAATGATCGTTACGGCAGCGGAGAGGGGATTTTTAAGCTGACTGGCTGGCTCGAGAATTACGCATGTGTGAGACTGCGACCAATGTTTCCCTCATTTTTTTTCTTTTTCCTTTCCAATCGTGCTTCATTCTATTTCGCTGCTGCTCTGGTTGCCCGTTTTGGTCGGTACGATTTGAGGAGCACAAAATGGACCAATCAAAAATGGGCACATAGTGTATTTGGACAATGCTTGATATTTCACAATTGTTCAATTATTTATCTCACGAAAAATGAAATGTTATTCGTTATGATAGATGCGTAGATATATTTCCTATCAATTGATGCAAAAACCTTTGCGATCTATTGAGAAATGCTCGAGTTATAAGCGTTCCAAATCTTGCATTTTTTCCTACTTGTTCAGTGCCTAGATTTCCATTTCACCCCCTATATATTCCGGTTAGACGTAGTCCTACGTCAAAAGTTATTTTTGGAAAAAGGACAAAATATGATTTTTTGGACCATCGGTAAACTTTGAAAAATCATAACTCAAAAACGAATAAAATTGTAAGGGGTTGTATCTAGGACACGACCGCATATTTTCGACGTAGAACTACGTAATTACATTATGCAATCCACTTGTTTACCACTTCAAATGTTATTTCAGAATGCATCGAATTTTTTTGTGATAAATTAAATTATTAAATAAATTTTTTGAACGTACTTTTACGTTTGATATTATGCCTAGGATAACCAAAATATGTGAACGAAAGAATTGTCAAATGATCATTGTATTTTACATTTTCCTCTGAAATTATTGCACATCTCATGTTTACGTAGTTCTCGATCCGCGAAAGCTCATTCATCAGTATCTGAAATGACGGAATGACGTTTAAGGGAAACATATTCCGGTCTGCACAACGACAAGCGAGTACAAAAGTACTCAACACCAAAAAACACCCCCGACTTGCATGTTTTGACAAAGCGGATTCCCCCTGGCACATTGATTTTGAAGTTCGTGTTAGGGAAACACAGCTCGGTGGGAACAAAAATATCCCCGACTTGCATGTATATTTGCAAAGCGGATTTCCTCAGGTACATCGATTTTGAAGTCTGTGTAGGGGAAACCGTAAATCGGGCCAATCAAAACTTCGCAGTTGGGGCTTTTAGATAACGCTTGACATTTTACAATTATTCAATTGTTCATCACATGAAAAATAACAAAAATAAAATTTAACAATTGTGATAGACGCGTAGACATATTTCCTATCAATTGATGCAAACATCTGTTGAGAAATGCCTTTTGCATAGGACACTGCTTGCTCCCTTGGCGTGTTGAAGGTTCACCTGAATAAACTTTATTCTATCCAGCATTTTATTCGTCCCCATTCTTCAGGGAGAGGCTGCTTGAACCCGAAAAGCTTGTTAGAGTTGTTCATATAAGTCCCACGAGTTGCACGGTAAAAAAGGTCAGCTAAAATTTCTATACGATGTCAGAACCTTTCACGTAATGTCCAGCAACAGTATGCATTTTCATTATATAAAGTTGATCACATCTCGAGAACGGTTAGTCCTAGGATAAAATGTTATATATAATTTTTGATGTAGGATAAAACTAGGATAGAACAATATACAGTCTAAAAAAAAAACATTAAGATAACTACTCAAGCAAAAAAAGAAAGTAACAAAACATTGAGAAAAGATAATCCAATCCAGTGCTTCAATCCATTTATAGTAATTTATTTGCATTTTTCGAAGAAATTTATAACATCTGTGGTAAATTGATTGTTTCTCGGTGTTATTTTGTGTTTTTCGGATTCTGGTAGTTATTTATCGTGTAAACAAGAAGTATGCAAGGTTTTAATTCTGGAATTCTAGTTGCAGTCAACGAAAAATGGGCCCGCATAATTCCACGGAAACACAGCGGATGGTCATCCGCAAAATGTCCAAGGCAGGCAGCAGCCAATGCGAAATCGCGAAATCGGTTGTTCCTACAGATTTGAGACTTTTCTTCGATCTAATTGATTGCGCTAAATAACAAGACAAGGATGGACATACAACGTTGGAAGAAGGAAGAGCTTGAAAGAGCAACGAAGGCCGTCAAGAACGGATTTTCTTCGACATCGAAAGTGTATGAAAATGTTCGAACAACAGTGAAAAGATCCATGAAGAATTCGAGATTGTCTCAATCCAATTTTTCTGTTCTGGAATCTGGCCAAAACACCTGGTATCGATCCCAGAACACTGTTACTGATTATAACATTATCCCAAAATACTTTACATAAACATGAGTATTTTTTTTCGATGAAACACACACTGGATCAGATCACCCCACAGATAGTCCTGCATCAAATTTGAATGTCCAAAAATCATCTTTTTTATATTATAATATATTTGGTAATATGAAGCTTGATATAATGATTAAAAATTATTGATTGAGAGAAAACAAGTGTAGCTCAGTATACAATGTGACATTTTTTATTTAGACCATATTTGGCGATTTACTTAGGGGTTCCCCGTTTCCCCTAATGTTTAATTAGAATTCCGGTGATCTTTTGATCGAACAGTTCAGAGATCCAAAAACGATAAATTGGGATACATTCCAAACTTCAGGAGAAAATGTTGATATTAGTGGAAAGTATTCCTTCAACTGAACAGCTTGAAATAGTTTCATCAGAATTTGAAACCAACACCGATCACCCTTTGAAGAAAATTGTCCACTGAAGCGAAAATTTCAAATGAGGATGCATCTTGATGGAACAAGTTTTCATTGATTACTTAGAAAGTTGAAGTGAAGACATCGCAAGGTAAGTTAATACCATACTTGAAAATACACGATTCATTTACAACAATTTTAGCGCTATAATTAAAATCTTGAACGAGAATTGTGTCTGAAAATGATCTGATATTATAATGATGAGTTTTGGTAGAAGTACTAGGATCTTTTTACTATAAAAGTTTACTGGCTGACCCGGCAAACTTCGTCTCGCCCAAAATTTGTTTTTTGTTATCAATACCTTCAAACATTCACGTTTTCTTACTAAGCGCAAGTTCATGAGTCCAATCGCAGAACTGTTCATTGATTGATCTTCTAATGGACCCCGTTGAATTTACATTTTAGTAAAAAGTTCCTAGTACTTCTACCAAAACTCATCATTATAATATCAGTTCATTTTCAGACACAATTCTCGTTCAAGATTTTTCAACCACTTGCAAATAACATATTTCTTCGTTACATGGAATAAATGTTTGATACAGAAAATATGATAGAATAAAGACAGACCCCTCCTCTCTTCTCCCCTTAGAGAGGTAGAGGAGTGTCTATTCACCATAGAAACGTTTCGTGCCCCTAAAATCCACACATGCCAAATTTGGCTCACTTTGCTCGATCAGTTTTCAAGCCACCCACCCTAAGAGAGAGGGGAGGAGTGTCGAATCACCGTGAAAACATTTATTGTGCCCTAAAACCTCCATATACCTAATTTGGTTTCATTTACTTGATTAGTTCTCGAGTAATGCAGAAATTTGTGTTTTATTTGTATGGTGGCCCCCTTAAGAGAGGGGGAGGAGTATATAACCCCCATTGAATCATTGCACCCTAAAACCTTCACATGCCATATTCCATTTCATTTGCTTGATTGATTCTCGAGTAATGCAGAAACTTGTGTCTCATTTGTATGGCAAACCTTCACACCTGCTTTTATACTCTGTGTGAGGAGTGATGCGTATTGTGTAACAAAGGGTTTTGTTTCGTTTCCGTCTGTTGAGTGTTAATTCGGGGGATTTTTAATTCTGATCGTATTGTATCCGGTAGCTTCCGTCATCCCGGGCTAACGTCAAATGATGTGAATGTCCGCTTCGTATATAAATTGACATCAATATAAATTGGATTTTCAGACCTTTATTATTCTTGAGACTGAACTTGATTTTGTTTATTTAAAAAAGATTTCAAACTCTGCAGTTCATTCGCCTCTAATTCTTGGAACTGTGTCTCCCACCACAAGTATGTATTTGCATACATTTCAATAAAACTACATAGATTTACAGTAATTGAATGGATGATCTGTTAAGTGGTATTTCTCGTGCAGACAGAGTGAACAAAAAATTTAAAAAAGCAGAAGTGTTTGAAACTCACAGAAACTTTTTTCAATAAAAACTACTTAGCTTTACTTAGTTCACTCTAATTGATCCATAAACTATATGAGAAAATTGAATTTCAGTTGCAAAATTTTACTATCTGCTTTCATGTGCATTAATCAAACTGGATTTACCCATTTGCCTAACGTGTTCATCTTATCTCCACCCCCAATCACATTATAAAGGAATTCTAACTAAAACCGTGAATCCCACATCAAATGGATACCCACAATCTATGTTGAAGGGATCGAAGCAAAATTGTTTTTGGGGGAACTATTAAGATACAAACATGAACAACTCACTCCACTTCTGAATGGGTTTTGCATGGACTTTGAAAACCTAATGACATATAAAAGTCCCGCGCTAGAATGTCCGCCAAGGCCCAGAGCCAATTTTGCAATCGATTTTCCCGTGTTGCACAATTCGGTTGTTTGTTTCTAATCATTTCACGAGATTTACACACGCAAAAGTGCACGCCTGGTAATTTGTTCCACTTGGCTGTCCAAGAGCCGCTGGGGTTCCACTCGGTAACCGGAGACGGCGTGGCCAACGTTGAGCCGGAGATCGGATTGAGTTGATCTGATTAAATTTCTTACGTTTAGTTGTAACACTAAACTGCCAGTGGTTTCTGTGTTTGCTTTTTTGTCATTTCACCGAATCAGACTGCATTGGGTAGACATTCATGTTCGAATTTGGTAGATATGTTGGCTGTGTTAAAGTTAACAAATCAATAAAAACAGTACTGAAACATTCTCGCTTTCGGAAGAAAATGTTGTTCCTCATGTAAAACATATAAGCAAAAGTATCGCTCGAGTCAAAGCATTGTCAACGAAGAAAACCTTCACAAGAACCGAAGGATTCCTAACTGTTTACCGAGACAGAGCGCAATCCAGAACCCATTATCACAAGCATGTTTTGTTTTCGCAAGCACTTTCGCCTTCACTTATGGTTTAGTTTTGATTCGCTTGTTTTGTTCCACCCACAACGGAGAAGCACTGATCCATCAACCCCACACTATACATGCACACACATACACACACTCTCGAATGTTTCGCTTGCATCAGCATAAGTGCAGTGATTTAGTGCACACGATGCGGCTCTTCGATGTACATATAAAACTCGGTTCTATATACAACGCGATGTCACAATTCGCCCACTTTTCGCTCCAGTGGAAACGAATTGAAAACAAAAGTGTTTCCCTACCATCAAACAAAAACAACAGACATGGCGGCATGTATCGGCGGAGAGTTCTACAAGAAACCTTTCTTTGTGGCCCCAAGAGAGTGAAGATGCACAAATCGCTTGAAATGCGGCTAGGTATGTTCTATTCGTTTCACAAAAAGATACATGCCGGAGTGGATCCTTCGTGTAAGTTCGATCGCCGCCAGCCATTCAACGGAATACAACGCCTTATAATTGAAAGTTCACGATTGAAACATTGTAGAAAAATGAACACTGTTGTAGCTAGGATGTTTCAAGCTTCAAAAGAAATTTGAGCTGATAGAATTCCCTTAACATGTTATTGAGACATTCATCGGCTGGCGAACGTACAGTCTAACCAGAAAGTCTGCATTAATCAGTCGAAAAATGCTTTTGAATTGTTGAACAGCAAGAACATAAATTTTAAATGGGCAAGGTACACATACCGTTCTGAATCAAACTTCCTACATTTTGTAATAAAGTCTTGAAATACTTAATGCACTGATGATATAACTATAAAATTAATATCACAACTGATTCTTTACAGTAATTCCTTGGCTTCACTATCATTTAATATAAGAATTACATATGAATTAAAACATAGTAGGAACAAATTCAACAGCACTACTCAATATTGTTTGTGTTTGACGTTTGCTTAGCGTGAGCACGTAGAATTTAACCGTTCATCAATATTTAAATTTCTCTCGTGTTTCATCAGTTTTCATCATAGTTATCAGTTTACTGTTATTGCTTGGTAAATGTTTCTCAGTTGACTATGAAATATAATCAAGTATAATATATTTTGACGTGGGACTACGTTTAACCGGAGTATATGGGGGGTAAAATGAAAACCTAAACACAGAACATGCAGGAAAAAATGAAAGATTCCGAATGCTTATAACTCGAACATTTCTTACTGGATCGGAAAGATGTTTGCATCAATTGATAGGGAATATTTCTACGCTTCTAACGCAATTAATAAAATATTATTTTTCATTAGATAAATGATTGAATAATTGTAAAATGTTAAGCGTTATCTAAACGCCCTAACTGCCTCGTTTTGATTGGCTAGATTTACGATTTCCCTAACACAGCCATCAAAACCAAGCAGCCTTGGGGATATCGGCATTGCAAATACATGAAAGTTGGGGGTATTTTTGTTCTGACTGTGTCACTGGACAACATCGTTGCTGGACGGACTGGACGGCGAGGGATCGAGTGCCTTTCTCAAGGCAAGAGGGCGGAGGTGGTAGCGCTGGAGTAAAGTAGAGTAGAGTTTTCAAAGGGCCTTTCTCAAGGCTAGAGACGAATGAACTGCAAAAGTTTAAAGTCTCTATAATACAATACCTTCCTTCCTTCCTTCTGACTGAGTGTGTTCCCCTAACACAGACTTCAAATCCATGGAGCGTAGGGAAATTGGCATTGCGAATACATGCAGGTCGGGGGTAATTTTGTTCCGATTGAAACATGTTTCCCCAAAACAGACTTCAGAACCAAGATGTCTGGGAAAATCGGCTTTGTAAACAAATGCAAATTGAGAGTACTTTTGTGCTCGCTTGCCTTTGTGCAAATTAGTAAATGTTTCCTTAACACGGTCTCCTAAACTTAGGAACCTGGGAAAATCGTGCAGACACTAGAGGCGAATGAACTTTCAAGTATAAATCCTCTATAGTATAAAAAAAAGAAGTTGAAGTTGTTGATTCATGCAAGCCGGGGTACTTCTTTGCTCTCCGAAAAGTATTTTCCAAACTGGATTACAAAAGCGGGTACGAACACAACACTTTGGCTCGGTTATTCAAGATTGCATTGAAGGATATGCCTTCATATCTTCTGCTCACTGAATTTCTACGCATACCATTTGAAGATTAGGAAAAATGTTGATAACCATTTGCTTGATTAAACAATATGTGTTCGACGCAAATGTCAAAGTTGAAACTGAGTGCCTGAAGTTTATTAAATCAAGCAAATTCGCGATTCGAGAAGTACATACACTTGAGAGATGCAAATTTCAGAAGAAAACGTAAAATAAAATAATCGTTTGATAATTCTTCCGTTCACAAATTTTGTTCTAAGCATCATACCAACCGTAAAAGGACTGTCATTAAATTTACTTGTAACGAAGAACATAATATATCACAATTTATGAATGGACCTTACATGGCATTATACAATCTTTTTACTCACAAAACAAATATATTGACGTCAATTGAATTCAGAAATTGTTTCATTCAATCAAAAATTAAACCAATCCCAACAAATGATTGCTAAGCTAAGGTAGTCCCACGTCAACCTTGCGGTTATGTAATAGATATAACCCACCCATTTTTTTTCCTTCAAAAAATTACAAATTACAATTCGGACACTTTATAGTGTCCGAAATTTGAATCGAACTTGGATATGTTGTATAAAGAAGTAGAATCTGCGAAGAAGTTGATTGAAATGACGAACCGCCAAACAACTTGAGGAAAAGAAAAGAAAAACTGAGTTGAAACGGGAAGAAAAAGAAATCCAAACAATAGCTATGTTGAGAAAGCAGGAAGAACGGATGAAGAAGAAAAAAAAACATTGAAGAACTGCAAAAAAAAAAAGGTGAAAATTCAAGAATTAAGAGAGAGAAATTGGTACAAAAGGATAATGACAAAATAGATGTGACTATGTAACAAAAATTAAGAAGAAATTCATGCTCTGATGCCTTCAATTATTTTATTACAAATAACGGAATTAAAATATATATAATTATCATTGAAGCAATATAAGCCTTAAGCGGCCCTTACACGATCATTAGCAATGACATTAACAGTAATGATGTTCATTCGAGGTTCACTGCAATCCACTTTATCGTTGTTGTTCAACCCTACACAATCATACTCATTGTCATTACATTCCTTCAGTATTGTTATGTTCTCCGTGCGAGCAAGATTGTATGATTAATATGGATCCGCGTAAAACCGCTTGCTTCGCTATAATCATGGCATTAGCTACAAAACGCCGAGTTAAACGTAAACGTTCGATGAAGGAGTGGTTGGAAAAACGGGAAGAGTATTCTCATGTTTCGTTATTGAATGAAATCAGAGACACCGAGCCAGAGGACTACAAGAACTATTTCCGCATGAATGATATCACCTTTGATAAACTGCTGAAATTGGTTACACCGTTTTTGTTACGACAAGACACAAACATGAGACAGTGTTTGCCCGTGAAGGAAAGACTAGCAGTTACATTGAGGTACCTTGCCACTGGGAGAAACTTTGAAGACCTAAAATTTTCAGCAGTTATGTCACCATCATCAATAAGTGCTGCTATTATTGCGAAGTATTTGTATATGTTCTCCAGTAAGTTTAAAGGTAAGCATTCTTCCGTTCTTTTCCGTGCTGTTAGCCAGTGACAAACCTGAGAATGTTTATAAAACATTTTTAATAATTATTAGCTTATACACAACATGTATCCTTTGGACATATCTGTACTCTTTATTTTTAAAAGGTTGTTTTTTAGAAATATACCTTGATTTGACATACATCACGACTATCGCCCTCCCCAATTTTTTTGAATTAAAAATCTGGCGTAGAAACACATGGAATTCAGTCAAAATGAGAAACTGTCTTTCGATCATTAATCTGTATATTCAAAAATAATCCCAAAAATCAACAACTAATTTATTTGTGTTATCATATATATGTTAAAGAAAAATGAAACAATTCTATTACAAAAACTATTTTTGAATTATTTCTTTTGAAATATTTTTCCAGCTATTCAGAATTGGAGTTGGGTGCCAGTGGATCATAAATTCCGGAATTGGATTCTTGCTGTTGGAGTAATGTCTCATATGTATTGTCCACACTGCTCACTGGTGAGGAAGCCACCAAACCTTGGCCTGAAAATCCGTCGTTGATTGTTACGGAATTCCTATGTAATGTACCCTGACAGGCTTCAAATAAAATGTCATTAATTGCTTTCTCTGCAAAATGTCGTTGATGGGGACGTAATTGTAGAAGCTTTTCACCCCAAGCTTTGGCGATAGCGGGGATTTCTGTTTGGTCATTGCTTCTGGAGGAATCGTCCAAATAAGCACATGCTTTTAGCAACAAATCATTTTGTCGAGCAATGGGTCCGATATTCCTGGCTCTTTTGGGCATAGGCTCAAGAGGTGGTACTATTGATGAACGTGATGTTTAAGGTGTTGCCTGAGTTGGATTTTCATTTTCCTCTCCATCGAATTGTACCTGGAAAAAATATATTATATCAGACTTTGATTTACAGTATACTTTTTTCTATGTAACAGTTTCCAAAAACATCTGAAGAATGGATTGAAATAGCACAAGAATTTGGGAATCGACACCAATTTTGGAACACACTCGAAGCAATAGATGGCAAACATATTGCTATCACGAAAACGGGCATATTCAGGGTCCCTTTACTACAACTGCAAAGGATTCTTCAGCATTGTGCTGTTGGCCATATTGAACGCAAAAAAAGAGTTCATCATGGTTGATTCAGGGATGAATGGACGAATATCTGATGGTGATGTTTTGTACCACTCAAAATTTGGAGCCCTTTTACAACAAGATGGTTAAAATATACCGGAACCTGCAGCATTACCTAATACTACTGAACGTTTCCCATACGTGTTCATTGACGATGAAGCGTTTGCATTACGTGTTAATCTAATGAAACCATTTGCTGAGAAGACATTGTCTCCAGAGCGACTTCAATACAATAAAAGGTTATCAAGAGCTCGTGTCGTTGTGGAAAACACTTTTGGAATGTTGTCTTCCAGATTTGGAGTTTTTCAAAAGCCAATCAATTTGGCACCACAAAAAGCATCAACGATAACAATGGCATGCTGCTATCTGCACAATTTTCTGGCAAAGGAGTCCCAACAATCCTATTTTTTCACCGGTACTACTGAAATAAGTGAAAACGATCTTGTTAACTTATAGCGAATTCGTTTTTAAAACTGAATCAGTGCCACACTGACTATGTAATAAAAAAACGTTTTCAGTTTCACGAATGCGGTGGTTTGTTGGTGTGCGTTGTATAGTCTGATTTGTTTATGTTTGCGACGACAAATGTACAGTGTCGACGTCTGGTGGAGATATTAGTGCTTGGGAGGTAAAGTATTCTCTATAAGATCAGAAGGGCCAAGTGCAGTGTAAAAATATAAAAGTTTGAATGAAAATTTTTACTTCATATTATTTGATTACCTAACACATGTAGTCCTGACACTCACTTAACCATTTGTCGATGCATTTCCTGTTTGTTCCACAAATAATTACTATTATAATATAAAATCATCATTAGACACAGTTTTCGTTCAATGTTTCTGCGATATCGGAAAAAAAACCCTCTTATTTCATCACATAAAATAAATATTCGATACGTTAAAGTAAATTTTCATTCCTAATTTTGATTTTGAGAGCATGTTTATTCCTCCTGAATATCCATAATAATTTTCGCCTCCCAATGAAAGCACACGGAGCTTAATGCCGTCTACACGAATATACTCTTCAAAATCAGAATCCGAATTGGATTACGATTCAAATAATACAAAAGCAAGAGCAGCAGGTTTTCCATTTTCATGGTCTCTATTTTTAGATTTTCCAAAACAATACTCGGAACTTGACAGTTCAGTATAGTTGTATCGGTGAACCCGAGTGCCAACCCGTGAAACATCTCAGTGCGAAACTAACAGCTTTCGGGGCGAACTAGTGCGACACTGAGTGCGAAACTGAGTGAATAAAAAAACGTTTTGACAGCAGTTAGTGCGGCACTGGGGTTGAAACTGAACAAAAACGAATTCGCTATTACAAAGCACCTTCACCAGAAACTGTGGGGCGGATGCTAAAACAATACGGGAGAGATTCCGTATTGTAGTCATACGTATCGTATATTAATCAAAAATTGAAAAAATGAAATTCTAATAAATACATCTATGAATAAGTGAAACAATTAGAATTACTTACTTGTGTGTTCCCAAGGTCAACAGGTTGCTCAAATTTGCTTAGAAATTGCAATGCGTGAAAAACCCACGACGATGGTGAATATACGTCGTCGGCTCCAGTCCCTGATCTTTTCGAGTCCTCTATTCTTTTTAATTCCTTCCTATAATTGCTTCTCAACGTATTAATTTTACGTTTCACATCACATACTGTCTGGTGCACCCGTGGCCGAGTGGTTA
Organism: Toxorhynchites rutilus septentrionalis; assembly: GCF_029784135.1. Taxonomy (NCBI): domain Eukaryota; kingdom Metazoa; phylum Arthropoda; class Insecta; order Diptera; family Culicidae; genus Toxorhynchites; species Toxorhynchites rutilus. The sequence continues at coordinate 97,670,934 of NC_073745.1, forward strand.
GCGTCTCACATTATCATGCCGGGTGTTTGGGTTCGATTCCCGTTCTGGCCGGAGGATTTTTCGTCAAAGAAATTTACTCCGACTTGCACTGTGGTCACGCGTATTCTAGAGCTTGCCCCTCGAAATACATTCAAGGCGTGTTATTTGGCTTAAGAAATCTCAACTAAGTATTAATGAATGACGCTAGTTAATGCATATGTTGAGACGGCAAAAGTTCCACAGGGAACGTTAACGCCATTCAAGAAGAAGATCACATATTGTCGCTCCTGGTTTGCATTTTTCGTAGATAGACGGCAGCTTTGCGAGTGCGCCATTTCCTTTTATTTTATTATAATAATTGGGATATGTAGGATTTCACAATATAGGTAGTTCCTCGTAAGTTTCAATGAATGATTTCAGAACACCATCACCCTTTACTACACAAACATTCTCCGGAATCGACATATTGATTTTACCGCTTCTCGAAATAAACAGTGTAATTTACGACCAACTTAATTTAACAACTACTACAGGTATGCTAAACCTTACACCAAAAATACTCACACAAATGAAAATAATTTGCAAAACTACGAAGTATTGCACAAGATGTTTTGCTGCTTATTTACTAACACTAATGCGAGGACCTTTATAGCATACCAGGATAACTGTCTATGTACAATGATCCACGACAGCGAAGCCGATTTTGACAGCTTGTATGAGTGCAGCAACTCTAGCATTCATATCCGTGGAAGAAATAAACACATTCTCGAAATAAAAATTATTAATGAAAATTAACTTTTCTGTGTCAAATAAATATCCTAATAGATAGTCTGAAAAGTTCTCTGTAAGCAATGGAAAAATCTTAAACGAAAATTATTTCCAATGGTGTCTAATTATAATTTCAAAAAATTGATTTATCCTTATAATGTCCTTCAGTGATGATTAAAAAAAGTCAGATTTCCATGTTTTGAAAATTCAAAAAACAATTAGCAATTATTTTCATTGATCTTTTAACGATTTAAATCTGTCTTTTTGCATAGTAATGTTAATAGCTTATGCTTGTTTCACTCATTCAAAACGTTCCTAGATGTCGACACCGTACTTAGTTGTCCTAAAATGAACTCAGCCCACCTTACTTTATGAAGTGCTATTAATAAAATGAACTCAGCGCGCCCTACTTTATCAATCGTTATTAATAAAATGACCATGTCCCTGCCATATTTCAGTAATAATGAACCAATATCAGAAAATCCGGATTTTCGTCATTATTGCCAATCATTCCAACTTTGTGAAATAACACTATCTTGTTTAATATAATTCTGTCTAACTAACGTCAATACGAATGATCGTGAAGCTACCAAGAAACATCAATAAACGACAAGGATTTTGGGGAAAAATAGAAAAATCACTAAAGAGGTTGTTGGAAATTATTTCAAGCCAATTGGAAACCAGTTGATAAAATTTCTATTACAATTTAACCAGCCATCAATGGTTGTAGACAATTTTTAAAACTTTTGTGTGCATGGAAGGTTGCAGCACACTTTTAGACAGGGCAAGTTGTTGTTATTTTCGGATGTTTGATCATTTTACAGCATTAGTAATTGTACAGAAATTCAAATAGTGCATAAAATCACAAGAAACCGTTATGCAAACAGAGTGTCCGAAATTTGAATTTAATCTGTCCGAAATTTGTTTTTTTTCATAAATAGTGTCCGAAGTTTGATTCTTATTCGCTTCATTTGAAAAAAAAAATTATTCGATGATTTTTTTATGCTTTCAATCAAAAAAAAGTCAAAGGAGAGTTGTATCCGAGAGACGACCGCATAGTTGACGTAGGATTCCGTTAGGCTATCTGAATTACATAATTAAACTCTTTGATAATTATTTGGTGGCCCTGGAACGGGTATATTTGTTTGGTTAATGGCTATTGTTTGTTCACTCACTCCACCAGTGTTTACCGAGTGATGATGACAGAAGTATGGTAAACAGTCGTTGGGTGGTGCGTATCAGATAGAAGATGCCGAAGTGGAATGAGATATGATGAGAACCGCCCTCTGTGACCCTAGATGAAATGCTTCCTGTGTTGGATGAAATAAAGCAAAAAAACTCACCAATGTAATATAAGATAATTACCAATACCGAACACAATTATCAATTTTTCTTATCAGTAAAAACATGTTACTTTAATATAGAGAAAACATATTTGAAATGGAAAAGGAAATTTTGTTTTATAATTTTTACTTTCCGATTATTTATTCAACCCAATGCGAATTTAAATTGGACTAACAACACCTAATACTATATGTAGAGCATATGGGAAATCACTTTTTCGAATATTTCTTCACATTTCCTTTTCTTGAGTGAAAATGAACACAACAGAACAGACAGCTTAAACCGAACGACTCGTTCTCGAGCGGGAACACACCTTGGTTTTTATTTAAGAAAATTGAATTGAATCGTTCCATATTATTAAGTCATTTTAACACAACTGTTATTATATACAATTTTACAATTACACTTGTGCTAAATTTTTCACAATACACGATAGGTCATTGATATAAAATTTCACGAAGCAACCAAAAATTAAAGTTCCAACCAACATTAAAGTTCCAAAAAAAAATAACCAACATTAAAGTTCCAAAAAAAAAAACATTAAAAAATGCGAATGCTTGAATGAGTTCATATCAAAAAAATAATCGCTGATTCAATTAGTTTATTAATTGAAAAAGATATAAGTGCATGAAAACACTACAGAGAATATGTTTTCTTCTACTTCATCCAGTTTTAATAGTCATTCAATTCAGCCACCTCATTCATTCTCGGTATGTCAGACCTATGCCCGAGTATAGGAAGGATAAGTTCATTTTTGGAATTGCTCAACATACACTCAACAAAAAAAATTAGAGGAACAGAGTGCGAAGTCGGAAATTTGAAGTTATTTTTTACATGCTGTATCTTCGTGAAAAATCAACGCATATCGATGAGATGTACATCATTTTGAAGCCACAATTTTCAGGCATTAGAATATTTTACGTACATATTTTTATCTTGGTGTGTGCAACAATATCGGGAAGAAATGAAAAATCGATATTTTCTTTATATTTTCAAAAATATTCTGAACTAACACATTTTTTCGCTAACTAACTCAACAGCAAATCCAATTAACCTTATCAACCAGCTTTTGTTTGGTCCCAAGAACGGTCCCAACCATCGGACCGCAAATCGAGAGGCAAGGCATAAATTCATAAACACGACACGGCAGAGGCATAAATTCTGCATAAGAATAATTTGTTACTGTGACGGAAAAAATTATTTTATTTTTTCGCATCGATTTCAAAAAAGTGCAAAAAACAGGATAGTGCTTTACAAAATCCATTGTAGTTCTGCAATTATCGCAGTAAGTTCTAAAGTTTGCAGGCAAATATTTAACCTAGTGGATTTCCTAAACATCGGTGAACGTTTCTAATTGATACGTTTAGCCGTTTTTTCTAGTCGATTTTTCAAAGTTTGGAGTAAATTAGAAGAGCATTTAATCGCAAATCGTACCAGAAGTACAAAATCCTACGCGACTCTCAGAATGAACGATTCGTAACATTCGTCTTCATAAGTTTGTGGGTGAAGAGTGCGTGTATACATGAAAATGCGTATAAATATGTGTGAGTATCATCACTCCTTACAATATTTGTACCTACAAACGCATGAAAACGAAAGTTACGAATCGTTCATTCTGAGAGTCGCGTAGGATTTTGTACTTCTGGTACGATTTGCGATTAAATGCTCCTCTAATTTACTCCAAATTTTGAAGAATCGGCTTGAAAAAAGGGCTCAACGTATCAATATGAAACGTTCACAGATGTTTAGCGAATACACTAGGCTAAAAATTTGCCTGCAAACTTTAGAACTTACTGCAATAATTGCAGAACTACAATGAATTTTGTAAAGCACTATTCTGTTTATTGCACTTTTTTTAAACCGATCCAAAATAAGTAACAAAGTAACAAATTTTTCTTGTACAGAATTTATTGGAGTATTAAACACTGCCTTTTGATTTGCAGTGCGATGGTTGTTTATTGAATTATTCATCATCGAAGACGAAGGGGCAATTTTTCATTCAAACTGAAATATCTCTGTGTGGGAAGGTCCTACAGGAACGTTCTTGGGACTGGTTGATAAGGTTAATTGGATTTTCTGTTGAGTTGGTTAGCGAAAAATTGTGTTAATCCAGAACTTTCTTGAAAAAAACGAAGAAAAATCGATTTTTCATTTCTTCCCGATGTTGTTGCCCACTACACCTACACACACTTGTAACTCTAGATTGATGCACATCCCATCGATATACGTTAATTTTTCACGAAGTTACAGCATGTCAAAAATCCCTTTCAATTTCCGACTTTGCACTCTGTTCCTCTATTTTTTTGTCGATAATCCCAATATTGAAGAAAGTCCATCGTTGAATAGTATCAAACTTCTTTGGGGTTGTTCTGCTTTAAATTTTCATATGTTTTATGGAAGTCAGATTCAAAGACAGAATTGAATTTCTAATCAAGTATATCTGAGAAAGAAGTGTTAGTAGTAACTCGGAAATATGTCCAATCGAATTGCCCAAATATCTCCCCTTATTGATTTCCAATACTTAGTTCACTCCGTCTGCTCAATAAATGTCACCATCAATTTTGCAATTGCAGTAGAGCACCGATTATCCACGATCGCAAATTCCACAAAAACAAATAAATTTCTATTCTAATAAATACAAATTTTAATGTAAGCGCCAATTACAAGGAAACTATAATGCGAACGTTGAAAATTACTGACGGGTTTGTTTCTCATCGTAGTTCCATAATCGTGGATCTCGTAATCAGAATAATGCTATTTTCTTCGGCAATTTAAGAACAAGTTAAATTTTAGATTTGCCTTGAAATTAAGTTTCAAAAAATTAATTCAATTTTCAGATAAGTATAACACTTATAGTGAAGATTTGTTAGTGTAATGATGAATAAATTACTACAAAATACACACGAAATCATTTTAACCTATATTAATATATTTTTACAGTTACATCTAGATTTAACCTACGTCGCATTGTGGTTTAAAGATTGTTGTTTACTGTGCCCGAAAAAACGTTCTTCCAGTGTAGCAGTAACGTGAAAACGAGTGTGAGGAAATCGGACTGTTTCAACAGTTCGCAAACGGTTGAGATTACGCCTGACGTATACGCATCACGGAATACCTTTTTGTCGCGTGACTGTTGGTGCTGTTTGTCATTTAAACCTTTACCGTTCTGAATCATTTTTCGGACAACATCATATTTCGGCGCTTTGTTCTAATATCTCATATATAAAAAAAACTATAAAATTAATATCACAATTGCAGTAATCCCTTGGTTTCACTATCATTCCATACGAGAACTACATTTGAATTATAACATAATCGGCAAAAATCGGACACTACTCATTATCGTTTGTGTTTGACGTTTGCTTAGCATGAGCACGTAGAATTAACTCGTTCATCAATGTTTAAATTTCTCCCGTGTTTCATCTGTTCTCATCAACGTTAACAGTTTTCTGTGATTCCTTGGTAAGTGTTTCGCAGTTGACTATAAAATATAATCAAGTGTAATGTAATTTTCGTCTAAAAAATTACAAAATAAAGTGTCCGAAATTTGACTTTTTTTATAAATAGTGTCCGAAGTTTGATTCTTATTGGCTTCTTTGAAAAGCATTTTATTCGATGATTTGTTTTATGTTTTCAGTAGAAAGCATAAAAGCTAATTGAACTAATTTCTTAAAAATATCAATCAAATAATACCTGTGCATATAGTTTAGATCTGTTTTCTTCATCATATGCCTTAAGCGTTCGAAATATGGATCCGAACGGTATATGGCCGTGGAAATAGGCTTCAACTTCAGAGAACATGATCCTGAGGGCGGAATTCCATCTATGCAACATGCTACATGCTACAAGTCAATGGTTCTTGCTTATTGGAGCGTCTCTTTTTACAGCATAATTGGTCGTGTCGAGCAATGTTGGCCTTATCCAATGACCTGCGGATCGGTGCGATATGTGTAGCACGACATGTACGACAATTTTGGAGCAACTACGCAATTTACTGACGATTATCATATCTCACAATAATGATGGAACAGTGAGCGTTCGCATACTACTGTGTAGTGGCTGAGGTGGATACAAAATAAAAAATTACACAAGTATAATATCCATTGTTGTTTACCATTGACTTGTATCATGTAGCATGTTGAATAGATGGAATGCCGCCTTTACATGTTGAATAACATATATTTACCATTGATAAAAAATTAACTATTGAAACAGCTGAAAAAAATGATGGCAATATAGTTACCACTGCCCGTTAACTTCAAAAACACTGTTTGCCGCTGCCTTGCAAATTCACTTTATTGCGCCTTATGCAAGAATCAAAAAAAAATTTGTAGTGGAGCGAAGAAAAACTGTTTTTTATATAGAGTTTCAAAGAAAAAAACAGGAAGTGGGTTATATCTATGGTATAACCGCAAGGGTGACGTAGGACTATCGCTGATTTAGAGATCATTTGTTTGAAGTTGAATCTAAATCCATTCTGAATGAATGAATAAATGAATATTTGGGGGACTTCGAAAAAGAGAGCGTTACGTTGGAGGCACAAGGTTTTATGCATCCAATATAGGATACGAAACCTTTTTCTGAAGAATAATCTTCAGAAGCTAACCTGCTAACTGTACTTGATTGACAAATCACAAACCCAAATGTATTATATGGATATTTTATGGATAGAAAACATTAAAATAAACTCTTTCGCTTGAATGTCATTTTTAATTCCAAGGGGAACTGGCAGATTATTTTCCAGCAACGATTAGATATTTCCACATTTTCCTCGATACTGGAAGCCAACCAGTGGTTAATACTAACTCGATAACCATCTGTTAATAGTACTTGATGAAAATTTTTGGTCACAGTGTTACATGGATAGAAAACATTCAAATAAACTCTTTCACATGAATGTATTTTTAAATTCCCAGAGGAACTGGCATATTATTTTCCAGCAATGATTAGATCTTTCCGGAACTTTCTCGATGCTGAATGGCATCCTAACGGAAAGAGTTCTGCGCGTGTATGTGTCGATCCTTCGCCGTCCAACTCCTCCAGCACGTTAGGCAACGATGTTGTCTTGTCGATGTCCTCACGAAAAATGAATGTGTCTCACCACCAGAATATCGCTTAAGTATGCTTTTTGTGTGTGATTGAATCGAGAGAAGGTGTGGTTTACGATGGCAATTTGGAAGGCAAACTAGAGGGGAATGAACTCTCTGAGCTCGGAACTTTCGGCGAATGAGCAATAATCGATTGCGGGCGCATACAATATTGGATACGGAAATATCCTACTGATGGGGAAGAATAATCTTCTGAAACTATCCTGTTAATTGCGATTGATTGAAAAACCACAAAACCAAATGTATTTGGTCACAGTGTTACATGGATAGAAAACATTCAATTAAACTCTTTCACATGAATATATTTTGAAAATTCCCAAAGGAACTGGCAGATTATTTTCAGTAACGATTAGATATTTCCACATTTTCCTCGATACTGGAAGCCCACCAGTGGTTAATGCCAACTCGATAACCACCTGTTAATAGCACTTGATTGAAACATATTTGTTCACAGTGTAACATGGATAGAAAACATTCAATTAAACTCTTTCACATGAATATATTTTGAAAATTCCCAGAGGAACTGGCAGATTATTTTCAGTAACGATTAGATATTTTTACATTTTCCTCGATACTGGAAGCCCACCAGTCGTTAATGCCAACTCGATAACCACCTGTTAATAGCCGCGCGTGTATGTGTGTGTAGCGATGTCTTCCCAGGGAACCGTTTGTGGCATCACTCTCCTCCTGATAGATTCCCTTCTGGCCTAGGGTGCACAAACAGGCTCTTGGTGACACCGTTCATCCGCGCTTTCATGATAAATAAAGAGCTTCACCGCAACAGCGACAACATGCTCCAATCGCTGTTCAATTAGAACTGAGTGGATTTCCGAGCGCCGCTCGCTTATATACCGATTGATGATTTCAATAGCCTGTTTTGAAAGCAATTTTAAGACTATTGAAACAAGTTTTTGGATCAAAAAGTAACAAGTATATAACGCGTAGACATTTTATCTTTCGAATGAAGTGTTTATCATACCATTTCGTTCAGTTGTTTAGGAGCTATTAACGCTCAAAATCTCGGTCTCCGGCGTAACGCTTTCGTTTTCGAAACATTGATTTTACACCCCGGTATAGAAATGAAAGACGTAGTCCTACGTCAAAAACTATGAATGGGTTATACCTATGATATAACCGCAAAGTCGACGAAGGACTGCCGTTGGCTAAGTAATCAATTGTATTTCTTCAATTAGCAATAATCCCACCTCGGATGTTCCTCATTGGGTATGATATCGCCGCTGCGTAGAGCTATCTTTTGTATGTATTGATTAAACTAGCGAATTAATGAAACTATTAAAGAATTCAATTGCAAACAAATCCCAATTTAAGTCAATTCATGCATTATGGAAGTAGTTATCGCAGCAAATAGTTATCAACATTTTGTCTAATCATCAAAGAAGTTCAGTGAGCTGACGACATGAAGAGATATCTTTAAATGCAGTCTTGAATAATCGAGCCAAAGCGTTGTATTTGTACCCGCTTTTGTAGACCGTGATAGCAAAACGCATTCCGGAGTGTAAAAAAAGACGGGTGGGTAATGTCGGGGACATAACCGGAGTGACGTAGGACTATACAAGGGGCTTTTGCTAAATATATATTTTAAATATATTGTTTCATTTTCTTCTCCTACGTGAATACCACCTATCTATCTGAAAAATGGATTAGTATACTGTTTACTCTTTATGAACATGTTGGAGGTTAAAAGAACCTTTGGTGTTGTGTTTTTGCGTTTTTTTTACAAACTTGATTCTTGATTTTTTTCAGGAGGGCTTTGTACTTATTAAATGTTCAACGCCGGGAATCTTTCGGCGTTGAACAGAGCAGCAGGAAATACATAACTCATCATGTTGCTCCTTAGTTATTTTTCTCTACAATGCAGATGTAACGTCAGTCAATTTTCAACATCAGTTATCAACCAAAGAAAACAGTTCTTGCTACCGATAAAATTCCTTAATGCCATCCTGCATACAATGTGTTGTAATTTGAAGCCACTTTTAATTCGGAAACCATGCATGGGTTTGTGAAAACTGAATGATCAATAAAAGACTCCAACCACCAATAAGTTCAAGAACAAGCATAAACAAAATATATCAGTTTATATTATATGTCATATTATTTCACTTTAGAATGCATTGGAATTGTGAAAAACTTTTAATAACTCTTCTTTGAATGGTTTAATGGCCCTGAAAAGCGCCGAGTTTTACGGTGGCTGGTTTTGCCACCAAAGCAGTTTGTATAAACAAACTTTTTTCCTTCTTCTACCTGCTGCCGTTTTGCGATTGCGTTTGCCACTCTAACTCGATCACTTCGGCGGCCGAAACTATACAACGCTGACTAGGTGGACTGGTACACTGGTACTAACGCGCTCGGTCTAGCTGCCCTTGCGGAGCAATTGGCGAATACACCTACGGGGAATTGCAGACTAACACGGTTCGAGCGGGATTTTGCTTTTCCCTTCACTTTTCCTCCTTTGTCATGTCCAGACATGGCTGCTTGTGTTGGTTTGTTGATGTGATGTGATGCGAAACGATGTGGTGTACGGTTTGGATGAGAATGATCGTTACGGTGGTGGTGGTGGTTTTGTATTATAGAAACTTTATACTTTTCAGTTCATTCGTCTCTAGCCTTGAGAAAAGCCCTTGAAACTCTACTCTAACTGCTGCATTACACCTCCACCCTCATTGCCTTGAGAAAGGCACTCGATCCCTCGCCGTCCAGCTCGTCCAGCAACGATGTTATCCAGTCGGTGTCCACACAAAGAATGATGAGAATGATCGTTACGGCAGCGGAGCGGGGATTTTTAAGCTGACTGGCTGGCTCGAGAATTACGCATGTGTGAGACTGCGACCAATGTTTCGTTTATTTTTTTTTCTTTTTCCTTTCCAATATTGCTTCATTGTATTTTGCTGCTGCTCTGGTTGCCCGTTTTGGTCGGTACGATTTGAGGAGCACAAAATGGACCAATCAAAAATGGGCACATAGTGCATTTGGACAATGCTTGATATTTCACAATTATTCAATTATTTATCTCAAGAAAAATGAAATGTTATTCGTTATCATAGATGCGTAGATATATTTTCTATCAATTGATGCAAAAACCTTTGCGATCTATTGAGAAATGCTCGAGTTATAAGCGTTCCAAATATTACATTTTTTCCTACTTGTACAGTGTCTAGATTTCCATTTCACCCCCTATATCTTCCGGTTAGACGTAGTCCTACGTCAAAATGCATGGGGGTATAAAAGTATTACCGACATGAATGTATTTGCAATGTCGAGTTTCCTAACTACAGGGTGGGCCATTTAAAGTGGAAGCATCTGGCAACCCCATAACTTTTGACAGAGATGTCAGATTAACAAATGTCATACCGCGTTGGAAGCGTCATTTCAGTACAATTTTAACCATGGAACAATACACACCTAAACAACGCGCTGAAATTGTTCAGCTGTACATTCAAAATAACTTCTCAATTGTGTTAACTAAACGTGCGTGGAAAAATAAAAATAAAGTTTAAACATCGCCTGGAGACAACACTATACGTCGATTATATGCCAAATTTATATCGTCTGGTAGTGTTGGTAATGCCAGTCATCTGTCCAGACAACGACCAAGACGTTTCGACAAGAATATTGATGCCGTTCGAGCCAGTGTTGCAGAGACTCCATCGACATCAGGTCGCCATCGTTCGCAAGAGTTAGGCATCGCTCGAACCACTCTCCAACGCATAATTCGTGTTGATTTGAAAATGTTTCCGTATAAAATTCAAATGGCTCAACAACTTAACCCATCTGACTTACCACGTCGACTTGATTTTGCGAAATGGACCATCGAAATGGCCAAAAATGAACGTGGCTTTTGGCAAAAAATCATAATGTCTCATGAGGCGCATTTCAACTTGAATGGAGGAGTGAATAAACAAAATTGTCGGTTTTATGCTACTGAAAACCCTCAATTCATCGAAACGCAACCTCTTTACGACCAAAAAGTTACTGTGTGGTGTGGCATTTATGCCGATAAAGTCATCGGCCCGTACTTCTTTGAAAACGAAAATGGAGCAACGGTAACCGTGAATGGGAAGCGTTATCGGACAATGATAACCGATTCTTTATTGCCATTTGTTCGCGAAAATGAATTGGACAATTACTGGTTCCAACAGGACGGCGCTACATGCCATACAGCGGCTGCCACGACCAAATTATTGCGCGAAATGTTCCCCGGAAGATTAATATCGAAAAACGGCGATTATGACTGGCCACCGAGATCACCTGATTTGACGCCTCCCGACTTTTTTTTATGGGGATATTTAAAATCCAAGGTATACACTGGTAAACCAAGGACCCTGGCTGCGCTGAAAGACAATATCCAACAAGAAATTGCTGCAATATCGGCCGAAACATTGGGCAAAGTGATGGAAAATGCAGAAAAAAGGGCACATTTTGCGGTCAAGGCCAGAGGCGGTCATTTACGAGATATCATAATCAAAAAGTAGTTAGAACAAATCTCCTTGGACCAAAATAAATGAATTTCAAAAAAAAAAAATTAAATTCCACTTCTTTACTTTGCTATTGCAAAAACAAATCCTTCCACTTTAAATGACCCACCCTGTATTTGATTTCGGAATCTGTATTTGGAAAACACATTCCGGTTTGCAAAAATACAAGCGAATACAAAAGTACCCGTAATTTGCATCTATTTTGCAATGCCAATTTGCCCAGGCTCCATTTTTTTCCGGCGTAACGCTTCCTTCTTCGAAACTTTGAACTTACACCCCAGTATAGAAATGAAAGACGTAGTCCTACGTCAAAATAAAATTTTAATTTTTCAACAAATACACAATTCATTTTATTTAAGAGAAAACTGCAAGATTTTACACAGTAGATATTAAATAATACGCTTACAGTGAAAAAATTATCAACTTGTTACATTTTCAACGAATGTTAACAACATTTTCTGCGACACTCTATGATCGCGGTTTTGTTACATAAAAATGACTCCCAAATTAATATCGTACATTTATAGCAGCCCATAAAAATTGAAGTATTGACAGATACCTTCAGAAGTTTTTGATTATGTAAAATATTGAAATAATATTCCAAATGCAGCGAGAAACATATTCTTCGTGGGTGGCAATATAGTTGCCACGGTCTTTTGAAGGCTTAAAGCACGTAGTCCAGACCCTAACCTATTTTCTTTTTCTGTTATTCCTACTAAAGCTTATTATGATACGAAATCATTCTGAAACAAATTTTAGCAGAGAATGTTTTACCACTCGCAGAAAAAAATTATCTTCATTTACATAGAATGCTAATTTAACTGGGAAATAATAGTTTTCATTTTAATAGAGTGTTCATTCCTCCTGCAAATCCATTATTATAGTCATTTTTGCTTCTCAAATTCGAAACACAAAGCTCAATGCCGTCAACGCGAATCAAACAATTCATTGAAGTTCCCCCGAATTTTGTTTGATGTTTTTCATGCCGGTCCAGCAAGCAAGCGGATGCCGATAACTATGCTTCTTTTCCTGCCCAGTTACCGAATATCTACCATAGTTACATCTAGAATTAACCTACGTTTTAGCGGGATTTCGAAATTGACATATAGGGGAAATGGGGGGGAATTTGGACCCCCTAAGCAAATCGCCTAATATTTCCAAGCCAAATGTCACATTGTATACTGAGCTACACTTGTTTACTCTCAATCAATAATGTTCAATCATTATATCAAGCCTAAAATTACCAAATATATCATAAAATAAAATAGGTAAATTTTGGACGTTGAAGTTTGATGCGGGGTGATTTGGTCCAGTGTGGGTTTCATCGAAAAAACATACTTATGGTTATGTAGTGTGTTCTGGGATCGATACCAGGTGTCTTAGCCAGATTCCAAACCAGACCATCTCGAGTTCTGCATGGATCTTTTCACTGTTGTTCGAGCATTTTTAAACATTTTCGATGCTTGGTAAAAGAAAATCCATTCTTGATGGCCTACGTTGCTCTTTCAAGCTCCTTCTCCTTCTAACTTCGTCTCCCCATCCACTTTTTATAATTCAGCGGCATCTGGAATCAATCACCCCAAGAAAAGCCTCAAACCTGTAGGACCAATTCACCCCACAGAAACGTGCAAAAATTAAAATGCAATTAATTTTATTTATTGTTATCAAACTTACAGTTTCGCTGCATCAAATTGTTCCTCTTCTGTAGGCGAACAGAACTTTAGTGCACAATACACGAATCAGCACAATGTTTAATCAGCGGGAAAACCTTAAAAACACGAACGAATAACTCATATTTTTTGACAATCAAAGTGCTTGCTGTATTCATGCTACCGTTTATTTCCACCTGTCGAATTTTACCAAAGTTTTTTTACCTTAGGTACATACGGTTCAACAATAAAAGGAGATGGCATTATGAAAATCCATGTTGAGCCGTACTTTTTGAGATAAAGGGGTGGTTCAATCACCCCGTATGTCCAACACACCACGTGTTACCCAACTATTCCAAAAGGTTTGTTCAGTGGCGATTAACGTGAAAACGAGTGTGACGGAATCGGTCAGAACCATCAGTTTGCAAACGGTTGAATATTCGCCTGACGTGTATGCAATATCGACTAGATATTTGTTGCATAACTGTTGCTGCTGTTTGTCGCTTGATATTTGAATGCGAAAAAGCAGTTTAACCCCTTCGTGTACGATTTAGTTTTCGAAAAAGCAAAAAAAAAATGCAAATGCTTCGAGCATTCTTAGCACTTTGTGGTATGCAAGCACACCACGAGAGAAACTCGACGTTGTACGTTTTGGCACAATTATTTCACATCGAGTGAGACTCGATGTTGTACGTGAAAGGGTTAAATACAAACTCAGCAATAGGGGAAGTGCGAGTAAGACGGACAGCAGGGGTAAAATTCAAATAAAATTTCTGTTAATAAGAACACCTTCTACATTTTATTCTAAAATATTCAAACCACCCTATGACAAGTATTCAACCCTTTTTCGCCCGCTTTCTCTTTACGAGCGTTAAACTTCTACACTTCGTATACTAAAGACCTGTTCATATTCCCCCGACTATATGTTCGTATTACCCGCATCGAAAAAAAAAGTTCTACCTTTCGGTCTGTGTTAATTCCAGTAAAACATAAAAAAAAAATTTGTAAGACATTTGACCGATTATTTCGAAAAACAGAAGGGGAAATGCGGTTAAAATGAACACCCTAAGGAATATGCCCATTTACTACGTCCACACACAACTACAATCTCCGTTCTTTGAAGAATATTATAGTTCAATTAATTGTTGTTTAAGATATCATACGGTTTTTATTATAAAAAAATAAAAATAAAAAGGCTTGTAAAATCAAACATTTCTTTAGTGTGAGGTTAAAATAATCATCTGGTGGTAGTAAAATGAACACCTGTACATATCATGTTAAATGGCTTAGATTTATACATTGTTTCATGTCCGAATTTGTTCTTAATCATTGTAGGATAGTAGATATATCCATTGAATAATCTGAACCTATTCATCTAGAATAGTAATTAGAATTTTCTCATGCGTACAAAAACGTAGTAAGAAACCCATAACCCTTCACATAATGAGGTTTGGTTTTGTTTGGGGTGTCATATTTTACCAGGGTCAAAGCCACAGAAGGAATACATTGAAGGGCAACATGTGATAAGGTATATCAGCTCTAAAAAACATAACATTGTACGTCGTTTATCCGGTGGTGGCTCATTTTGCCCCAAACAATAAAGTAATTTTGAAAGCGAATTTATCACTGAAATCAAACAAAAATTTGTTTACCTCTGATCGAATATATGAACAGTCGTCCAATCTGATAATTTATCGAAGATATCAGGTCGAATAACTTAAATTTCACGGGAAATTCCTTAAATACGATGCGCGATTACATCCGAATGGCTACCGCGAGAGAAATTTCCGTTTTATTTATTCATTGATTTTTTTATGTAGAAATTGACAGTTTTTGCGTAACAGGGTGTCTTAAATAGCTTCATATGTTCTAAGAATAGGATAATCAAGAAGTATCGATTAGTTTTTAGTTGAATTATCGGAATTTGAGCACCGGCTCATTTTACCCGCCCTGTTCATTTTAATCGCATTTCCCCTATATTGTATTTCAACTTTTGAAGAGGAATAAAATCACGTTTTCGATTATTTGTGTATTCATAAATAACGGGTCTTTCATTAAAGACTTGTCAACTTTTTTTTAATAAAACACATTTTTTTAGAGATATTCAGTTCAAATTGTAGGTTGTAGTTCAACACCACGGGCCCGTTTACAGCGATCGATCCGCTGGACCTAATTTCCACTACTCGGCACTACACTTCGACCAGAATGTTGCGAATTTCTCGTTGGATGTTGTCTCAGAACGCTTTGCCAGTTTTGAAGTTAAGGAATATACCCTAGAAAGGACTATTCGAAAATCCCATTTGTCACCAATTTTAGTGATGCTATATCTAATCTCATACGGCCATAACAATTAACTCCTAACGCGTTTTCTCGAAACTTATTTTTGACGTAGGACTACGTCTTACATTAAGGGTGCCAAATCAGAAAACAGGTCACTTTTTATGAAACAAGGTTAACGTTAATAACTATTTTTGCTGCGAACGGATTTTAACGATTTGCATACCAATCGAAACGGAAATTTTCTAAGATTTGTTTGATATGCTATACATTACAATCCCATAGTCAGTGTATGGTTTGAATTGATGAAAATTAGAAGCATTCCCATTTCCCCATACAATTGTTTTGTTCATTCGTGTGCTTTCCCGAACAGAGCTGTCAATAACGGGCAACTTATGCAGACGCTAGAATAGAAACAACGAAGGGGGACAGCGAAAAGAGAATATTTGGGAAGTAAACTCCACCCTTGCAGAGTGAGTAAACTGTCGCTGGCATATAATTATGCTTGTTGAATGGCGATGCACGGAAAATGTCTCTCGTTAAATACTCAGTGCAATGCGTGCATTGATATAAAGATACAAATTCCGACATATAACCAATTAGTGTATTGTTCTCGCAAAGGCAAGAAAGAATCGTTGCGTCTTGAAATGATTCTACAAACCACTCAAGCCATGAAAACTTTTCATGGTCCCCGAAACTTTTTACTAAAGAGTTATTTATGGAATTTCGACGTATTCGCAAATAACATCCGAATCGATAAACCAACAAATTAAAAAAAATATTGCGTAGTCCTACGTCCTAAGCGGTCGTGTCTCGGATACAACCCCTCAATTTTTTTTTCAAACTGGCATACACGGTATATAAAGTACTACTGAACCGATCTATGAATTTATATGAATTTACAATCTGTATACCTGTCTCTATCGCAAGAGCCAACCAATAAAAGTAGAATTTTCAAATTTCACTGTTTCATGTATTGTAAAAGATAGATAAACAAATAATGATATAATCGATAGTAAAAATAATCTTTGTTATTTGACGTAGAACTATTTGCAGAATTTATTTGTAACAAGGAACATTATCTGTTACAAAAATTTCGATGCATTCTAAATATAATTGCGTAGTTCTACGTAGAAAATATGCGGTCGTGTCCTAGATACAACTCCTTACAATTTTTTTTCAGAGCTTGGAAAAAAGTCCGAAATTCGTGCCTCTGCACTAAAATACCCCTTAACGTTGCTGGCTTGTTGGAATAGACCAGTGACTTGACATAGCCCCATAAAAAGAAATCCAATGGCGTCAAATCGCGCATGAACGAAGCGGCCAAAGGTCCATTTCTCGAAATAACACTTTCACTAAACATATTTTTCAATTGATCCATTGTAAAGTGCGCTGTGTGACAAGTGTGGTATGTCTTGTTGAAACCACATAACAGTTTGACTGAAAAGTTTATAAGGTAACACAGTAAAACAATTTCATTATTCAACATTATTGCCTTCGAGAGCGATACAGCGATCATAGTGATCTTGCAACTTTTCGATGTCATTTTCATAGTACTCTTTCGGTTTCTCCTCAAAATAGGCATCAGTTTCGGTAATTCGGTAATTTCAGTAATTTCGGTAATAAAGGGTGTGTCACATCAAATAGCATCACGGATAAAACGCTGTCGAAATTTAATTTTTAGGAATTATATCTTCAGCTTTCGCTTATAATCAGATAAGAGTGTATAGATCACGTTGGCCATGCTTCACTGTCAATTTTTCGTAAATTTGGAAAAATGTAGTCGAACGAAAAAGAGCGTCGTGAATTAATCCTGTGCACTCATTTCGAGAATCCGGAGTTGTCACATCGGGACATCGGTAAGATGCTGGGAATCGTCCAATCCACGGTCAGCAGAGTACTAAAACGATACTTCGAGAACCTAACCATCGACCGGAAGGTGAAGAACGGCAAAAATGGATGCTCCGTCAGTGAAAAAGATCACAAGCGCGTAGTTAAGCAGTTTAGACGTGATCCGAGAAGTTCGGTCCGGGATGTCGCCAATAAGCTGAATTTGTCAAGTTCATTCGTCCAGCGGACCAAGCAGCGGGAGGGCCTGCGTACATACAAGGTTCAGAAGGCTCCTAACCGCGACGAAAGGCAAAACATGGTGGGGAAGACGCGAGCCCGGAAGCTGTACACCGAAATGCTGACGAAGCCGCATTGCCTGGTAATGGACGACGAAACCTACGTCAAAGCGGACTTTCGTCAGCTGCCGGGCCTGTTGTTCTTCTCCGCAGAGGACAAATTCAGCGTTCCGGAGGAGATTCGCAAGCAGAAACTATCCAAGTTTGCCAAAAAGTACATGGTGTGGCAAGCGATCTGCTCTTGCGGAAAGCGGAGCGCCCCCTTCGTGATGACCGGCACGGTAAACGGGCAGGTTTACCTTAAAGAGTGCCTACAGAAGCGCTTACTACCACTATTGAAGCAGCACGAGGGCCCGACCATCTTCTGGCCAGATCTCGCTTCGTGCCACTATTCAAAGGACGTGTTGGAGTGGTACGAAGTCAACGGGGTCACCTTCGTGCCAAAGGAAATGAACCCGCCCAACGCGCCGGAGCTTCGCCCAATACAGAAATATTGGGCGATTATGAAGCAGGCCCTCCGGAAGAACCCAAAAGTTGTCAAATCGGACGCGGACTGCAAGAGGAAATGGATTTCTGTTCAAAAAAAAAACTACAACCTGACGTTGTACAGAACCTTATGGACGGGGTAAAGAGGAAGGTGCGAGCATACGGGCTTGGGCTCGAAGTATGAATAAAAAAAATGCCAAAAGTTGTTTAATAGTTTTTATTTTACTGTCTAAAATTTTCAAAAGGATCGGTCTACTGGGCGAATTTCTACAGCGTTTTTTCCGTGATGCAATTTGATGTGACACACCCTTTATTCCACAGTTGCAATAGCTGGAGCAGAGTCCGGATTACATTTGTCAAGCCATGCTTTAGTTTGCACTGTATTTTTTCCATCAAAAAACAATGCTTTATCAATACACGAAATTCGGATTTTTCAATTTTTTTCATAATAACAAAAGTTGCTTCGGTGTGCTGTGAGCGTCTCCGTTGAAGCATTGTTTTCGGTTACCGTTGGCTGTTATTATTTTTTTTTGTCGCCCGGGTGTGCTTTTTTCGCGCGTTTTCGAATTGTTCGAGATATCGTGGAACGCAGTGTGAACTCGGAATTGGTGAGAAAGGCTGAATCGTCAAAGCCTGGCAAGGCCAGCCGGCTTTCAGTTATCGCCGATTTGTCGCCATCGCAGTCGAAGTCGGACATCGGTGGTCAGTTGCACGCACACAATACCAGCGCGATTCGCTGCTAAGTTACAGCAGTGTGAAGGAGAGCATCACTTCTTAGTGGTGTGTGATAGTGCCGAGCGCTCAAGCGCTCCGATTGAGAAGCAAGCAGCGGTTGCCAGTTCATCAGCACTGGGGTGCATTGTGGTGAATAGAAATAAATAAGATATAAGATTTATTTTTTTTTAATTTTTTTTTTTTTTAATTATTATTATTATTATTAAAAACAAATTATTAGAATATAAGTACGAATTACAGAATGGCAGAAGGAGGGGGAGGATCTCCAGATATGGAGATCTCTGATGATGACTCCCCTCTGGTTGAAAAAAGTTCTAATAAAGGAACAGCGAAGACACTTAAACGCGTTCCTACATCAGAGGATGTTTCGTCCGGGGACGAGTCTGCTAACTCTAGCAAGCCCCCCTCTAAAAAACCTGCAAATACCTCCTCTCCAACCCCCCTCGCTCCTACAACAGCTCAGATTTCGCCTCCCCATCCTGTTGTCCCCGATCCCCTTCAATCCTCGTCATCTCCTTCTCGTCCTGTAGTCTTCTCTCCACGTGTCAAGGTCTATCCTGAAGATGCACCTGGAACTGGTCCGTGGGTTGTTTTCTTCAGGCCTAAGCCAAACGGAAAAGCACTTAATGTTATTCAGATCATGAAAGATCTGGCAAGATACTCCTCCGTGACAGAAATTTCGAAGGTTAGACCGACCAAACTGCGTGTTGTCGTAGCTGATCGGAAAGACGCAAACGGTATTGTCGTCGACCAGAGGTTTACCCTGGAATATCGTGTCTACGTGCCTTCCCATGACGTAGAAATCTCGGGGGTGATAACCGAAACGGGTCTGACGTGCAAATCAATTATGGAAGGAGATGGCAGATTTAAAAAGCTGCCTTTGATTAAGGTTAAAATCTTAGAATGCCGACAACTCGGCAAAGTCTCCCAGGAAGGGAAAGAATCGAAATTTACGCCGTCCGACTCGTTTAGAGTCACTTTTGCTGGCTCCGCCCTCCCTGACTACGTTATGGTGGACAAATTGAGGCTACCGCTGCGACTCTTCGTGCCAAAGCCCATGACTTGCCTGAAATGCAAGTCAGTTGGTCACACAGCAGCTTACTGCGCCAACAAGGAGCGCTGTGCCACTTGCGGAGAGCAACATGTGGACAAATCCTGCAGTGCGATTGAGCAAAAGTGTCCATATTGCGGAGGAATTCCGCACGTGCTCTCGGCTTGTGAAACTTACAAGAGTCGCTGGGAGAAGCAGAAGCGCTCTTTAAAGGAACGCTCGAAGCGCACTTTTGCGGAAATTTTAAAGGGCGCTTCTCCATTGGCCCAACAGCAACAACCTTTAACCGCAAACAATGTCTTCGCTTCGCTGCCAGTTGACGAAATGGAAGCGGATACAGCTAACGAGGGCACACCGTACATCTTCCAAGGGAATCCCCGGCGCAAAAATGTGACCACTCCCAAAGTTCAAGTACAAGCCCCTCCGGTTATACCCTCTGTTAGCATGCCTAAAAAATCGAGTGCAGCGGACAAGCAAAATCAGGTTCCTCCTGGCTTCCGTGGGAATAATTCACCTTCGAACGACCCAGCACTCGAAGGAACATCGAAAACCCCAACTGTCCCTATTTTACCGTCAAGTTCAACTTCCCAATCGGGATTTATAAAGTTGACTGACCTTGTGGCTCAAATCTTCACATGCTTTAATGTTTCCGACTCCATCAGAACCATTGTCATATCAATGCTTCCAGTATTAAAGACAATTTTGCAACAATTGATGCAAACATGGCCCCTCCTTGCAATGATTATCTCTCTTGATGTCTAATTCAAATAGAGAGGTCGGAGATATCACTGTTTTACAGTGGAATTGTCGTAGTCTTATCCCTAAATTGGATACATTCAAATTTTTAATTCATAAGTTCAATTGTGATGTTTTTGCTCTGTCCGAAACTTGGCTTTCTTCGCGAGATGATCTCTCTTTCCACGATTTTAATATTATACGCTTGGACCGTGATGACAGATACGGAGGGGTGCTATTGGGGATCAATAAGTGCCACTCATTTTTTCGAATTGACCTTCCACCTATTGGAGGGATTGAAGCTGTTGCTTGTCATGCAAACATCAGAGGAAAAGACCTCTGTATTGTCAGCTTGTATTGGCCTCCGAGAGCTGCGGTTAGCCGCAAGCAACTTGTTGACATGTGCTCACTCCTTCCTGAGCCACGATTGATCTTGGGAGACTTCAACTCTCACGGAACTGCCTGGGGGGAACAGTACGACGACAATCGTTCACTGTTGATATATGATCTTTGTAACAGCTTCAATATGACACTTTTGAACACTGGGGAAACAACACGTGTACCTAAACCTCCTGCTAACCCAAGTGCTCTTGACCTCTCGCTTTGCTCGAATTCACTATCGTTAGATTGCAAGTGGAATGTAATCCAGGACCCCAACGGTAGTGATCACTTGCCAATCAAAATTTCCATCACCATTGGGTCAAATTCTCCTGAATCTATAAACATGGCATATGACCTCACAAGACACATTGACTGGAAAAAATATGCGGACGCGATTGCTCTAGCCATCAATTCCAGAGATGGTTTACCTCCATTGGAGGAGTATAACTTCCTTTCTCGTTTGATCTATGACAGCGCGGTTCGCGCTCAAACGAAACCCATCCCAGGTTCCACCATTTCCCGAAGGCCTCCCAATCTATGGTGGGATAGCCAATGTTCCAAGCTTTATGTAGAAAAATCGAATGCATTTAAAGCTTTTCGGAAACGTGGAACCCCTGAAAATTTTCAAACGTATTTAGCCCTTGAAGATCAATTTAAAAACTTAATCAAAGGGAAAAAACGTGCTTATTGGCGAAATTTCGTGGGAGGTTTGTCACGAGAAACGTCAATGAAAAAATTATGGAAAGTGGCTCGAAACATGAGAAATCGCTCTTCAACGAATGAAAGCGAAGAATATTCACATCGATGGATTTTTAATTTTGCACGGAAGGTTTGTCCTGATTCCGCTCCTGTGCAAAAAATTGTTCGAGATATACCACAAGATAGGTGCGATCTTGATTCCGAGTTTTCGATGGTAGAATTCTCTCTTGCTCTCCTTTCATGTAACAATTCTGCTCCGGGATCGGATAGAATTAAGTTCAACTTGCTGAAAAACCTCCCTGATGTGGCGAAACATCGCTTGTTGAATTTATTCAATCGGTTTCTGGAGAATAATATTGTTCCAGATGATTGGAGACAAGTACGAGTTATAGCTATTCAAAAACCCGGAAAACCCGCGTCCGACTTCAATTCGTACCGCCCAATAGCAATGCTGTCTTGTATACGGAAATTGTTGGAGAAAATGATCTTGTTTCGCCTTGATCGATGGGTTGAAACGAATGGCCTACTCTCAGATACACAATATGGGTTCCGCAGGGGCAAGGGGACGAATGATTGTCTTGCGTTGCTTTCTTCAGAAATTCAAATGGCTTACGCCGGAAAAAAACAAATGGCTTCAGTATTCTTGGACATAAAGGGGGCCTTTGATTCTGTTTCAATAGAGGTTTTGTCAGACAAATTACACTCTCGGGGTCTTCCGCCTCTATTGAATAATATTTTATATAACTTGCTTTGTGAGAAGCATTTGAACTTTTCTCACGGAGATTCGGCAGTAAGTCGGGTCTCTTACATGGGACTCCCCCAGGGCTCATGTTTAAGCCCCCTTTTGTACAACTTCTATGTAAGCGACATCGACAATTGCCTTACACAAAATTGCAGCCTAAGACAACTTGCAGATGATGGAGTGGTGTCTGTCGTAGGATCAAACGAATCCGACCTGCAAGGACCCTTACAAGATACTTTGAACAATTTTTCAACCTGGGCCATTGGGCTAGGGATCGAATTCTCCACGGAGAAAACAGAGATGGTGGTTTTTTCTAGGAAGCATAGACCAGCAAAACCAAAGCTTCAACTTTTGGGTAAACCGATCACTCATGCTATGTCATTCAAGTATCTTGGGGTCTGGTTCGACTCCAAATGTACTTGGGGGGCCCATATTAGGTATCTGAGTAAAAAATGTCAACAAAGAATAAACTTTCTCCGTACAATTACCGGCACCTGGTGGGGAGCCCATCCCGAAGATCTTATAATGTTGTATCGAACAACTATTCTCTCAGTGATGGAGTATGGCAGTTTCTGCTTTCAATCAGCTGCCAAAACACACCTCATTAAACTCGAGCGAATTCAGTATCTTTGTCTCCGTATCGCGTTGGGATGTATGCCCTCAACGCATACCATGAGTCTCGAGGTTTTGGCAGGCCTACTCCCACTAAAAGATCGCTTCAATTTATTATCTCTTCGGTTCTTCATCCGGTGTAAGGTCATGAACCCATTGGTGATCGGAAATTTTGAGCAGCTGATCGAGCTAAATTTTCACTCCGGATTCATGAGTTCATATCATGAATTCATCTCCATGCAGGTTGATCCTTCTTCGTATATTCCCAACCGTGTTTGTTTCCCTGACTACATCAATTCCTCTGTGCATTTTGATCTGTCCATGAAGCAAGATATCCATGGATATTCAGATTACCAACGATCGAGGATCGCTCCAACGATCTTCGATGAAAAGTATGGGGGTATCAATTGTGATAATATGTACTTTACTGATGGGTCCACTATAAACGAGTCCACAGGATTTGGAGTGTTCAACGAATTTTTTAGCACCTCACACAGTCTTCAGAATCCTTGCTCAGTGTATATTGCTGAATTGGCAGCAATTCATTGGGCGCTGGACAGCGTCGCCTCACGACCTGTTGAACACTATTACATTGTAACGGATAGTCTTAGCTCTGTCGAAGCTATCCGTTCAGTGAGGCCGGAAAAGCACTCGCCGTACTTCCTTGAGAGAATACGAGAAAATTTGAGTGCTTTATCCAGACGCTGTTATGTCATTACCTTTGTGTGGGTCCCTTCTCATTGCTCAATTCCGGGTAATGAGAGGGCTGACTCATTAGCAAAGGTAGGTGCGATTGAAGGCGATATTTATCAGCGTCAAATCGCCTTCAATGAATTTTACTCTTTAGTCCGTAAAAATACCATCGCTAACTGGCAACGCAAATGGAACGAAGGTGAATTGGGCCGGTGGCTTCACTCGATTATCCCTAAGGTTAGCCTCAAACCATGGTTCAAAAGTCTGGACTTGAGTCGGGACTTTATTCGCACCTTCTCCCGACTCATGTCCAATCACTGTTCGTTAGACGCGCTACTCTTTCGTTTCAATCTGGCCGGCAGCAATATCTGCGTTTGTGGCCGAGGCTACCACGACATCGAACACGTTGTTTGGTCGTGTGAGGTGTATCTTGTTGCCAGATCGAATTTAGAGAACTCCCTTCGGGCTAGAGGAAGGCAGCCCAATGTGCCGGTGAGAGATGTGTTGGCTCGGTTAGACCTTGATTACATGTCCCAAATATATGTTTTCCTTAAATCTATCGATGTTCGTGTGTGATTATCCTTATATCCTTATACCCTCCATTTCTTCCTTTATGAGTAATTGGTCCGCTTGCTATAAACAGGAGAATGAAATGTAAATTCACAATAGATGTACGAATAGATTTAAGAATTGAGTGTGTGTGATTATCAACATTGTAATAATTTCCTTATACCCCATCCTTTTCCTGAGAAAAATATGTCACCCTTCTAATCTCGAGTTCACCGCGAGTAATCGGTTTCCCACATTACTAACCATAGATTTAAGAAAATTGTTCATATATATAGTTTTAAAAATATATTTAAGATTTCGGCTCCTTTAAACTTATGCAACTGAGCCTGTAAAAATAAACGAATTTATAAAAAAAAAAAAAAAAAAAAAGTTGCTTCACTCTCAATGCTGTAACTCACGAACCAATCGACCGATTGCTGTCAAATTTTGACACATATCCATTAAAAGATGGTGCTTTGTGATAGCCCAGTAGATTTTTGCAAGAGGCGCCATCTAGACGCCATCCTTATGAACTTTTCAGCCGAACTGTTATCATTGATGTTAAAATCTTCCAATTCTGGCCAAAAACAGTTTTCCAACATGTCGCGAAGGCGCTCTCCATTGTCAGTAACATGACAGTCGTTCTCATCGACGAAGAAATACGGCCCGAACACTCCTCCGGCATGAAAACCACACTAAACAGTAATGTTTTTCGCATGCCATGGTCTTGCTTGAAGCACATGTGTGTTTGCATCTGACCAATAACTCATATGAAGATGATTTTTTGATGAAAATCATCAGAGCCAGAGCTCAATCGGATAAGTCTCGGCGCTTCATATAGTCTAGTGGCTTTAGATTATAAGGCAATTTGTATCTTGTAAAGATGTAGCCAAAGATCATTTCGCAAAACACACCACAATGAGGTTTGATTGACGCAAAAATCTCATTAATCCATCATGAAATGACTGAGCAATTCAAAAATGGAACAGTTCATTGGAAATAAAATCCATAAATTGTAAGGAACATAAAACAATGCAAAGCGAATGCAATTCATTTGTTCTTACTGTAATGTATCTGCACAATTATTTTCACTAAAAAGAACCGATTTTCGAGTTATTCTCACAACATCGCCTCGTAGGTCCCGAATCAAAAAATGTAGTTTATGGTCAATTCTAGCAGTACAACGACAGCGATTTACAATAACAAAAACTAAATCTAAAGAATAATCACCGAAATCAAACAAAATAACATAATAAACATAAACCAAATCTCAACTTCAAACAAAAATATTGTCAAAGAAATAAAAACAATGTCTAACATTTTAACAAAACACATTAAAATACATTAGAACTACGGGCCTCAGATCTATTATGTCATCCGAAAAAAGTATTCCATGAACTACAAATAAATACAAAATATTTTATTGTTCTGTTTCAATTACCAACATTCGAGTTGTCCCAGATTTGCTTTTTCAAAGGTGTTCAAGTATACAAGTGTGTATGAATAGAATAGCACAAGATCAAGCAACGATCCTTAAAAATAAAATTGACAATTCCTGTATGTTTTATTCTTCTGAT
Organism: Toxorhynchites rutilus septentrionalis; assembly: GCF_029784135.1. Lineage (NCBI taxonomy): Eukaryota > Metazoa > Arthropoda > Insecta > Diptera > Culicidae > Toxorhynchites > Toxorhynchites rutilus. Next base: position 97,696,938 of record NC_073745.1, read on the forward strand.
AACGCAATTTAAATATTCAAATGATAAATATGAAAAATAAGAGCAAAGATAAGACGTCCGGTATTATTATTGTTCGTTCGTAAGGTTCCCGATCGAAGGAAATAAAAGACTGACAGATACTGAGAAGACTGAACGCTTTTCCACAAACAAACAAATCTTTGGGTATATTGCTAAATGTATGATAAACGGTCGTACAGCGAGAAGCGGATGATTCCACGAACAACTTCCGCTTTGGCAGCTCTTTCGTCACATTCCACACCTCCACACCTCCCTTACTAAACCCCGTCCCGGATAGGTCACGCGAAAGCCAGCGATGCTCAGTGATGCAAGTTATTTCCTTCCCCTGGAAATATTGCCTGAGAGTATAGGCTTTCACGTGGTTATTCTCGCTGTTCCGGAGGGGGCGGGCGTTCAAATTTTTCGTCTCCGCTCCAAATTCAATACTAAGTCACACTCTCGCTCTCCTACTTACACAATTGGTTTCCGTTCGATGTTTTTATGTGCGGTGAATGAATAGTTTTAATCTTTCTAAAACTTACTTGATTTTGCCTTGTCTGACTGATTAGTAAGTATGCTGAGATCCAAGAGTAGGATGAATTGTTAGAATTTTAAAGACTATTTCTCCGGCTTGTGTACACATAAAACACATCGATTCGATTTATCTAACTAAAATAATAAATAGTAAAAATGCTTCTCGAAATAGCCGAGGAGTTGTCAGCAACAGCAGCAGCAGCAGTGATTTAGACGCATTCACCTTCCATTTCGTCGGCACATTCTTCCTGCTCGAACTCGTCGTCGGCCGTCGCTTCCTGGTACTGTTGATACTCTGACACGAGATCGTTCATGTTGCTCTCGGCTTCGGTGAATTCCATCTCATCCATACCCTCGCCAGTGTACCAATGCAAGAAAGCCTTACGACGGAACATAGCGGAGAACTGTTCGGAGATGCGCTTGAACAGCTCCTGGATGGCAGTGGTGTTTCCGATGAAGGTCGACGACATCTTCAGACCCTTTGGTGGAATATCACAGACGGCGGTTTTGACGTTGTTCGGGATCCACTCGACGAAGTAGCTGCTGTTCTTGTTCTGGACGGCCAGCATCTGTTCGTCGACCTCCTTCATCGACATGCGCCCACGGAAGACGGCGGCCACGGTCAGATAGCGTCCGTGACGTGGATCACAGGCAGCCATCATGTTCTTGGCGTCGAACATCTGCTGGGTGAGCTCTGGGACGGTCAGAGCGCGGTACTGTTGAGATCCGCGTGAGGTTAGTGGAGCGAATCCTGGCATGAAGAAATGCAGCCGAGGGAATGGGACCATGTTGACGGCCAGTTTTCGCAGATCGGCGTTCAGCTGGCCAGGGAAACGCAGGCAGGTGGTAACTCCGGACATTGTCAGCGAGACGAGATGGTTAAGGTCGCCGTAGCTTGGGTTTGGCACCTTCAGCGTGCGGAAGCAGATGTCATAGAGTGCTTCGTTATCAATGCAATAGGTTTCGTCGGTGTTCTCAACCAGCTGGTGGATCGATAGCGTGGCGTTGTAAGGTTCCACAACGGTGTCGGACACCTTTGGTGATGGGACAACAGAGTAGGTGTTCATGATTCTGTCGGGATATTCTTCGCGAATTTTAGAGATCAGCAGGGTTCCCATACCGGAACCGGTACCACCACCGAGGGAGTGGGTCAGTTGGAATCCCTAAAATTGCAAGAAAAAAAAAGTGTGAGTGTTGGTAATCACAGGTCGGTCACGCACAGTTTCGGTCATACCTGCAGGCAGTCGCAGTTTTCGCACTCTTTGCGCACTACATCCAGCACAGCATCGACCAGCTCGGCACCCTCGGTATAGTGTCCCTTGGCCCAGTTGTTGCCGGCACCAGACTGTCCGAAGACGAAGTTATCGGGACGGAAAAGTTTGCCGTATGGTCCGGAGCGAACGGCCTCCATAGTACCCGGTTCAAGATCCAGCAGAATGGCACGTGGTACATATTTGCCACCCGAGGAACGAGATACCGCTGCGGGGGGAACAAAAACAAACAAGATTTAAAAAAATCTTATATGAGCCTTGAGTTAAAGTTGAAAAGTATTTTGTTTTTAATCATCTCAAAAATAAACAGATTTTCTGTCATTGTTTTTTCTGAGTTATTTTAGTATATTGTAAACATTTTTCAAGAATCAGGAAAAGGATCATATGAAGTTTTCGCATCCGGGTTATCGGATTTCGGAGTCGGAGCATATATAATATTATAATATTTCATTGTTACTGTTATTGTTAAGCATTCAATTGGTTTTCATTCGTGTTACCTATAGTATCTACTCTATCATTTTCGTTCATTGTTTTTTTAATGGAGGGAAACGAATCCTCCGATGCTGATATGAGAAGATTGGATCCTCCTCCTGATGGTTTTTTTTAAGTTTCGCGATTTAGAAAAAAGAATTATCATTCTTTGGCCAATAGTGGCTCTGTACCAAGTAGTTCCTCTCAGAATCTACATATCGAGAGTGTTCCTCCCATAAACCTTTCTCGTATGAGACAGCATCCGGATGTTCAGAGCGCTTCGAAGAAACGTTGGGGGGTTTTCTTCTGTCCCAAAGGGAAACTCAGTACTCAAGTGTTTTGGAGATTACAAAGGTGAACAAGTCCAAGCTTCGTGTTATGCTGTCAGATTGTAAAGAAGCTAACGAGGTTGGTCATAATAATTCGTTCACTAATGAATATCGAGTGTATATTCTGACTCACATTGTTGAAATTCAAGAAGCGGTCTACAAACTCTATGAAAACGTCTTTTTATATACAATGACCCTGGAAATTATAGCTGGCATACCTCCTCTTTCTGCGCGCTTTTTCGTGTTATCATTACTTTTTTTTATAAGCTGTAAAACTCTTAATCCGATAGTAATAGCAAACTTTGAAAAATGCTACCCTTAGGCACTCAAACCAAGCGAATGTATCATGGATATCATGGATTTCTGACCCAGGAAAGTTTCTCTGCTTTGTCTGGTTTCATTTTTGTTCAATCCTTCTATTAATGTGATCTGTCATGGAAAAATGATGTGCGTTGTATTCCAGGTAATTTCCGCCAAATTGTTATATCAGCAATATTCTTGTTAAGGAATGAACATATTGACTCAATCAAAACTTTGATAAAGGTGGATCTAGCCTTAATCGATCTACACGGTTTGGGTTGTTCAAATTTAAATCTCCACATTCCGAAGACATAATTTGCCCTGTTCGAAGTTTATTGCGGAATTGGCTGCAATATACACTGCCTTTCAACATATTCAGACATTGCCACACGAGCATATTTTCATATTTTCCGGAACTCTCAGCTCTTTAGAGGTACTCCGTTCGGTAAGGTCTAGATATTCTTCGTGATTCTTGTCTGAAAACCAACAGTCTTTAAGTGTTTTGATTAGGGCTCGGCTAGTCATATTCAGCTGAGGATAGTCACGAGACTATGAAGAAATTCCCCTTCGTATTCAATTGGAAATGACTTTTGGCTTCTTCCAGCAATTTCTCCGTCAACATGACTCAACAGTCGGTCGGGCGTTTAGTCGCTATCTCCCCCCACTACGACTCGACTATCTCATTTCATTCTTCCCCGTCAAATAAACTTCATTGCATTTTGAAGTGACTCCCCTTAAAATGAATTTGTTTCTCTCTCTCATGTATCACGTATGCATGTATCTACAGGTGAACTAGTTTTTTTTGTATCGTACACGAAAATTACTCACCCATATAAAATAGCGTGAAGTGTTTGTTTCAGAACCTCTGACAAATTTGTGAATATTGTTGATATATACCCGTTTTCTTGTATATTTTTTCACAAAATTAAACTCGGAAACAAAGTGAACTAAAATTTTGTTTGGAATTCCTCCCGAACTGCACACTGTTTAATAATACTAACGCAAGGACCTTTATAGCATACCTAATAACTGTCCAAATGCGTTGGTTTGAGTTCACGGTGGGTAGACAATAAACCGTCCATTAATGTTGTAACTACTTTTTGCCTTAGAAATCAAGTTTTCATTTCACTTTATATGCACGTAAAAATAAGATTGTGTACGCGGATAAAGAGATTCATGTCAGGGGGAAGTAGAAGTGTGGATTGAAATCAGTTGGATGAGGAGGCAGATGTGTATTCATTAGCCACGTTAATTAGAATAATCATTGACTAGAATAGTTCATCAGTCATTTCGGGCCTAGGTTTTGATGAGTAGATCATTTAATATCACTTTTGTATGAATTCCCTCTCATTGTTCAATACCAGGAAATGAGAAAGCAGATTTACTTAATAAGTAGGGCGTTACGGAAGGACTTTTATTTCATTGGCCTATTACTTTTGATGAATATCTTCATTTTTCTCGTGAACGTAAACTCGAGTCTAGGCAGACAAGACGGAATAGTAGTGATAAAGGTCGGTCGTAATATTCTATCATTTCCAGAGTTTCCCTCAAATCATGGTTCAAAGAATAATAGTTATTCTCATTATTTAATACGGGTAGTGTGCAGACTCATGTTTAAGAAGCCTCTCATAATATTTTATTATGAATTGTTATATAATTATTGAAACTGTACAATTTTTAGAAAAGATGATAGGGTTTTCATGCCTTTTTGAGAAAAGAATATTTGCATTGTTCTACTCACAGAAGCTTTCCCTATTCATATTCAACACGACTCATTGATGCTTTACGTTGCCAAGCCAGTAGAAACAAATTCAGTCATAAAAAAAAAAAATTCAAAAAAAAAATTCTTGCATAACACACTACAGGCGCGAGACGGAGAAGATGTGTTGATTGATAGCACAATTTGTATGATTAACCTTCGCCAAAAAAAAACAAAAAAGAGCGAAAAAAAATGAATGCATCACGAGCTCTGTTCGTGAATCCGAGACACGCTTTTCATCGCCGAATGTGCTCCATTGCATTCTAATGATTGCAATAAATTCTCACAGCGGAAGTCATTAATGCCAGCAACGGTTCTGGGTTCACTTCTTCTCTGTGTCTTCTAGTCTGCTGAATGATCGGTTCGCTTAGGTGTGCGCAAACCCATCTACGGAACATTCCTCATCGATGGCTCACGATTTCTGCCAGGGAGGCCCGATTTTAAACTCACCTGAAGCTTCATTGTAGTACACGCTGACACGTTCCAATTGCAGATCCGATTCTCCGTGGTAGATTCCGGTAGCGTCGATTCCATGCTCCTCGGAGATGATTTCCCAGAACTGTGTAATAGATATAAGGGGAAAAAATAGAAATCAGAAATCTGTATCACTTTGGGACAGTGTAAGATTATTTGAACCACCAATTCGATTCATGGGGACATGATAATCGGATAGACTCGGAAACAGTTATTCGCTGTCACGCATCGATAATTGCCTTAAAAGAACCCAACTGCCGAATTATATCACGAAAGCAACGACACGGAAAAGTGCCATTCCGTTCTTCGCGTGCAAAACCTATAATTAGTCCAATCCCTACCGCACAACTATCGCTTATTATTCTAACGGAGTTGCAAGATTGAAAACCCACCCATCGGAAAGTCGCACCGCATCCAACACAGGCCAACGACCCTGCGGGGAAATTTTAACGGCAATGATTGGCTATCGCTGTTCCGACTTCAAATTCGGTTTGACAGATTAGGAAAAAGTCATGCATGGAAAGATTTGATTCACCACATTAAACACCCATCGCTTGCAGCGAGTGTAACCAATGCAACGAAAGTGCAGCATCCAAAAGCAACTACGCACTCCTGCCAAGAAATAACAAATGACATGTTTATTTTTAGAATTCTATAATTTATGTGCCCATTCCGCGTCGTGCCGGGCTTAGCTACGAGAGATATTTATCCCTTCGGCTTCTGAGTTGCGTTGCATCATGGGAACGGTGCGCGCGCCTGACAGCGTCGACCATCGCTGCGGCTGCTGCAGATCTCTCCGCCATGGTCCACGGAGCGTACCGTCGGAGGAAATGCGTTCACTTTCAAGGAAAAACCTTCACTTTCGTTGGTGACGGGAGGAACCGTCCACCAGCTGCTGCTGCCGGAGATCCAAGAGCGAAACGCTGACACGACCATCGCATCCACTTAGACGCGTGTGAAAGAAGAAACCCCACAAGTTTTACAACACAGCAAAGGCGTTGTTGTCAGGCCGGCGTCCGTCCAGCCGGCATCGATATCCCAGGGCTCATCGAGTCCGCTCGCCGACCCTTTGTTCCGCTGCCCCACGTGCTATCGTCATCGAGACGGTTCGACTGGTGAGATGTTTCTATTTGGTTTCCATCCCATGTTATGCTTCACTTTCTGCCTTTCATCGGACGAAGGCCATCGTGCGTCGTCGGAAGAGTCACTGTGCGAAAGAGGCTTCCTGTTCCGCCCAAAAAGACACGTCCGCCCAAAGCATCCGCCAAGTTTTATAGAACTTATATCGCTCCGTGGGATAGATAACATTAATGGATGGATGAGGATGGGTAAATTGTGAGAATGAAATGATTTCGCAAAACTAACATAGGTTTTGAGTGGGCTTGAAGAGACCAGAACTATACCAATATAACCTTAATTGCACGAAAGTCAAGTTCATGCGCTCCAAACGAAATAAATCATAAACTATAAATCATTACAACCGCCACGCTTTTTAAACAAAGCTTGCACCTGTGTTACTTTTATGCACGTAATTTAGCGAGACGCACATAAATTTTGAAGCAGATCTCGCGAAAACAAAACGTCACTTCCTCTGCTGACAGCTAGGTGGTGCTGATGCTGTTGAGTAGAGGTATACTTGACTCTTTTCGAACATATATCCAAACTGTGACAAATTATTCGTGTTAATCGTGTCAAATCATGTGTTCATCGTCAATTTCAATTGAGGCCAAAATTTGAGCCAGCATTAATCTCAATCTTTGAAGCATTGTTGCAAACGAAGCAATTCAAATTGATAAAATCCATAGCGCTGGTAGGCTTTATGATTTGCTATTTGGGGCGATGAATACAACACACAATTTCATTCAGTCACAAATACACATAGGGGAAGTGGGGGCAAAGGAATGGGGGGCCTAAGGAATATGTCCATTACCGGCGTCCACATACCGCTTAAATTCCCGTTTTTGTTGGAATATTATAGTTCAACTCATTGTTGTTCAAAATAGCATAGGGCTTTTACTATAAAAATTCAAAATAGCACATTTTCATCATTAAAAAAAAGGTGAAAAATCGATCGTTTTTTTTTGCTTGGAGGTAAAGTGGTCACTCGCAAATATCAAGCTAAATGAGATAGATTTATGCGTTTTTTTATCCAAATTAGTCCAAATCATGTTATATATAGTAGGTACAAGTATGAAATAAACTTGGCCTATTCACCTAAAGTCTCAATTTAATTTTTTTAATGCATACAAAAACTTTGTAAGAAACACATAACATTCTGCAAAATGAGGCATGGTTTAGTTGGAGTGGCATATTTTTCCAGGGTCAAAGCCTCAAAAGGAACCTTTTCAAGAGCAGAATGTGATGAGGTATATAAGCTTTAGTAAACAGAACATTGTAAGTCGTTATGCACCTATGACCACTTTGCCCCCAAATATCAAAGTAATTTTATGCTAATCAATCGCTAAAATTGAACAAAAAATCTGTTCACCTCTCCTAGCATATATGAGAACAGTCGTCCGAACTGATGATTTGTCCAACATATGAGATTGAATAAACTAAATGTCACGAGAAATTCCTTAGATACCATGCGCACAGAACTACGGCCGGATGGCTATCGTGAGAGCAGTTTCTGTTTTTATTTATATTTTGAATTGTGACAGTAGTACTGAAGTACAGGGTGACTCAAAAGTCATTAAATTCTTCAAACATAAGGTGACTATCAATACGGTGTCAATAGCCAATAGTTATATCTATTAAACAAGCAGGTGACCATTTTGCCCCCCATGACCAATTTGCCCCCACTACCCCTAACATAAGACGTTGATCAAAAATCCGTAAAAGGTATTTTTTCAAATACATTTTAGTCTTCGTTTAGCCGCATGGAAGCAGTTTATTTTTTTTTCAATAATAAAACAAACTATTAGGCATTTTATTGTTTCTAGTGTGTAAATACATTCATTTTTATTAGAGTCATTGATAAAAAGGGGAAATATGGAAAAACATTCAAAAAACCATTTTGAAATGTTCAAAATTAAAAATCTTGCCTCTTCCATTTCTAATCACTTCAAAAATACGATTTGGCATGGATATCGACAAATTTAGTAATCTTACCATGACAATTTTCTCCGCCATTACTGAATGACCGTTCGTATGCTGGCAATGGTGATATTGCCATCTGAAAACACCAACCCATCATTATCCTTCAGAAGTTTTCTATGGGATTGTAATCCTGTCTGCAATGTTCATTTAATGAATCCAAGCCTTTGATTGCTTGGGAATGTGAATCGATACATTGTTATGCTAAAATATTAGTTCCTCGTTTCCGTCGATCTCGATGTAAGGAATTAAAATATCTTCCCATAGCTCCAGTCACATTTCTGAATTCGTTGGAGTTGGAATGAAACAAATGGGATATGTTCCTCGTTTGCTGATAGAAAAAATACTCCCAACATCGTCAAACTCCCACCTCCAAACAGAATGCGAAATCAAAAAACATGTCACGTTTTTATTGAATAGTTTCAACGTTTTTCACTAATACTGCAGTGAACAGATTTTGGTATTTTAAATACCAAATATCTCGGAAATTCTCTATGATTTGATATGCTTTACATTACGATTCCCTAGACCATAAATAGTTTATATTGGCGACAACTGAGAGCATTCCAATTTTCCTTACATTCATTCTATGCTTTTGTATATTGTGAAGAAATTCGCCGCCATAGCTTTTATATAAAACTAGTTGATCCGGCAAACTTCGTCCCGCCCAAAATTTATTTTTCATTATCACATTCACGTTTTCTTACTAAGCGCGCGTTCATGGGTCCAATTGCAAAACTGTTCATTGATTGATCTTCTACCCTTTATATTACCTTTTACTATAAATTACCTAGAACTTCTACCGAAACTCTTCATTATAATATCAGATTATTTTCAGACACATTCCTCGAAGATTTTTGAACCACTTGGAAATAAAATGTTTCTCCGTTACATGAAATAAATGTTTGATACAGAAAATATGATACAATAAAGACAGTCCTAAATCGGACAATTCCTTTCTCGAGTTTTGCAATTATCAACTCATTCGGTCATCCCTTTTTTATATAGATAGAAGAAGATATGGAAGTGCGTTCTATCACATTAAAATCCATTTCCACTTTCGAGCTAAAATTTCGTTAGCGCAAACACCAAATGGACTAACAAAGTTTGTCACTATGTAATTGTATAACGTATGCGAATTTGAATTTTCCTAATTTTCCTATTTTCCTTCAGAATTTTCCGAAAATTTTCAATTGTCGTGTTTGGTTAAAATATGTGTATTATTTTTACTGGACTACCTCTCCATTTCATAGGAGAGAGGGATGTCATGCCATCAAAGAAATATTTCTCGTATCCAAAAACCCTCACATTCAAAATTTGATTGATTAGTTTTCGAGTTATGCAAAAATTTGTGTTTCATTTGTATGGCAGCCTCCTCTTAGAAAGGGGGAGGAGTGTCTATTCACCATAGAAACGTTTCGTGCCCCTCAAACCTTCACATGCCAAATTTGGCTCCTTTTCATTGATTAGTTTTCGAGTTATGCAGGAATTTATGCTCCATTTGTACGGCAGCCCCCTTCTTAGAGAGGGGGAATAAATGTCTAACCACCATAGAAACATTTATTGCACTCTAAAACCTCCACATGTCAAATTTGGTTTCGTTTGCTTCATTAATTCTCGAGTATTGCAGATATTTATGTTTCATTTGTATGGCAGCCCCCCCCTTAGAGAGGGGGCAGGGGTCTCGAACTATCATAAGAACATTACCTGGCCCCAAAAATCCTTACATATCAATTTCCATGTCAGTTTGTTCAGTAATTTCCGACTCCATAAGTATCAGACAGACAGAAATCCATTTTTATAGATATAGATAAATAACTGTATGTAAAATCATCCTCAAATCTACGAAAGTTGATGTGTGTCTTCTACCTTTATGATAAATTGTGTCACATGGTCATCGTGTATATTGTTCTCGCGAGTTCAAGAACGAATCATGAATCAGTCCTATTCAGTGGCTTCTACAAAACAATGTGAACCATCGGATCTTTCCAGGACCAGAAAGCTTTCGACTAAAGAATTATTTCTAAAATTTCGTTTTATTCTAGATAATATCAAAAGAGATGAACAAACGAAGTGAAAAAAAAACATACGAGTGGGTAATGTCGAGGAAAATTGTGTGTTTCGAAAAAAAATTGATGTCAAATTTCATAAAATTGCATGAAACGTCGAAAACGTATTGTTTATTCAGTTGTTTTGTATTGTATGTTTATGCAGGTTCCAACATGATTTGAATATTTTTTGTGGTTGTTATTTGTTATTTGGTCCTACTTTGATTGATAACTGCTTTACGGTTGGAAAATAATTGAATGCTCTTCTCTGCTAGGCCGCCGCTATAGCATAACTAGATGGCAGAAGGATCGCCAAAATGTTTAGGGTAGAATTTCCGATGCAATGTTTCTCTCCCTTCAGGAACTGAACAAAGGACGTAATGGAAACGAAAATATACAAATAATCGATGAAATGTGAATGAACTATTATTCAATTTTTAATAAATTCGGCAACACTATAAAAATGTAGGGAATCCCATTTTTGTGTATAAATCTTTGTCAATTATTTTCAGCAGCTGTGTTGCCAGTGGTCCGAGTTTGATAAAAAAAACTTGTCATGTCTCGTCTCAGCTCTAAGTAAATCAACCTTTCCTGGTTGGTTTCGCCTCTTATATATTGTCAATATTTGCACGGAAGTCCAAAAACTATTGAAAACGCCGAGTTAAATGTATTGTTCGATAAAGAACCGTTCCAGCTTTCTTCAGTATTGTGAGTTACCCGCCAAGCCATTGCCAAGGGATTTCATGAGGATGTTCGAAAAGTAAGGAACCTGAGTACCGTATGATTTGAAGCCAAAGAGCTGCCCTAGTGACAAAACGGAAATTGGATTCATTATAGCAACCCAAAATAAATGTCATGTTACGTATCAACTCATACTTTTTCGTTGTCGGCTCATCCAAATATTCACGCTGCAAAGGTTACGCTACGTGTTTGGTGGGACCAGATCGGCACAATTGACACGATTGAGTCGGGCACTACGGGAAAAAAAAACCACAGTACAGTAAAAGCATAAAAAAAGTGATTCTACAAAAAAAAAAGTCCAAACAAAGTCAACAGGGTACGAACCAAGCCCGGCTGGAATGCAAGGCTGTTTTACAGGACTACGCTATCCACTTAGCCACCATTGCTGTTGCATAAATGCATGATAATATAACACCACATTATAAAATGAAGTTGGAAAGTATTTTCTAAAAGTAAAAATAAACGTGAATCTATATCTATCTTCGTCTGGGCCGTGTATGTAGCATAGTATGCGAAAAGGCACGCACTAAGTTTATTTGCAATGTGTCTTTTGTTTCGCTCGCTCATACTGCTATTATATTTATAGTTATGGCATATATATTATACAAATGCTGTACCAGTACCAGTACCAGTAGCACAGTTTCTGTTGTTCTTAAGCCCATTTAATCTAATGAATCTGGATGCCAAAATATGAACAAGAATTAATTTTGGATGTAGCGATATATTTTGATATATTTTGAGTACGTAACAATAATTTTACAATAAAGTAGCATTTTCATAAAAAAAACAGCGAGAAATTAGTCGCGCATCTCAAAGGGACACCCAATTGAATCACAGAAAAAACGCTGTAGAAAATCACCCATTGGGTATTTTATCCTGAAAATTTGAGTAGACGTAATTTAGCATGTATTGTTTACACGGTATTTTTACGGCTGTCAGTTTTCAGAAAATTGGAAATATAGCGTCACCCGAAAAGCAGCGTCGTGAATTGATTTTGAGCAAGCACCTGGAAAATCCTCAACCCTCTCATCGGAACATCGGAAAACAACTCGGAATCGTGCTATCAACGGTGAGTCGTGTGATTGAACGTTATAACGAAACTCTGAGCATCGAACGGAAGAAAAATTTGCACAAGTTTGATGTTCCGGAGGAGGTAAGGAAGCAGTTTGCCAAGAAATACGTGATTTGACGAGCGATCTGCTCATATAGCAAACGAAGTGCGCCGTCCGTAACTACCGGGACTGTAATCGAGCCGATTTACCTCAACAAGTGTCTACAGAAGCGTCTGCGTCGTCTGTTGAAGCAACACGAGGGCCCTACGATCTTCTGGTCGGATCTATCTTCGTGCCACTATTCAAAGGATATCCTTGAGTGGTAGGAAACCAACGGGGTCATTTATGGACCCAAGGACATGACAAACAGGAGATACCTTTGTGTGAAGTCCGAGGCTTCTCATCCACGTAGTTAAGGAAGGAATACATGAAATTGAGACAGTAAACGATCGAGATTTGTAAAAAGCTATGACAGAGCAGCATAAATCCAAAAAAATCAACTCAGTTTTCTACCATTTTCCATAGTTAAAATGGCCAAACATAGCAGATTATTATTCAATTCCGAACTATTCGTTTATGTCTCACTTCAGTTCCATACAATGGATATTTCAATGCATTCGGTTGATATACATTTCGAACGCAATTTTCACACACTTTTCTTCCGACAGGATGCAGATAATCTTCCCACATCTCGCAATTCGTGCAGCTAACACCGCATTCACATATTAATTAAACCCGTCTGCCGTTGTTCGGCCGCGGATGGCCTACCGCCGCGCCGCCACACAGTGACATACCCCACGTGCCTCTCGGTTCACTTTGCTTTCCGGGAGGGAGATCTTCCATCGACCCATCCCCGTCCAAGTGCGTGCTTTCCTTCATCGCGACGTGTTTTTATTTTTCCACTTCAGAAATCGGAGAGGTCTATTTTCACCTCTCGGCAGCACTCGAAAATGGATGGGATTCGAGCTCCATTGAAACAAAAGGTTTACGAACGGAAGAATGCATCCGCGAAGCGCGCGAAGATCTTCACTTGGTGCGGTACAAGTAAAAAAAGGAAGCTAGTTGAGTGAGAGAAGAAAACATTCATATATTAGCACCTTCCCGGTTTATGTTTCTTTGCGTTAGCTTGGGATTGGTTGGCTGTTTGGTGATGCATTGGCTGCTCGCGAGTGATCTTTCAAGGGGTCAGTAGATATTGTCTAATTATGGATTTAACTATAGGATTTTAGATCCATTAGTTTTTGCCACGATACTCTAAAAAGTCAACATCGTGTTCGGTTGCAACTGCTCGGAAGAGAGAAAAGAGGCAGCTCATTTCTAAGCTTCATGAAAATATTTTTATTTTCCGGAGAAAGCAAGCGGGAAACCAACCAACTAAAATAATCGTAACACTAATCTTTATTGTTATGAATTCGTTAACGAGAACGTTCCCCAGAATGGGCCGAAGCTCACTCGCAAGATGAACGGATCGTATGCTACGAAGATCATGCAGTATGGCTGTCATTCCAAAATCCCCCAGAAGCGCCTGGAAAGTGGCTCCATAAATAGTCTTCCGTCGCGCTCGCTTTTTTATGAGAGACACGGTGGCTTTATGGTATTTATTTATTATCTTTGCGTCTTCTTTGTCCCAAGGAATTCCACGAAACAGAAACGAAGAAGTGTTATTTTTTTGATGTTGTCTAAATCCACATTTGTGGAAAGGTGTTCCCCGCTGGCCTTTTTTTTTGTGTGTGTATGTTGACCGGAGCGCCTGCATTTAACATCACGTTCTCACTTGTGTGACGGTGTTAAAAACAACGTTATTATAATTGGTCGCAACGAATGATTTTTAATTATGCTGGAGAATGCTATCACAAGATCTTCTCATCCGCTCACAAGAATTTCTCCGGGGGGAAGAATGTGGTGTATGAGTCATCGTTTGGCTCCACCGCCATGCGAATGCGTTATGTGACGTCGGTCGTTTGATAGCATATATCGGATGAGTTATGGAATGCATGTTTCCGCCAATATAGGGCATAAGTTATGCTTGAATTTGTTGACTCACGGGACGTGTGCCATTTCGAGAACCAAACAATGGATAAGCCGAGGTACAATTGCGCATAAATATTGTGTACGATGGAGCTAAACTACAGTTCACCAATTAAGCATAATTAACGGTTGACTCGTACGAGCAACTTACTTTCTCCCCGACCGGTTAAGTTTCATTCAACGGTGTAAGCTATTCTCGAGCGATTTTTGGGGAGGGAAGAAGGAATGTTAACCTTATATTAAACTCACGGTCGAAATTTAGCCGTGTGTGACAGAGTATAGATCGTTAAAAAACGTTCCAACTTCCTACCGCTACCGTTTTATCCAAAGCCAAAGTTTCGGTTGTCGAAAATAACCACTGCAATTAAAAGTATCATTAGAGAAAAGTTTCAGTGCTACTGTTAGCACATTGGCCCCTCAATGGAGAGAAACGAAAACATGACTTCCGTTAGTCAGTGTCTATCCCATGCTGGGAAGTCGTATGTGTTGTAATGAGTAAGGCTTCTCGCATCCCCGTTTTGTACAATGCTTCGCAAGAAAAATATCCAAAGAAATTCCGTTTTGTTGTAGCAATCCTTACGATTTATTAGGTTCGTCCATGACACGAGGAATAATTACCTGTAACAGAGGGAGAATAAAAATTGATATTAGAAACTCTGACATCACTTCTGTAGAAGCATTTGCGATCATAAATCATATTCACACAAATTCTTTAAAAATAAGTTGTCAAATCAAAACCAGATGTTCGAATGCACACTTCTACTACCCCAACCACCCAGAAGAAACATTAATATCCAATTATCTCGATCGGGATTCCACCTAGTTTCCGTCGATCTACGATCATTAAGCACGGAAGTAACAAGATATGATTGAACACACACCTGATGGTGTTTTTTTGGTGCTAGATAATTTCACCTAAAGTATTAGATGTGAGAGTAATAGGCAACAATTTCGCTGTTGAGCCATTAAACAGAAACTGGTAGTCGTTCAGAAGAAGAAAAAAAAGAAAGGAAAGAAAACATCGCTTGGCAATGGGTTCATGATCGTGTTTTCTATTAAAGTGGTTTTGTTCGCTGGTACTTTGCAGAAACTCACATCGAAAGGGGGCTGTTCTGTTCATGGGGTTGAGAAAAGCAGATTTAGAAAGTAAATTATGGAGGAGTTGGAGCATTTGGAGCGAGCAATATGAGAAATTGGCGAAAACGCGATTTTTCATGTAACTGATTTATGAGCTGTGCTTTTTGTATCGAAAAGAGTAATTGAAAGTTGATAATTTTATAGGAAAGATTGTATGTTATTTTACATTCGTACGACAGAATGTAAACAGAGGATAAATTCAAACCATTTTTTGCGCAATAAGTTTGAAGAATAAGCATTTTATTTTGGCCTCATTGTTCATTGATTATCAAACTCACTCAAAACTGAAGATGTCAGTTTCCAGTTTATATCTGTAGTCTATAAAACAACAGAAAGTTAAAATTTGCATTATTGCTCTGTGAACGACAATGTGTTTATTTTGTCGGCGAAATAATTGATATCGAACAATAATCCAACATCAAATCATGTTTTCAATCTGCGTTTAAATTTTAGACTCCATAACTCAGTCTACCAGTGGTGCGTGGGCTATAACGAAGATTAAATTAATTGTATGATAATGCCAAGAAAATTCATGATAATCGATAATCCCGAAAACTCAAAAACTTGTAATCAAAATAAACTAAATACTTCATCAAAAAATTAACGCAAACTGAATTGAACATCTTAGTTTAGTTTTAGTTTAAGTTTATTTATAAATCATGACTTAAGACTAATGTCTTTTTCTTGCCATATCGGTAGCATGTACGTATAACACCATATGCATTAACATTATACTTATACTACAAAAATTACTTAAAATTAAAACCTCTGTTGGAAAAATGAAGTGCAGCCTTTCTTGAACATTGCGTCCGAACAATTACGTTTTAAATCAAGTGGGAGTGAATTAAAATACACCAGACCCTTCACGAAACGTTGCGAAAGTTGCGAAAAGGACAACTCAGAAGAGTTCCTTGAAGATGTCGTACTGAGGTCCATCGATTTATGTTATAAACATATCTTACACAGCCATTCAAAGCAACTTCAAGTTTAGGAAATTGTCCCATAGTCATATTCATGTAGATAACATCCGCAAATATGAAGTGCGGTAACAGCAGTGATTTAAACAATTTTAGCTTCGTTTGCATAGGCATGTCCTTCGTCACTGCTCGTAAAGTTCTCAATCCGCTGTAGATTTTTCCGCATTGACGTGAGACAGATTATATCCCAAGATTAACTGCTTCACTGGTGAGCTCGATGTTATTACCGTCAATTACCACATCTGGTAGTACTATGCTCTCGTCCCTGTTCGCTCCAAACAGCAAAGCCTTGCTTTTATTGTGGTTTATAAATAACTTGTTTCTCATAGCCCATCGATGAAGTCTAGTCAGATCCCCATTAATCAGATGTATCAACGCAGCAGGCGATTTATCAGGACATATACAGATAAGCTGAACATCATCAGCAAACATTTGGGCTTCACAATACCTCAATACGTTCGGAAGATCGTCAATGTACATTACGAAAAGAACTGGTCCAAGCACGGAGCCTTGCGGAACACCAGATGTTACAGCAGCCGATTGGGAAACCTTTCCATTACAAACAACCACTTGTGTTCTTTCACTCAGATAGGATTGAATCAATGATATAGCTGTGTTGCTGAAGAAATAGCGGTTGAAAAACTTGCTGCACAAACGAGTGTGTGAGATCGTATCGAACGCTTTTGAGAAATCCAACAACAACAACATCACTTTATTCTTGTTATCAACGGCTACTGCGATGTCATCATAAACCCCAAGTAAGGCTGTTTTGACGCTCTGGTCTTCTCTGAAACCAGCCTGCTGATCAGAAAGAAGGTTAAATCTTTTGATATGTGTTACAATCTGTCTCTTGACTAGCTTTTCCAAAGCTTTAGATAATCCACACAGAAGACTTCTTCTTCTCTTCTCTCTCTTCTCCAATGGCACTAACGTTCCTAGAGGAACTTCGCCGTCTCAACGTAGTATTACTTGCGTCATTTTTATTAGTACTTAGTTGAGATTTCTATGCCAAATAACACGCCTTGAATGCATTTTGAGTGGCAAGCTCTAGAATACGCGTGATCACAGTGCAAGTCGGAGGAAATTTCTTTGACGAAAAATTCCCCCGACCAGAACGGGAATCGAACCCGAACACCCAGCATGTTAGTTATGACGCTAACCACTCGACCAAGGGAGCACACACAGAAGACTTATAGGATGCAAATTATCAATTGCGTTGATGTGCTTTTTCTTGCGAAGTGGCAATACTCTCGCTTTTTTCCGGAGAGATGGAAACACTGCATACGCAAGAATGTTATTGAAGAACCAGGTAATATGATCAGCGATCAACGGAAGAATTATCTTCAAAAATTTCATGGATATTCCGTATACACCAGCCGCATTTGATTTGATCTCGTAGATCACATTTACAACCTAATGAGTGAGAATGGGTTGGAATTCTAACCTAGTGGCGTTTCCTTCCCAGCGTTGAACAACCGAGTCTGAACAAGTGAGTCACGAGCAGAAAAATTATTCAAAAATGATGCGTTAACGGAGTCCGAATCGAAAATATATTCTTCATTTTCCTTAGATTTACCAACGACGAGTGTTTTGACTTTTTTTCCAAAAATCTTGAATTGAACATCTTCGAAATGCAAGAAATGCAAGATGCAAGAAATAATTGAAAACATGAAAAGTCAGCGAGAAAGATAAAATGTAAAATGAAAAAATACGGTCAAGTTCGATATACAAAGACCTAAATAAAAAATAATGATGATAATGATCGTGCCACGCGTTTACTCAAGCACCATGCACGAACAGGAGACTATAAATCTCTTGGAGAATGCAAATCTCTTAAAATATTTGAGACCCACATAGAACATCAACGTTAAGGCGAAGGGCTCTAATTCATATTATGCAACGTGGAGTTAGAAAGTGCTTTGTTAATATCTCACAAAGGAACGCGCATCTTAAGACAATAAAAGTAGAAGGGTCTTTGCCAAAGACAAGGAAGATGTGTTGACGTACGAATCTTTTAATACTCGAAATGGTTTCCGTGGGAAAAACTGTATATTTTATAAGCAGTGAATATCCTTCAAATGGATTGTGAGAATTAAACTGTTAGTTATGAACCTTTAATTATCAATACTGCTACAGAAATATAGAAATATATAGAAAACAAACTATTCTTCTTTATTGACTTGTAGATTTTATTCTTGTTCGAAACATTGACGGCGATGCGTTTTAATCGCTTTTGTTCGCTTTTCCCGGCGTGATTTCACAATAAAAGTAGCGTTATCACATGGAAGCAGTAACCAAGTTGATATAAACACGATTATCTATGTCACAAGGTCGAAAGGTCGGAAACCGTTTACATCACACATATTTGTATCACACTGGCTGGATATTTGAAATAACGAATAACGCATTCACTTACAAATCATATTTATGTTATTCGTTAAAATGTCCATTTCTTTTACTATCTCCACTTTTTGTGTTTTCAGCGAATTTGTTCGCCGTCTAATGGTGTATGTAAACATCCCGTTATATTCCGTTACTAGTTCCCATTCCAGAGGATAACCCCCTTATATAGAAATCAAAGACGAAGTCCTGGGTCGAAATATTCTAGGATTGCAAGAAAAAAATTCCAGAATTGAGTGTAAAAAAGCGGTTGCTTCAGTTTATCAACAGAAAAGCTATTTCCATTCCAGAACCATCAGGCTTCTGGAAAATTATTTCTATTCTGATAAACTTATTATAACACAAATAGTATTCTAACATAAAGAATGGAAAATACCTGGTAGCGGTGTTATTAAACTTTAACCCTTTACGGTTAGAAAAACGGGTTATTATCAACAAAATACACAAATTTATCAGTGTTTCTGAACACAACACTGCACACTATTTTAGAATGTATAGGTAATTTTCATGTACGATTCAAAAAAATGTAGCTAACCTGTAGTATATGTCAAATCATGTTGAATTATAACATCAATACATGCATACGTAATACATGATAGAGAGAAACGAATTCATTTTGAGGGGAGTCACTTCAATATGCAATGAAGTCCATTTGACGGGGAAGAATGAAAAGCGATAGTCGAGTCGTAGAGTGAGATAGCAACTAAATATCCGAATGATTGGTGACGGAAAAACTGCTGAAATAAACCAAAGTCATTTCCAAATGAATACGAAGGCGAATTTCTTCATAGTTTCCTGACTATGCTCAATTGAATACGACTTTGCCGAGCCCTGATCAGTACGCCCAAACTAGCGTTGACAGAAAATATGCTTTTTTGCATTAGAGCGGCAATTGCATAAATAGAAGCACCTTGGTGCCAGGCCGTATGCTGAGTTTAAGAGAAGAAAATGTTTACATGTATAGAGCAGATTTATCACTTTCTCAGACTGAAGGTTAGTTTAGAATTATAACCAAAGAAAATCCCGAACGATGCCAAACAGGAATTGAACCCAAGCCGGCTGGGTTGGCTGAGGTGGTGTGGAACACACCGCGCTAGCCACACAACTACTGGCGCAGTCACACTAATGCACGAGAGTAGTACACCACATTAAAACATGCCTTTTTTACTGAGAATAAAACGGAGAGTGTAAACAACTGTATTTAAACGTAAAACATTTGATGTGTGCGTTAAAAAATTATGTTATTTTTCAACGCTATGACATGCATATGTGTTATACACAAACTCGCCTCTCGCTTGTGTAAATTCTGTATAAGTGTGTGTACGACGTGTATGGCTTCCTCTGATAGTTCTTTTAACGATATTTTCAAGCTCATTTAAAGGTTTGTATGAGGATGTTAAAAGATGTGCTAAAGACTACTGATGCAAATATGGAAAACTTAGTGGGTTTAGTTTTGCGTATTTGCTTCCCCTATTTTGATAATTGTGATAGTTCAAAAGAACGACGTCTGAAGAGCAGGACGAGATTGCATTCAAACGTTTGAATTTTTTTTTCTCAGCTTTCAGTAATGCAGAGGCTTGTTGAAGCCGTAGCTAGTTTTGTGTAACTTGATGATTGAGATCAGCATTCTACATCACTCATGATCCATTGATCTATGACGTCAACAGTTGACATTTTTTCATGCAAGAAGAGATGAATGAGAGGATGAGAACTCCGACTGTTACGGAACATACCAGGAATTTCCAACCAGGAACTCCAAACAAATCGCGTAATATCTTGAGAATTGCGTAAAAAAAGATTCCCCATCACCGGCACGCGCTCGTCACAATAACACTCGCACACGCTCTCACAGAATTTGCTTTTCTTCTCTTTCTCTTCCCAACGAAGCGACGGTAGACATTGCCAAATCGCATAATTTCAAGAAAATCACTTAATTTCAAGAGAATCGCGCAAAAGAAAAATTCGTGATTTCGAGAGAATCGCGTAAAAAAAATCGTGTTAAATAAAATCACGGAAAAAATCGCGTAAAAAATCCAATGGATCGTAATACCGCGTCAAATCAGCCTTAAAACGACAGATTTTGACGCGATAATTTTCGATTTTTGACGTAGGACTACGTCTTTGATTTCTATATAGGGGGGTCACTCTACGAAAAATGTTACGTTTATAAAGAGTTTTCAAATGCATATTAGGCAGAATCGTTCTTACGATGTATGTTATAATATGTACCATTAGGCAAATTGATCCACTTTTTTTTTCGTCTGAGACATCAACAGTGGAAATAATAAAACAAGAGAGCAATTTAACAATTAAAAGGGGTATTTTGAACGAGCGGAGGTAAATCATGTATTATGCATTCTTTCTTCGAACTTCGTTCCCATGAATGTTGTATGTAATACAAAATTGCGTGCAATAATTCGTTCTATCTAAAAAATAGGCAATATGTTAAAGTAATGATATGCAAGATGCCATGCATCACTCAAACTTCATGCAAGATTTAATCAAAGCAACGAGGAAAGTGTTACTCATACAGTGATCGTTCATTAATTAGGAGGAGGCAGCGATTATGCGAAGACTTATTGAGATCTGCATTACATCGCAACACAAAAATGAAACGATATTAAATATTAATATTCTTCATGAACCATATTCACAATTCTCAATGACTCAATTCCTTCTATGATAGATTGAGCAGTAGAACCAATACAACTTGATTGTGATAGTCTGTGAATATTTTCGTGAATATCTTCAACTTGTGAATATTTTCAACTTGTTTTTTTCGTTTCTCCCCCATAAATTTCATATTCAATGTAATCAATGACGATGTTTTTTTTGTTTACCGATTCACATATATTTCATCTACCATTCCACCATTCATTAATCATTTTCAGTTAGACAGTTGAACTTCCCTTTCAGAAGCTTATTGTCTTTCTTTGTTCGTTACAAACCGTTTGAAGGTTATGAGTACATACAACAAACGGCTCTTTTTAGCGCTACTATTTAGAGTTCCAAAAGAGTTAAACTAACAGATTTCTGAACAATGAGAAAAAATTACATTTAAAATAACCAAGTGTTCTGAACAATCACAGTCCTACGTCAAACTTCCGACCGTGCCCCTAGGCTCAGACCCTTCTACTTTTTTTAGACCTTTATTTATTTAATTTCCATGCTTTGCGAAATCGTAACCATTTATGAATAGTAATATGAACAAAACGGAATCTCGAATGACCAATTTCGTAGAATGAGAACTGTCGCCTGCAAAGAACGATTTGAAAAATAACATGACACGCTCCGTAAATCCTTCCAGTATGAAGAAATTCTATTCAAATTGTTTTTTTTTATCGGAAAAGTTCTCCTGAAATAGAGAAACCCATGGGATCAGCTTCCACATTAGTTCTTGGCCTAGCAGCTTTGAAAATGGGATTTTTATGGTTTGAGGAGAATTTTCCCAAAAAGGTCTGGTTCAGATAGCTTACCATCAACACGAATGAACAGTCATAAGTGCAAGGAAGTACTTCAGAATCATTTACTGCTGTTATTGCATCAAAAACAAAGTGATTATTGCGAAATTTAGCTTCAATTCATAAAATCCGGAAAGTCATGGTATGGTTCAATGAATAAGGGCTTCAGATTCTGGACTGGTCAGCTTGTTTACCAAATCAAAACCATGTCAGGAACTTATGAGGAGTGGTCGTACGGAAAGTAGATGCAGTCTACAAGCAGTATGTGTGATTTGAAGAGCTTAAACGAGCAGTACCTTCTGCGCATTACGAGATACACACTACAACATGTCACAGCTTGGTCGTAACTACACCGAATGGGTTATTCGAGCTGATTGTGACGTAAAGATGACCTACGAATTAGAAACTTATCGTAATTCATGTTAAATTGGCGTTAATTTTGTAAAGGAGTGAGAGTTTTCCCTCTGGTTCCATAGTTATTGGAATTTTAGTTTTTTGAGTGTTTCGCGCCTGAACAAAACAATAAAGTTGAAATGGCCAGCCTTATAGATGAAGATAGTTATTGTGTTCTACAATACTTCAATATACTTGAATTCAATCGACTTCTTACATATCTCTGGATACTCATAAAAAACTAGTGGTTTTATAGTTGTGAAACGCAGTGTATACTAGAAATATTTCGGTCGTACCATGCCAGCAAACATCCCAACAAGACGTTGATTTCCAAAAACCGTACGAGGCTGTTGAATATATCAATGTGCTGAAATCGGATGCATCTAGAAGAATAATATACTGTTGGTTTTATCGGGAGGTCGATGGAGAGGAACTTACTTCCACTGTAGCGAAAAACGTTTAGCTCGATTACGTTAGACGCTATTGTTTTTTTTGACATCATCAATCGTACATAGATAGTAAATAGCATACAGTATCGATGTCATGAATACAGATAAAAGAAAAGCCTAAGAAAACTTTCCCTTTTTTAGTAGCAAAAACTGAATTCGATGAGAAAAGGCTTTGAACAACGAACATTACGGGATGAAAGAACTATCGTCATCTAGGGAATATAATTCAAAATGCTTGGTGTTTTGCAAACAATTAAATGAAACCCGACTCATAAAAATCAGTTCCAAATAATAACATGACATTATAAAACCATCATCTGACATGCCTAACAGTACACAATAAAATTTCAATGCAGCATCTCCAAACCAAGTCTCGGCATAAGATGGGAATCGAAACAAAACTGCATGGTGCCAAGATCACACTTATCACGCAAACGTCTGCAGATTCTCCATCTTCAAACTCCAGCATTCGACGGTCTCTTTTTTTTTCGCATGCATTGTCTTGTATTTTGCCACAATTAATTTAATGAGGGTGCAATTTAAATCAGTTTAGTGTCTACTAATAGCAGTCAAGAAACTGTGAAGCAAAGTTGCACTCCAGCATGCACACATCTCCTCTCCCCTGTAAAGGCTCAACGCGGAGGTAATTTTCCATCGATTAACGGTGGAAAGTGTTGCTTACGGGATTCTTTTTCTTGAACGAATCCAATGGAGCAATGAAGAGGAACAAAAAAATTAACGGAGAAAGAAATGGATTGATCCAATTTTCCAAGCATTTTCGTCGACACGAGGGCCGAAATAAAATTGAAAGCTGTTAATCCAATCACATCGCATCGCTGTCTGTGGGAATGTGAGATAATGTTGTGATCAGAGCGACTTAGAGAGAGAGCAAATTTGAACAAAGTTTATGTCCAAGTGGAGTAATGGCATATAAATCAGAGTTTCGATTCAAATATATAAAAAAGGTAATAAATTTCGTCTAAGAAATGCATCTCATTGCTTTGCAGTTTTTGAAAGCCCTACAGATTTATGACGATTTCTCTTATTGATTGTTGATTAGTTGATTAATTTGTGTGTTTGAATATAACTGTTCGATTAGGAGATGTGATCAGCAATCATGTAGTTTATTTTATAGGATACGAATGTTGGTCGTTAATCTAATCTGGAACAACAGTTCACGGATCAAAGTGTAGTTTGCACTTTCTCTCTTAACTTCTATTAGAATTTGATGTTCCAATTTCCTTCAAAATCAATCAAGCAATGCGTTCACAGCTGAGCAGCAGAAAATGTTTTCTCGCTCCACCGGTCCAATTAGTGTGGAGTGCAAAATGCGAAACGCCAAAGCAGACTTCTACATAGTCATGTTTTCTACCCCGTTGATCATGTTTTTGATATACTTTCCACCCCGTCAATACCCGTAATCAACATCAACAGATTATCGGCTTAGTGGAGTGGCACAGATCAACTGGATCTATCCATCCAACAGGGAATCGATGTCTTAATTTGGTTGGTGATCTTTGCCGTAGGAAGCCAGAATCTGATGGCAGAAAGGCAGGAGGCAGGAATATCAAAAACTGAAACTGGAACAGCTCTGTGTGTGAAATCAGACCAAGGTTCACCACATCAAAATCTGCCACTTGGAGCTTTGATTGAATTAAACAGGAACGATTCCAAACGTGCAAATGTGATTGGTTTGAAGCGTGAAATTAAGTGGTTCGTTATTGTTGCTTTTTTGGGACGGAGGAAATAAACGTTGCTCGCATAAGCATTCGTAACATATTTTTGCTTTTATACGCGACTATTATTGAATTAAGGCAGTTATCAAACCACGCGGCGCGCAGACTCACAGCGACACTGTAATTTCAATTCCAGATTGAATCACGGTTGTGTCAATTTCTCTTTTTTTATCATTGTTTATTCGCAAATCTTTGTATCACTAAAAAGCTCATCTATCCTCTAGGAACAGCGTATATCATTAATAGTTCACATTTTCAAAAGTAGATGTGAGTTTCATCGGTCACACTTCGAAACGATACTCAACACTGCTGACCTCTACAGTAAGACAAATTTTGCGCTTCGCTGAAGGTGGCCGTACACTGTTTGCCCGGAGGTCAAATATTTGATATTTTTTGACAGATAAGGTTTGAGTTGATATTTGTACAAACACTATTTTGTTTGCCACTCTTCAATTTTCAACAGTAGTAAACAATATCAAACACCGAACATGGAAAAAATCAACTGAAATATTCAAGGTAACCTAACCATATACCGACAGGTTCGAAGAACAGACTGAAAAAATATTTTAGGCATAATTGAATATTTGCTTGTCGTGTTTTGTGTAGAATATATTTGATCAGTACACGTTGGACAAAATTTATCTGTCAAAAAGAGTCAAATATTTGGCTTCGGTCAAACAGTGTATGAGCACCCTGAGGGGTGATTCATTTTGCATTGATCAAACATGATCAATGTTAACCTCTACCATTATGACGGAATAAGAATACTTTCACGCATGAAATATAATTTTGTAACAAAAACACAAAAAACAACTGACCAGCGGAAGTCGTCCGGTGTGTGAAAGCATCTTTACGCAACCGAGCATTGATTGTGAGTGTGGTGTGATGATTCGATAATGAAGAGGAAATCGCCAGATTAAGGAATCTAATTGCCCGCTTTGATCGGAACTAATGACCAGGGGCAGACGATGAGGGTTTCATTCAACTGCCTACCGACTGAGTTTATTGAGCGTGAAGGATTTAAGATATCCACCGTGAAGAACCGATAATTTGATTAGCGAGTGCGCTTTGTAACCGTGATCGTAAACTCTGATACCATCAGGTTTGTGAAATGTCATGTCGTTTGACTGTTTTACGCGTCATTTTAGAAGCATTCACACCAAATTCGGGAACTCGGACTAATGAAATACTGAAAATTGATTAATTGTGAAGAGATTAAATCACTGAACTGTGAAAAAAAAACTGAACCACGCTGGTGAAGCTATATTAACGTGTACAAAAATAAGGAAAACTTTTACTGATTGTGATGAATAAGAAGTAATTCTCAACCCGTTTCTCGACATCAACCAAACCTACATCCTCTGGGACTCAACGGGTGCTCATGTGTCGAATTAGGACACATATACACACACACACCATGCGCTCAACAAAGACTGGTTCAGCTTGACTGATTCAGATTAAAGTCTCCGGAGATTGAAATCGTTTTTAGTTTCCACCAGGCGTCTGCCCCCCTTGTAGATTCCCTGTAGCGTTTTTAATAGCTTTTGGTTTGGTGAAGTTTCCATTTTAGTGAATCGTCATCGTTGGGAAGTCACATTTCCATCGCCGCGGAAGGGCACACAGGAGCAACAACAACAACAAAAACAGCAACGTGGAAACAATTCCGATTCGCTCCGATTGTTGACTTTTGCCATGATCATGATCATCACGTATTGCGCCTATGAACTTGGCTGATTTTTAGCCATAGCAAGTACTCGAAGCGAGTTTGAAGCAGTTTCACGCTTCGATCGATGGCACTCCAACTGCGGCTGAGCGGTTTTATAATTGTGATCTACCGGTTTTATTTCGAGGATAATTAATATATATCGGTTACTCGTGAGAGGTGTTTATTTGTGAAAGTTGTTTACCCAATCGCTCAAAGCAGTGAGTAAGTGTTTATGTATCTACAAGACATGTATACTTCCAAACAATTTCAAAAGATTTCAAATAAAAAATATTATCGTAAATAAAATTTAAGCAAGAACACGAAATTCCACGGGGATGCCAATGATGTACAAACAAGTTCAATTCTGGAGTGTCTCTAGAATATCTAGTTTCGATTTCGTCACTATTCGTTCAGTAGAGCCAAAATTATGCAAAGAGAATGACGAGACAACTAACGATGGTGATCTAGTCAATGGCTGGATAGATAGTTGGATATAGATAGTAGGAATGTAGGAAAGATGGCCAGACATCAGAATCGATCACCTTGACATGTAATTATTTCAAAGTTAATACAGGTCGGACTCGATTATATATAGTCGACCATTTTTTTTCAACAATTATTTTCAAATCCTATACATAATCGAATCTCAAGAAAACAATTTTTTCATTAATGTATGAATGTCAAACATTAATAGAAAAATAGCATTTTTGTGATTCGATTATGTATTGGATTCGAAAATTAACGTTGAAAGTGAAATGACGATTATATATAATCGAGTCCGAGTTGGCTCACCAAACAAAGAATAGATCTTCTTCTCAGAATTCACTGTTGACATTAATTTCCAGGGTTGAATCCCGATGTTTTCCCAGCAAACATTTACATAGGTATGACATGCAATGGTTGAGTCATAAATTTGGTCAAATTAAATTTGACATATTTCATTTGAGTATATATTTAAAAAACTTTGAATGTTTGTTCGTGTGGAATCATTCCACTATTTTGAATTTGACGTTTGCTCTTCAGTTCTTAAATGGCGTCCATAGAAAGAGGAGAAACGTTCTTAAAAAAATCAAGCTAACCGCATGCGAAGTTGGCAAAATCAGACTTCAAGCAGTTCCCTGGACAGTAATTTTACACGGCGACAGGAAGAGGAAAGGGGGCTAGCATCTTCAAAACCGTGAACATAATCGTGTTCCCAATAATACCTGTTCCGCATCTGAAGTGATATATTTATCATCACCGGAATCATTAATGTATTAATGTATTGAGTCATATTTGTATTGAATCTCATTTGGCGTTAGTCTTTTGAGACCGGGAGTTCGATATTTTGACAATCTTCTTCTGAGCTACCATCGTAATATGTAACTGATAACTAGCGATTGACAATCGCCCGGAAAGCCAGGAGTACAAGACCGACAAAGCCAGCGAATCCTAAAAGACGTGCAAAAGAAGCAGGTCTTTTCAATCGGAACCCGAAGCTGTTCTCGATAAAAACGGCGAAAGAAGCAAATGCTTCGCAGTTTTTATTCCAATAAGCGAAAAAGAAAGCTGGATTGAGAAGTTTTAGGGCCCAGATTGTGCAAAATATTGTTAACAAAATACGATTGTGTGGTTATGGATAACAAAACGTACTATCTGATAGTTGTCGGTCAAATTTCAAAGCAAAAATTTTATTCCTCGGTCTACCTGAAGAGAAATCCGGAAGAATTTATTGGATGTGCAATTCAACCCGTTCCGTTTTGCATAAAAAACACATTTGTTTGAATAATAAAAGAAATCAGTACATTATTCAAAGTATTGGCCATCTTTAGTCACTACTTTTTCTCATCTTTCTAACAATCTACAGATTCCGTCGAGAAAAAAGCGTTCATTATTCGGAGCCAAAAACGAATCTAACCGATTTTCGATACCTTGTTCTGAACTAAAACGTATTCCACTGAAAGGGTTCTGCATCGATCGATACAAATGATAGTGTGAAGGGCAATGTATGGGCTATAAGGCGGGTGAACCAGAATTTCCCAGCCGCTATTTTCCGAATAGTTTCTAACTAGACCAGCAACATGAGACCGAGCGTTGTCATGATGGAATATTATCGACTCGTGTCTGGTCGGATAATGTGGACATCTCTCGGCGATAACTCGCTCTAAAGGGATCAGTTGTTACCTGTAGAAGTCTCCATTGAACGTGTTTTACCAGGCTTTAGCAGCTCACAGTGGATCACATGCTTTTGATTCCACCAAATGTACTACATTCCTTCGGCACCGTAGATATTCGCCTTCGACGTTGATGTTCCTGGTTAGCTCGGCTTCACATACGATCTTTTGCGTTTTGGATTGTCGTAGTGAGCCTCAGTAACGATTCGACGCCCTTTTGTGCCGTTCAAGCAACCTTTCGGACATACAGAGTCGCCACTCGACATCTCTCCCTTTCAATTCGCATGGAACATAATTTCCTTGCTTTTGGACTGTGGCTTTGATTGGTTTCTCCCCTTCTTCTGTAGGAGCTTCGAATCACTGCGACCATAAGTGCCGTTCTTTTCAGTGAGTCGTGTAGAAAGAAAGCTCGTAGAGTTACTCCCAATGATTCGGTGAGCTCTGTTTGCGTTTGATAATCTTGATCGAGTGATGTCTCTAATTCTTCTTCTTCAAACTTTTTCGATTGACCGGGATGCTTTTTGTCTTTAATACTAAAATCACCACTTTTAAATCGTCCAAATCATTCTCTACAAAATCTATCCAATGTTACAGAGTCACCATAAACTTCCACAAGCATTCGATGCGCTCCAGCTGCACTTTTCTTCCAATGAAAACAGAAAATCAAAGCTTCCCGCCAATGGCTGTGTTGTGCAAAACTCTAAGACACAACAAAAAAGTGGAAATGGCACTAATTGAGTTGCACACTCAATTGTGAGAAATGGTCGAATTATACTATGTGTGCAAGTTAAAATTGTTGTTGCTAGCAGTGTTGCATGCATTCCTTCGGTTTGACATATATGTCATTTGATTGACATTAGGCTTCAAAAATACTTTAGCGACAGTCTGCAAAAAATACAAAGTATCTTGGTTGTTCTGCGTATTGAAAATGTCGATGTTCGTTCCGAATACTCGTAGAGAGCATTTGCGGAATTCGTTACTTTTGTTTCTTTTTCCATTTAAAGAAAAAAAAACAGTCGAACCTCATCGTTTGCTTGTGGAAGCTTATGGTGAACATACTCCATCAGTAAAGACATGTGCAGACCATTTCCCTACAATTCGTATGTATCTGGAATGAAATAGAAAAGTTACACTCCGTTTGAAATACAAGGGTAGGCTGATAAGTAATGCACGCATGCTTTTAGAAGATGAACTAACTAAACTAAAAAAAAATCGTTGTTGGCAACATGGAAAAGCCTTAATTGTTGACAGAACACGCCATAGACGTTTATCATCGCAAACTTTTTTAAGATTTGATGCAAAATGTCCGGCGAATCACTCAACAACTTATCCGACGTCAAGTTTGTCGTATTAGAGGCAACCAATTCAACACCCTCCGGATTCTCCTGACCCCACGCCATGCCATTTTTATTTCTTCTTCTACTCAAAAGAGACCTTAAGGGTAATCGTGAAAGCTCGGACAATGAGGTGGAGACAGCTATCACGTCCTGGGTTCGAGAAAAGTTGGAAAAAAAATTCAGTTACCCAAAACTATTGAATATACGAACTTTTGTTTTTCAAAATGTTTTATAGTTCATTTTTCCATCCAGTGTCATATTCATCTTTGTTATTGAAGACGTCAAAATTCAATTTCTTTTTTGCGAAATGAATACAAATCTACATTCGGCGTTCTTTATCAACATTTGAGCCACACTGATCAGAACGTTTTCCCATCTTTCTGGCAGCATATGGACTCCTCATCAAAAGAATTGCTGATAAAGGGTGGTACGATCAAACATCTTTTCTTTGAGAGTGTCTTTTGAAAACCTGAACATTTTCCATCATGTAGGTGTGTGCTTTTAAAATAATTCCTTTATTTTGATGTTGACGTTTGCTCTTCAGTTCTCAATTTTATTCTGATATTCCGACTGATATGACACTCGAGTTCAGATGTTCCTATATTATTTTAGTTACTTAACTAAGTTTCCGTTGTTTGTAGATGACTCCAACTGTAATTGCTGGAAAATTTTAACATATTCAGAACTTCATGAACCAAGCTTAGACATATGGTAGACAAACCATTTTAAATCATCAGAGATTTTGATTTTGTCGTTAAATATTTTTGGTTCTGTTTGATTCGAATAAAACGAAGACTGAAGCCAATCGAGAGCTCCAAAAAAATCACAGAGATGGTGCTCTGAGTGAAACACAGTCCTGTGATGTTGATGACCGTCCGTGTAAAGGAAGACCGAAAACCTTCCAAGACGCTGAATTGGATATAAGCATCGCTCGTCGAGATAGGCTGATCAAATAGTTCTGGATTGAAAACGGGAGGCACCAACAACAACAAAATAAACAAAATGACAACTGAAACTTAATTCGTAACGTTTTCGCTTGAAAAACACATTTATTTGAAATTCAAAATGAGTTAAGGTAACTCGTTAAATGCTCAACACTTCCCAAATGTTGAACAGTCTGAAAAATCCTACATTCTCTTAATATATTAAGTGACATTTAGATGCTACTAGTCCTAGCACTTTTGTTGAAAAACGAAACACAATAGAGTTTCAAGATGGCTGCAGAGTGGCTTTGTCGTACCTGGTAGTATAATTCTAAGCGCCTTGGTTTTTTTTGCTGCGCAAGGTTCCCAATTTGATTTATAAATGTGATATCTAACTACTAAAATAAGGGGTATATGATGATGTATATGCGCTAGTTATACGATCAAATGTTTGTTAGGCTTGTTTTAGCCTTGGAAGTTACCCACTTCCGATTCAGCGATTACATGCATGGAGAACAAATCAAAAGCAAGGAGCATTGGTTACTATAATTCGAGCCCGAGGGACGTTTTATCGTCTGTAAATAACTGTTCAGTGGAAATACAAGAAGGGCGTCCTAATGGGTGATGAAAAATAGATCCATTGCAGCAATCCAAACAAAAGGAAGTCATGGGAACTCATAAGTCATAACTCTGGCTGAACCAAATTTCCGCTCATATGAGAAGATAAAAAAATGGCTTCATTCGTGGAAAGCCTCGAAAGACAAAAGCTTGATGATGAGAAAGATGAAAAAAATGGTAGCTAACGCTGGGCAGTATTATGAATGATCCATTTGTTACCTTTTTTCAACAATGCACAATGGTCCAGGAGATGCATTTTAGTGGAAATTAGCACTTAGAGCTCGACAGTTATTCTCTAGACAAAAATCGTCTCCGACAAAGTTGTTACATACTCCATTACAGCAATTTTTTATTTTTAGCGCTCATTTTTATGTTATCAAAAATAGGGTGACCAAAATTGTCGATGAAATAAAAAATCTAAATTTCTTATCTTTATAGATAAAGGTGAATATAGTTCGACAATGTTCTAGTCCCAGTTATTTGAGACATCTTTGCAGAACAATTTTTTTTCTATCTCTTGAGATAACCGATACAGCGCTTTTTTTCTAAGTTACCTTAGGGTCACCATGAAAAAAAATGTTTTTTGCTCTAACTTTTCTATTTCAAATTCTACATACAAACAGTTTTCGGAAGACTTTTAGAACATACTAATACAAACATTTTGCTATGCAAAACTTGTCAATATCTCAACTTCACCCAAAGTAATTGACATTTCTTCCCAAAAAACACGCTCTTTTCACAAGTTAGATTTTTTATTTCATCGAAAATTTTGATCACCCTATTTTTGATAACATAAAATGACAACTATATAGTATATAGCAACTTTGTAACAACTTTGTCGAAGGCGTTTTTTGTCTAGACAATAACTGTCGAGCTCTAAATGCTAATTTCCACTTAAATACATCTCCTGGACCATTGTGCAATGAAGTTGCACTTTTATGAAAATAACAACATGATCTTAGTTGCGCACCCATTACAACTTGCTTTTACATCTGATATCTTCAAATGACACGTAAAGAAAACAAATGATTGTACTTCAATAATTTTAGTTGAACGATAATCAGAAACATGAACTGAATTTGGAAATGAAACCAGTTTCCTATCCTTCCTTTGCATTGAAGTTTGGTCATACTCCTTCGTATATCTTTCTTGAATCATTTCCAGAGAGGAAGAAATTCGGCTGAACTCTTTTGGGATAGAATCCCCCATGAAATACGCTCATGCTGTAACGCTCCTGAGACAGCAATCACCAAACATGGAATTTTACCAAAGAAGTCGTACCTGTTGCAGTCGACAGCCAAAATTGTCTGTGTCAGGATTGCACCTCGTTTCAGTTCGACCGCGTTTCGAAATATTTATTCCCACGGTACATGTTTGATACGGCATGAATCAAATTTTAAGATAAATTCAAATTATTTAAAAATTTAAGATGCGTGTTTATACGAATGCACATCAAGCACCAACCGATGTCAATTACGACTGATTACATCAGGTCTGACTGGAATATAGAAATGAATGCTTGTGCCTAAGGCGGGTTTATTTCCCAGTTGAAACGAGCGATGCGGAGGCCTGCGAACCTGCGTTTCTATTTAATGTCCCTGTGAAGTGAATACCTCCGTGAATCAAGCACGTACGTATGTTCTACACGGAACCTAAATAGCAGCTAATTAGGCTAAAAGCGGCAGACAACATGCGCTCATCATCATCGGTCGGTCGGTTGGTCGATGAAGAAATACACACAGCACTGCAACCACCCCACAACCAAGTCGCCACCAGCAACGACGACGCCGATTGCAACATAAAACCCAAGAGATCGAGCTGAGGAGTCGCATCCGAACGGGTGCGTGTATACTTACTGCACCGCTTAAGAAGCCGCCGATTTGGGCGCGGATATTTTTGGAAACAGTACCGAACATTTCCTTCATGCGTTTTATAGCTCACACGTGGTGCGCGTGTTGAAGAGCAAACGGGAGGAGCGTGGCGTCGATGTTAATCTAAGCTCGAAACTAGCATTCATTTCGTTGCGACACACCAATGTTTTTTTTCCCGAAAAAAAAGTAATCTGCATGCAGTCTGTTAGATTGGAAAACCAACAAGAACGTATTATTTAATTGCTCATATCCGCGGTTTCGACCAAACCCGCAATTAGTTGTCCCCTAGACAGCCAATAACCTCAAATAAATCGTACGAATGATAGTAATTATGTACCCTCGTAGGTGCAACACAAAGAGATGGAACACGCCACTGGCTCCGATCGACATGTTCTAGGGCGTCCCAACGCGATAGCGTGGCGGGAAATGTGGTGACCTGGACATCCCCTTCCAGTTAACCTATTACGGCACCGTATTCAAATCGAAATAACGTGTTGTTTATTTTATCTGCCAGCTCGGGGGTATTTGAACTGGCTTCCGATCGATTTTGTGTGTAGACCGGAGAAAAAAATTACCACCACGAATCGTGTTCTCTAAAACGGTTTTGAAGTGCGCTATTTCTTTCTTGCTTAGTTTGACCCACTTAAAGGGACCATCAGTGTTGAATCGAATCGAATTGAAACATGCAGCTCACCGTGCAACCGCCCTGCAAGCACTCATCACTTGGAGTCTTCTTGTGTTGTGTTTAAAAATACATCCCATCGCTCGTCTAGCGACTAGAAAACCATGTCCGTTTTGTTAATTTTCACGTTCGCTTCCACGGTGTCTCTTTTCCTCGGAGAAACGCATTTCCCTGCACACTTCCAATTTTACGATGTGACGACTTATCAGCGAATGTGCGATCGCGAGGATGCAACCAAAACGTGCTCGCGTTCGAAAGATCTAATTTTAAATCACTCCATCGCCACGGCACTTCTGACTGTTGCATTTGGGCCGCCCATAAACTGATAAACCATGTTCGGTTTTTGTCGCGCTTGGACCGAAAAAAACACGGTGATCATCCTGTCAACGGAGTAATTTCTCGAAACGCACACACACACACAAAACCGCGTGCATAGCTTACGAAAATAAGCTGCTGGAGACAGAGATGGCGGAGTCTGACTCAACCAAGTGTGGCTGTTGTGCTGTAATTAAGCCGAACTAAATTGTTTTTAACTCAGCGAATTGCTCAACCGCTGAATCAGACCGTTCCGGAGAAAATATAGCTGTTGGTCGTAATTGACGGAGATAAGACAGAAACGGCGGCTTGCCTCAAGTCGTCCGCTAATTGAATTAGACCCAATTCATTACTCACTTGGTGTGGTGCCGTCCGTCTCTTGCCGTGTCGCACGCCAAGAAAAATTGTTCTCTTTTACATCGTCCCTAAAATCCATCGAAATCCAGCGGAAGTGGAATGGAGTGGTTGTCGCGGGAAACGAACTAATCGATTAAAGCAATGCAAGACTACTGACGCAGGCAACCACATAAACAGCATAATTCATGCGCAAAATTCACGTTGTCATTCGGAAGTTGGACGAGGCGGGGGAGAAATAGAGGGGACTTGATTAAGTCTAAAGACGACTGCATGGTCCGCTAATCGCTGGATAACACGACGTCACAGTGTCGTTTACGTCAAATCTCGATTTCCGTGCACTTTTAATGATCTTTCGATCATAGCATTTCGACACATTTAGTACTTCTGGGGTGATTCATACTCTTCAATCGACAACTTCTTCAAATTTGATATTGAATTCTATGCATAACTCTATTTTTTTTCCCAAAAATATCCCTAATGATTTGTGTTCTTTTTCTAAATCTGTGGAGTTTTGGGTACAGTATATGCAACTGAACAGATCTTGCTTCAATACTATCCAGCAGCAATGAACTTGCGAAGAAAAAAATTCGAACAACTTTTGAAGCTATCTTTGTTTCTGAGAACTACATGAATCGGGAAATATGTTTCTACACAATGAAAAATCACTTTTATGGAATTGGCAACACGACCAGTTGATTCTGTCA
This sequence comes from Toxorhynchites rutilus septentrionalis, assembly GCF_029784135.1. NCBI lineage: Eukaryota > Metazoa > Arthropoda > Insecta > Diptera > Culicidae > Toxorhynchites > Toxorhynchites rutilus. Next base: position 97,732,256 of record NC_073745.1, read on the forward strand.
AGTAACATTTAGTTGAAAAGTGGCGTTATCGGAAGTTTACTGTAGTTAATTGATTTTCAAATGCGATATATGAGACAGTAAACTTCGGCGAAAATGGAAAAAAAAGCTATTCGGTTGACAAATTGGCAAGAATTATATTGATCCAAAACAGTGAAACGATATGTTCAAGAATGTGTATACAACAAAAATTTGAAACAACGAAACCTCCTTCCATCGGAACCAGTTCATCGTGATTGAATCCAAGCTACCGGCTCTTGACGATTTTAATTCGCTGCTTCATCGGAATATAAGTTTGTGATGGATGATGAGATTTATTCTACGGCAGGAGGTAATGATTGTCAACCAAAACACGAGTCTTCCGAAAATTAGAATCGAATTTCAAATTTCTTCGTAGGTCAATAAAGTCGTAATTCAAAATTTTCGGCTAAGTTTAAACATATGAGGATCAATCATCTCTCTAGTAGAATTTTTTGGTGGTCCAGATTTGTGATTTAGTTGTAACTTTCTCGTAGCCTTTAAAAATCTTTAATTTTCATATGAAACTAGTTGAGCTGACTTCGTCCTGTCCAAAATTTGTTTTTTACTATCAATACCTTCAAACATTCACGTTTTCTTACAAAGCGCAAGTTCATGAGTCCAATCGCAGAACTGGTCATTGATTGATCTTCTAATCGACCTCGTTAAATTTACCTTTCACTAAAAAATTTCTAGTACTTCTACCAAAACTCATCATTATAATATCAGATTATTTTCAGACACAATTATCGTTCAAGATTTTTCAACCACTTGCAAATAACATGTGTTTCCGTTACATGGAATAAATGATTGATACAGAACATATGATAGAATAAAGACAGACCCCTCCCCTCTTCTCTCCTTAGAGAGGGGGTAGGAGTGTCTATTCACCATAGAAACGTTTCGTGCCCCCTAAAATCTTCACATGCCAAATTTGGCTCCATTTCCTTGATTCGTTTTCGAGTTATGCAGAAATTTGTTTTTATTTGTATGACAGCCAACCCTTAGAAAGGGGGGTGGAGTGTCGAACCACCTTAGGAATGTTTCTTCCCCATAAAACGTCCACATGCCTAATTTAGTTTCATTTGCTTGATTGATTCGCGAGTAATGTAGAAATTTGTGCTTCATTTGTATGGCAGACCACCTAACCAAAATAAAATTTGTGCAGTTTATGGACCCGATACAGTTTCCATTTCCACCGCTCAGCGATGGTTTCAACGTTTTCGTTCTGGTGTAGAGGTCGTCAAAGATGCGCCACGCTCCGGAAGGCCTGTCGTCGAAAATTGCGACAAAATCGCTGAATTAGCCGAGAAAGACCGGCATAGTAGCAGCCGTAGCATCGGCCAAGAGCTGGGGATAAGTCATCAAACCGTTATTAACCATTTGAAGAAGCTCGAAGAAGCAAAGAAGCTCGATGTATGGGTGCCACACACGTTGACGCAAAAAAACATCTTTGACCGTATCGACGCATGTGAATCGCTGCTGAATCGAAACAAAATCGACCCGTTTCTGAAGCGGATGGTGACTGGCGATGAAAAGTGGGTCACTTACGACAACGTGAAGCGCAAACGGTCGTGGTCGAAGCCCGCTGAAGCGGCTCAGACGGTGGCCAAGCCCTCATTAACGGCCAGGAAGGTTCTGCTGTGTGTTTGGTGGGATTGTCAAGGAATAATCTATTATGAGCTGCTTCCCTATGGCCAAACGCTCAATTCGGACCTGTACTGCCAACAACTGGACCGCTTGAAGGTAGCACTCATGAAGAAGAGGCCATCTTTGATAAACAGAGGCCGCATTGTCTTCCATCAGGACAACGCCAGGCCACACACTTCTTTGGTGACGCGCCAGAAGCTCCGGGAGCTCGGATGGGAGGTTCTTTTGCATCCACCGTATAGTCCGGACCTTGCATCAAGTGACTACCACCTGTTTTTGTCCATGGCGAACGAGCTAGGTAGTCAGAAGTTAGCCACAAAAGATGCCTGTGAAAATTGGCTATCCGAGTTTTTTGCCAATAAGGAAGCGAGCTTCTATAACATAGGTATTATGAAGTTGGCATCTCGTTGGGAACAAGTCATCGAACAAAACGGCGCATATTTGACTTAAAACAGATGATTGTAACTAATTTTATGAACAAATGAAAATTAAAAAAAAAATACCGCAGGACTTTTTTGACAGCCTAATAATTATGGACAGCACCGTTTTTTTTAATTCAAAATGCAATTTAAACCATACTTGTTAAATAAGATAATACCGTCCGAAATTATCCGACAAAAGATACAGATACAGATACAGTTTACGCGAGGATGTTTTGAGTTTTGTTACAAGATACGTTTCGATGTAGCATTTAGAAGAGTGCAGCTGTTCACCAAATCCGACATTCACCCTTCAATCAACACACATCTTCAATGTATTCGAAAGAGGAATTGAGCAGGCGACTAAAGTAAACATCGTCAAGAAACTTTGTCCCTTGATGCCTGAAGAAAAAAGACACTACATATTAGGGAATCATTGTAATCAACGATTAAGTTGTTGAGTTTTAAGTATTTAGTTCTAATCTTTATATGCTATATGTGAGAACAACAACCTAGGATTTAAATTTTTTAAATTTTTCCTTTGAGATAAGATTGATTTTATGAATTTAGAGTACATGATTTTATGCGCTCCTTAGTATATGATTTGTAGTTCTAAAACAAAATTGCTATTATAAAAGTAGCATTGCATGGGGATGGACTGTTTTTGATTAAAATATTTGGCATGACGAGCTTTTCGGATAAGTGTTTTTACAAGAAAAAAGGGAAGTGAGTTTTATTATGCTAAACGTTCATTACGGAAGATGTTATTATGTGAAATTTGCTGTCTCTGCTCGTTCATCCCACGCTATCAGAACAGATCAAAAACTCACATCGCATCACAATCAAATTCACAGTCGTTTGAAAGGATTTGGTATTCTTTTTCGATCTATAACAAAAAACGTAAAATGACAATTTTTGCGCATGCGTCACTTTGCGAGATTACGGCAGTATGGTGGTTGACTATAGAGCAATCAACGCTATGACAGTAAAGGAATCGTGGCCCATGCCAGAAATCGAGGACTGTTTGAATCGAATAGTTGGTGGAAGATTATTTACGGCTGTTGATTTGTTTAGGAGCTATCATCAGATTCCAATTGCGGACTCGTGCGGAAAGTTTACAGCGTTTTCGACTCTATTTGGTCATTCCGGAAAATGCCTTTTGGATTGAGCAATGGTAGTGCAGTGTTCCAGAGAATGATAGACGATGTGATTGCGCCTTTGCGTTCGATCGGATTCGTGGCATATCTTGATGGTGTTACCTTCGGTGGACACGATGTTGACGACATGCGGAGAAAGTTTGAAGCATTGTTGAAGAGATTAGCTGATTGTGGACTAACAGTAAACTTAGAGAAGACGCAGTTTCTGAAGAATACTGTGAATTTTTTGGGCCATGAAGTTAGTGAAGGTGAAATAAGACCCGGAACGGAGAAAATTTTAGCGATAAGAGCTAACTATTTTCGACGATTCGTGAAGGAGTTCAGTATCATAGCTGAACCACTGACCCGTTTTACGAAGAATGAAATGGCGTTCGTGTGGGGTGATGCCCAACAGGCAGCTTTTCATACCTTAAAGGGAACCCTGGTGAGTCGACCAGTCGTCGTAATGTACGAACCAAATCGGAATATTGAGTTGCATACAGATGCTTGTTCCCATGGGTTGTCAGGCATATTGCTGCAGCAAATGGAGGATGGTTTACATCCTAGAGGCTACTTTAGCAGAAAAACGTCCCCAGTGGAGTGCCAGAAATATAGCTACGAATTTGAGGCCTTAGCAGTAGTCGAATCGGTGGAAAGATTCCGAAAATACTTGTTGGGAAGACATTTTGTGATTGTCACGGATTGTGAAGTGGCAAAGAAAACTGCAGCAAAGAAGATTATATTACCGGTAGTAGGAAAGTGGTTGTTGAAGCTACAAGAATACGATTATGAATTAATGCACAAAAAAGGGTAAAAAATTAAACATGCTGATTGTCTGAGCAGAAATCCAGTGGATGAGCCGGAAACCGAAGAACCAGAACCTGCACTGGCACACATGATGGAAATGAACATTGTAGAAGATCAGTGCTTGAAACTTCTGCAGAGGGAAGATCCAAAGTTGTTCAAGATTATGATGATGCTGTCGAAAGCCCCGGTGGATAATCGAGACAAGCACATTCATAAGGAATACGCTCAGAAGAAGGAAGGTGTTATGCGAAAGTGTAAGGATAGATTGAAGTGGGTAGTACCGACATGTGCCCGATGGCGAATTGCTCGAAACTACCATGACGATCTGGGGCACAAAGGAGTCGAGAAGGTGTTGGAAGCCATTCGCAAAGGTTTTTGGTTTCGACGAATGAGAAATTATTTGAAGAGATACATTGGTTCATGCGTACACCGTGCGTACGTGAAAGCTAAAGGCGGGGCGAAAGAGGGCTTGCTGCATCCTATAGAGAAAATTGCGGTGCCCTTCGACACAATCCATTTGGATCATCTTGGTCCATTTATTCGTTTGTCGCAACTGAATGAATTCATCATTGTCCTGGTTGATGGATTCACGAAATACGTCGTGCTCAAAGCGGTGCGCAACGCGAAGACAATTCCAGTCGTTCAAATGCTGAATGAAGTTTTCTCTATCTTCGGAAAACCACGACGCATAGACACTGATCGTGGAACAGCCTACACCTCGAAAATTGTTGTGTTCAGTCGGGGATCACGCACGTGAGGGTTGCCGTTGGAACTTCTCGCGCCAATGGTCAGGTCGAACGAGAAAACAGACGAGAAATCCCCGTGATATTATACAGAATCAATTGTTTACTGCGGAAATTCCAGATGGGCAATCGGAAGCTATAAAGGATCTAGTGCGTGCCAGAATTGAAAGAAGCAACAGAAGCAGAAGTATTATTTCGATAAGTTGAGACGTCCAGCACGAAAGTACTGTGAAGGAGATTTGGTTCTTGTGGAAAAGAGGACCCGCAAGCAACTGGATTTAGCAAGAAGCTTGAGCCACGTTTCAGGGGCCCGTCATTCATTCGTAAGGCTCTTGGAACCGATCGATGCCTGATTGCAGATGTACCTGGCGTTCAACTAACGCAGAAGAAAACATCTACGAACTTCGCTGCTGAACGAACCGTGGACGGTCAACACGTCGGCGAAAATCAGCGATAACGAGTGTTCCAGTTCAGAAGACTCCGATGATTAAATTTATCGCAGAGGCGGGATAATTGATGTGGTGTCCGTTGTAAACAACTTATTGAATTTTATTTTGAATTCCTCTCAAAAGACCACCGCTCAAGAGCTTAAAGCTCCCTTATATTTCCATACCACTTTATATATAACGGGTAGTATTAAAGATGTGTTCCAAATTTCAGATCAATCGGTCAACAAGGGGAAGGGGGTTGAAATTCTATTAGTGTGGTACCGCGCTACAGACAAAGTGACAAAGTTACAAAGTCACAAACATACAAGCGGATCAAGCTAGATAAAACCGTTTAATAAATAAGTGCAAATAATAATTAGTTTACGTTTACCGAAAGAAAATTCTTTCGGATAATCTAGTCCGACCTGTATTGCTTTAATTATTAGAAAAAACGACCAGATTTCTATTCTCGATTATCTCACCATTATGATTTTATCATTTGACATTTTTTAGAAAATGATGCCTTTCCAGAAAGAACATTCGCACTGTTTGTCTCACAGAGGCGTTTCCTTATTACGAAACACTGTTCGGAACCCCAATAATTTTCAGGTTAAAGATATGGATGGGATTTTTTACACAGGTCCTAAAACACTTTGCTCTGTGTTTTGATTATTTCTATTATATTTAAAATTTAGAAAAAATATACATACAAAAAAATCGCAAAAAAATTTCGAGTTGTCAATATTATGCTCAAATTTATATTTTCCAAAGCCCCCGAATTTTCTACAATGTTAAGAAGATGCAAAGCTGCAATATCAAAACAGCTTCCTTTCTTTGAAATCGATTATCTGTTAGACAATCATCTGCGGACGCACATCTCAGGTGATTACCACAAAGTGATGGAACAGAATATCCCATATCTCACCCTATTCAATATAACCGCATTTACTCACATAACATCACTTCGAAAACCGCACATCACTGAACCTGTTATGCTGGCTGGGCAAAATCCCGTATTATCGGATAAATCACATTTCAACTCGGCAGCGCTTCGTTTGCGTTAAATCAATCCGATATATTTTTCATGTTATGATTGGAGAATAATGGTGAAAACAACAATACGACTATCACCCGCAGCCATCGCTTCCGATCGGAGATCGAATCGGAACAATTTCGATTTCCAACTTGTGCAAAACTGTACTGATGAGATCGGACGGTCCGTAATGAGTTTTATTACCCAACCATTGTTAATCCTATTTCCCGCTTCTTTCAATTGCTTTTCTTCTTGCCCACTTTACACCGTTTCAACCGCAGCAGCAGATGGAAAAAAGCTTTTCCCCAGTGAAATCGCACACGAACGGCGGTAATCCATAGGCAATTCGTGGCGGACCCAGACCCAGACTAGATTTAATTTCAAGCTTCATAAAATATCCGCTAACCCATGTAGTATAACGCCGCAGCTGACTGATCATCGTCAACGCCTGTGCCACAGTTGCTCATCGGGCCAGTTAGCGCGCTTGGCAAGTTTATTGACTTTTCCAGCCCTCCCCGACCATAACCGACCATAGATCACTACTGCTGCTGGTGATTCGTGGCGTTCATTTTCTAGTGAAGCCACGAGTCTCGTTTTTTTTTCAGTATTGTCCCGTTTACTGAAAATCAGGTGTATGAGAGAATCACCGGAATTGGTCGATCGAGCCATACTTACACCCAAAAAATGCGTTTAGCGCTAGCTGATTTTATTCTGCGTGAACGTTTCGGAGCAGAGCAGAAAAAAGTCTCTCACGCAAATGGAAACTCTGTAATTAAAGCCAAGCCGCCTAATGACTGTGGCAGTATACGCTTTGAACTATAAACTTTATTCCCTCATGTAATAGGGGAAAAACTAGGAACAGGGTTGAAGCGCATGATTCCATGATTTCCAAAAGTGATCAAATCCGGTGCGTTGATCGTAAATCTGAGTATGGTTCTTGTACGTACAAACGAATGTGCTTCTGAAATTTGTCGCAAAATTTAATTCTCCCCTATACAGATGTACGAGCAAAGAAACAAGGGGTAAAACAAATGACGAACCCGTGACGAACGTGGTAGAAGTTCATGTCCATGACGGCCGTTTGGCGGTTTTCTTCTAAGCCTTTTTTTTTTTCTTTTAATGGTTCACTTGCGGCCAGCTCGCCGCGCACCTTCCACAGGTTGGAGGCTTCTACCGGTGGATACGTGAGGAGAAGGATTTTTTATTTGATTCGCTTCAAACCACAAACGACCACAATCGTACGTCAACAAGCTTGTGCGAAAGCATGCAGGCATGATCTTTTCTTCCCCATGAGATCGGGAGGGGTTATCTGGAGATAACTTCACTTTGAAATGATACTAAATCTGCACGTAATGCTTGATTCATACATGGAATGCTTTAATGGGTTACGTCTCTGGTTGAGGTGTCTTCCGGATGGAGGTGATTATCGTAGATTTCTCGAGTTTCATTGCTTCATTTCAGAGTAATGACATTTTTGACCGCTTTTTATGTGAAAGTGTGAAAATTGCGAAAATGGGGGTGAGCACCTTGCAGTTATGTCACTGAATGATAAGAAACGGTCAAAAGAACATATGAAGTGACATAAGTGTCATCTTCATTTACAGATGTAATCATATTATCGTTGCTTTGACTATTAGAAATAGGTTTTGGACAGGTTATCAATATTTTTTAGTTTATAATATTTTTAAGCAAAGTGGCAATATATTATTATTGGCTCAAAATGTAAAAAAGTTTGTTTCGATTGAAACCACCATTCAGAATCAGAACTGACTTGGGGTGTCAGCTTTGTGCCTTCTGGTCAAACGGTTTATCCATACAATATTGGACAAAATAATTATTACATTATCGCCAAAGACATACTTTGTAGTACGGATACGTTGTTTCACGTTGTACATGGAGCGGATTTAGGCGTGGATAAAATGAATAATACACTTCAATATTTATGCCTAGGGGCAATTTTAGATTTTCCAGTTTAAATATATAGCAGCACTGCAACGTGATCTGGTTTGAAACGTTACAACAGGAAGCAATTCATGAAAACTGAATGAAACCATTTTAGTTTTATATTTGAAGTAAAAAAATGTCGCCCAAGAAGATTTCTTTTAAAATTCGAAATTTTCTACCCAAAACCAAGTTCGCTATTTCAGTAGAATCTGTGAAGAACATAGTACGAAAAAGTACGAAGCGGTAGCGGTGTTCAACTAATCGCGACGATGCTCGGATTTTTCGACTGGCTGAACAAAATCCGGAGTTTTCATCGAGTGGAAACAACAAAACTCAATATTAACAGAAGCACTGTTCACCGTCGGTTCAATTAAAAAGTTTCGAAAACCAGTTTGACAGCTAAACGCCTTTTCAACAACGAACGGAACAAAAAAAAACGCCAGAAAATATACTGGAATGTCTATAACTTTTCCCAGAAGTTTTATAGAGTATTATAGTATGATGACCTATTTGAACAAAAAAAAGCTCTAGGGTTTGAAGAAAATCTGGAAATGCACTAAGGGAACGATATATCCAACAAATAGTTAAACATTGAGGTGGCATCATAGTGGTAAGATACTCGTTCGCGTGGTCTGGAGTTGAAAGCTTTACACGGATAACAGGAATAATGGTTGCTGATATTGACTTCGTTTGCGAAAATTCCGAGGTTTCACTTTTGAAAACTGGGATAGAAATCAACTACATTTTTCTTCAAGACAACGATTCGAAACACACTGCGAAGATTCCATTGCGTTTTTCAAGCTAAACCGAATTAAACTACTGGTGTAGCCTCCACAGTCTCTCAATTTCAAAATTCATGGCGAATTTAAGGGGGTTATTTAGATGAGAAAGTGCACAAAACAGAAGTTACTAACAAAAAATCCAAATTTGAAGCTCTTGAGACAGCGTGGGAACAAATTGACCAGGGATATCCACACAAACATGCCGAAAGCATGCCACGACGACTGGAATCCGTAATTAAGACAAAAGGTGGCCACAACAAATATTAACGGTTGAATGAAGCTCTTCTGATATTCATTAAATAAAATGAAAACCATGTGTAAGATTTATTTTGTCCGAGAGATTTTTTTTAATAAACCACAACCACTTGCACTAGGAATAGAAGCCTCATATTAATAGACCAACTTTGAAAATTCAAATAACAGGAATATTCTTACGCCGAAAAAAAATCATTAGAATAGGAATACTCTTCCGCCTAAATGGCTACCGTGTAATAGATGAAAAATGTGTATCGAATATTCTTGCGCCAAAAAAATGGCTACTGTGTAATATACAACAAAATTATCATTAGATAAAAATGTACACGAATAAATTCGATCCTGTTACAGCTGAATTGCTAAAATAAGCCTAATAAAATAAACAGATGGGATAAAAAACTATTTACACTATTAATTTATCTTTATTCTGAAATTGACTTAAATGTTACATTCACTCCATATAGACAGCTCTCATAAGTTGAAAGAAACTTTGTATATCAACGAAAATTCTGTAGCAGGTTTATTGAATGATTTATGTGGTCTGTATATCTAGGTATTAACTTAGAGTTTAGAAACTCCGCAGAATTTGAGCCGAATCTTCTAATCCAGATTGCAAGTAACTAATTGCGCATCAAATTTTGGCTTGGAATCGCGTATATGATCCAAACCCGCAACCGGTTCCACCTGATTTGGTACTCATGGAATGAAATTTATGTCTGAACATAAATTTTATTTCATTTGAAGAAACGAAACATCATATTAAAAACAAAAAATATATAACGTACCATGACCGCAATTAACAAGGAAAGTTAAATTCCACTCGCAAACATCTCGCGCATATTACATAATTTCATAGGGATCCATCGTGGTCTGAGGTGATAATCGTAAAAAAATGAAAAAATATATGTGTATATACTCAAACCTTTCCGCGATCAGTCAACGAGCAGCCAGTCAGCTGAACCAGATAGTATTGACACGTTGAGTAACACGGTTTTATATCGACTTTATGGGAATTTTTAAACGTATTAGGGCCAACGTTTCTTATCGTAGTGGAAGGTATTTTTATTCGAAAGGGAATGCTTATGAGCTTATATGCTTATATTAGTTACCTTTATTATCATATGTTATACGAAGTATGAAAACATCTTTGTCGCATCTTAATTGGCAAGAACCATGATCGGTATATATACAAATGTTTGTTTGGCTTGGAAATACACGCCCAGTAACTGTATTTACTAATATAACTAAGCAGCTCCGAGGTGGTAGAGGAATTTGTCTACCTTGGCTCGTTGATAACAACTGACAAGTCCCCAATTCGACCGGTTGTTTTCTATGGGCACGAAGCATGGACAATGCTTGAAGAGGACTCACAAGCGCTTGGTGTTTTCGAACGCCGAGTGCTTAGAACAATATACGGTGGTGTACAGGAAAACGGAGTATGGAGAAGGAGAATGAACCACGAACTGGCGAACTCTACGGCGAACCCAGCATCCAGAAAGTCGCCAAGGCTGGACGAGTGCGATGAGCAGGGCATGTTGCAAGATTGCCGGACAGCAGCCCTACAAAGATGGTGTTCGCATCGAATCCGGTAGGAACAAGAAGGAAAGGAGCCCAGCGAGCGAGGTGGTTGGACCAGGAGGAGCAGGACTTGGCAAGAATCCGTACAGCCGGGAGTTGGATAACTGCAGCCATGGACCGTGTTTATTGGCGAAAAGTTGTGAATCAGATCGAATCTCTCAATGGGATGTTGAATCATTGTAAACAAAAACCAAGCAGCTCTAAATGCATTGAAAGCATACTCATATAAGTCTATGCTAGTTTGGGAACTTGCAACTTACGATGCTTAACTATACTGGGTGCCTGGTCCCTACAGTGTAGAAGGTGATGAAAACGACGATCTTTTGGCAAAGGTTGATTCTTCAACTAATTTCGTCGGGCCTGATCCATTTCGTGGATTATCGACAATCAAAAGGCAATCAAAATTATTCATTACACTTTGTAACAGACAGTGGTCCCCATGACCAAATGGTAAGCGTTGCGCTTGCCAAGATGGGGGCTTCGCGTTCGATTCCCGTTCGGGTCAGAAATTCTATAGTCATAGATCGTTTTTCTGGCTTGCACTTGTAAAGGGGAACTGTCTAGGGTGTGGTGGGATGGGCATTGGGCATTGCCAGTCCACAAAAAAAAGCCACAAAAATCCGGAAACAGCTCCTCGAAGCGAATTGACGCCGCTATAAGCGTCTTTGCCCAGTCCTGGTGGTTCTCGGGACGTAAAGCAGCAGTATCACGATGATCCTCCTGCGAGATAGTGGGGTTGGTCGCAGGCCTTGCAAGCCGCACCACTAAAACAAAACATTGAGCAACGAACGATACACAAGAAGATTGTGAATCTGGTCATGTTGTGAAGACGTTAAGCCAAAATAAATAAATAGATAAAACAGACAACTTAAATGTAGCTTACTGAGCTTGAATAATGCAGATCTCAGTACGTTAGCCGATCTATTTGCCGGACACTGCCCGAGCAGGTATCACAAAAAAAATTGTTAAGCTTACAGATGATAATTGTCGTTTCTGTAATTTTGAAACTGAATCATCGGAACACTTACTAGGTCAAAGCAGTCTGTTGCTTCAGTGAAGACTGTAATTTTTGGGAAGTTTCCTTTTGTTTTCTTTTGCCTAACGATATATGGTCCGCTGAACAAAAAGGTAGAAGGTAGAAAGTTCATAAAGCAAGTCATACCTTTATGAGGGGGGATGCAAAGACCTAGTGTGCAGTAGTTCAGGGCTCCTACAGAAGAAACAGGAGTAATCGGTCTGCTGCGGAAGGTACGATTATGGAAGCCATCGTAGTTGAATTTAGTTTGTCAACAAGAGCATTAGTTGTTAGGCTTCGCAGTTATTATGTCTACTTCGTACAGGGATAACACGTGAGTATTCTAATGTCAGTGATGAAAGACATAAAAACCTAAGACGAAACAGAAAACTAACGAATTATGTTCTTCAAAACGTTGTGTAATAATTTGCTGTTTGAGGTTTTAATTGGCAGCATCGAATCACTATAAACTGATTTTAATAAGTAACAGAACAGCAGCACCGGATGAAGTACTTGCCAAGATCAATCGATTTCAGGTGATTAGTTGGAGATTAGTTAGGTAATTGATAATAATAGCCATCCACGATCACGAAGATACAGTGTCGACATCTACCGTAGTATAAGCTTGTTAACTTTCCATTAGATTGGCGTGGCCGGAGGAAGTTTTAAACTGTTGAAATTTGAACCAAATTACAACTTGCAGAAAACATGTCACTCTATTAGACAGAATGCATATTTTCCACTTGTTTGAAATACAGATCCAGAACTGCATTTATACGATTTCAGTATCGTGCCAAGAAACTAATATCAGTGTTTGGATATGGAAGGATTGTTTACTTAATGCGGAAAATTTCATCAAGATTGATACAAGCGTTGAAAAGTTACCGAAGAAGTTACGCGAGAGACCTGAGAATAATTCTGCAAACTTACGTTGAAAACCCACCGCGGTCAGGAGGAATGATCGCCAAGGCTCTCAAATTTCCAAATTCGACCTTCAATATCGTGCCCAATCGTTACCAGCGAACATTGACGTTGGATCACGCAAAGCAAGCCAAAAGTTGAAATGGAACATATGACCGGAAACTTGATCATCAGGGTAGTCCGAAATAATCCTGGGATCTCCGGACGTGATTTAGCAAAAAGATTTACTGCGGCGCACAGTACAGTTAGGCAAATCTGTATGCGAGAAGGATTTCGGTCCTACCATGCCAGTAAACATCCCAATAGGACGTGAAACACAGAAAGTGATTGCAAAGAAACAGTTAAATGAAACTGTACACCATCTATTCTGACCAAATACAATGGATGTATGTTTATGGACGATGGAACATATGTGAAAATAGACATAAGACAAATTCCGGACCAAAAATTTTACCTTGCTAAACGTAAGGAGAAACTCGCTTGCAAGTTGATGATTTGGCAAGGCATCTGTAGTCGTGGAAAGAAATACAAAGGTTTTCATCACTGGAGCAACTATGAATGGACAACTTCAAATGAGAACCGTCTTCAGAATGTTATATTGCCATTCATGTGATCACACGAAGCTCCCGTGAAGCTCTGGTTCGACCATTACAGCCAAGATGTACAACATCTAATATAGTGTAAGTAGTGTAAGCATCCCATTGAAAAATATTGGGCGTAAATTGAAGAAGTGTAACAAAACAATCAAAATACCATGTTAACACCTGGTATTTTTTGGAAGAGTGGTGGAAAAAGATAGCAGATATGGTTGACGATGTCACAATGTCAATGACAATGTCAGAAAATGTATTCAGCGAAAAGTACGAAAATTCATCGGAAAAGCTCATGGATAAATTAGAAATTTTGTGTAGCCAAATTCTAAATAAAGCTGACTTTGAAATATCGTTCTGCAGATGCAAATCTGGTTTATGGAAGAGAGTTGGATACATTGATAGAACTTCAGAATTTTTCGCACCCCTGAATCAACCTAAGCTTGGCATATCTACAGTAGAACTGCCGTAAATTAATTTTGACGATGTATAAAACCATATTCATTGCATAGCAAAGTAATATTATACCATGTAACATCTCCTTCTGAATAGCCGAAGCAATCATCATCTCCAGTTGTTTTCAATATTCCTTCGCCAACACATCCCACATTATAATAAGAAATCTTCTCCTCTTTCCAGAATATCATATTTTGTTTTGCAGAATAAGTGTTTTTTTTTGTGGCGAACGGAATGACAATTTCGCCTACGGATCTTTGTCATCATAACTGCTTTCTTCGACTATGTTTGTGTGCAGTACATTTGAGGACATCCAGTCGTGATGCAACTGAGCCTGTTCTTTGGATTGTATATGATTTGTATGACTGTCTGGAACTCATTTGTGGTTGATGAAGAATGGCAAAGTACCAGATAGACCAGATCGAAATTACGAGCTTCCGGCGTAGCATACACTACTGAGATGAGTTTTGATGGAATGAGTTTCACCAACTTTCAAAATAAAACCGCCGTTCGCTCCGATGCTCCAGTTCGGGTACATGTTTCTTGCCAGTCTTGAATGTGTACATCATGTTTCGCTGTACAAAAGTACAGTGAAAATACAACATCAGAAAAGTCTTCTGCCTCTTTTCACTGTTCGCTAGATACTCAGTCATGCTGAACAAATGCCGATAATGAGAATAATAAAGCAATCGAGCGCGCAGAATGAAACAAACAACAACTGTATGCTGCTATCGCAAATACACAGAGAGTTGCAACGAGAAGAGTGAATACTGGCCGTCCGGAAATCGACGGAACTCATGAAGATAAGTGGCAAACAATCCGCTACAGTTTTGCAGTTTCTCTGTGCAATGCTGTCCAATTTGAGTATGGCAATAATCAAACTGACTAGTTTATTGTAGAATATTTATACACTTGTGTGAAATGAGGTATCTTACTCCACAAAAAAGAACTGTTAACTTTAATTGAAATTTGATATTAATTTCGTCACTACTGTTCCATTAATTTCGTGAAAAATACCGTGTTCCTAAGGCTCTCTAGAATTGATATCAATCAGCCACCGACATATGTCTGACAGGTCTCCGTACAAGCGTTGATTAATCCAGCGGGAGACCTCGACAATATGTTAAAAAGTAGCTCCCCCTCCAATCAAGAAACATTTGACAGGAACATGATTATTTCCCATTTACCATAGCACTGCACATTCTGTTATCTCTGATTGTCGTTTGTAGCACAGCACAAGAATTCACAGAAAAACAAATGCATCAACATTCTTATCACGAAAGTATTCGCCTCGGTCGATTCCACACGGTCGCTCGATATTACCCGTGGCATTCTGACATTTCCCTAGAACCTCGCAAATACTGATAACCGATACACACCATAGCGCGTGGGTTGAATCAGCCAGTCGCATTAATCACTCCAAATATTTGTCGGCAGCAGAGAACGCTAATTGCTGCGTGCATGCGTTATCTGCAATTCTGACGTGAACTAATAGCGAATTCACCGGATGCCGGTTCCAATTGATAGTTATCTCCCTATCCTTGGGGGCAGGGATTTGTTAGCGTGGAACGGTATGCTTACCTTAGCACCAATCTGGTTTCCGCACTGACCGGCCTGCAGATGGACGATTTCTCTCATTTTGGTGAGGTTGGTTTAAAATTTGAACGATTCAAAGAAAAATGAGGACCTCTGGGTTTTCACGTGTCAACACGCGCACTGCACTTGGATAACTGAGGAGCTGTGGTGCTGTATCACTGGTTTTTGGCTATAAGGCACTGAGAGATGTCTCGCACTGTTTTGTAAGCTCTTGGAGCAGCGTTCTTCACAGAAGAAATGTGAGGAAGTAATCCGTACGATTCGGCGTCTGGCACTGGTGTGGCCAAATTGACTGCTCAGCAGCTTGGTTTTACTCTCCTCCACCGACTGGGTGGATGATGATGTTCACGATGATGATAATGATGATGACGATGATTCGGTACAGATGCAGCTTACTCCAATTACTACACTCTAGTTGGAACAGACCAGGCGATACAGCTGACTACAACCGTTCGCATTGACGTGCAGGCAACAACTGATACCAAATTCAAATTCAAATCATATTTTATCATAGATCCGCGGCCGGTAGAACATGACGAGACAGAGCAAAAAGGAAAAATCAACGCACATAGCATAAGCACATAGAAAGGAAGAAAAACCGCTGACGCTCTCCCGGCGGTAAATTCACTCACGCCGGCCGGCTAAAGTCACCGTTCACTGCTCATCATCATTACCCCATCATCGTCGACATCACCACCACACATTGGAATGAACCGTTTCATGCACATATGTAGAGCCGTTGCCTCTATGGCATTGCGATTCATGGCAATCGCATCAATGGCGATGGTGATGATAATGATGAGGCGAATGGTAAAAAGAAGGCGCGAGAAAATATGATTTCGCTTTCCGGCCGGCTCAGCAACGGTGGTGTGTATGAATTACCCAGTCGCCATGCACGGACCGAGTCGCAAGCAGTTCCAGAAGAAGATACTTTTTAATCACATTACTATGTTACTTCAAAAATCAGTCTATTATTTTCAAGTTAGTGAATATAATAACTAAGCTTATTTTAATCTGTCAATTTTTTAACTATTTAAAGTCACACAACCTATTCTTGAATAGAATGTTCGAAGATAATTGTATAAGCAATGCAAACATAACAACAAACTACCGTCACAATTTTGCGCTTATCACTAGATCGGGGAACACACATGTGTACATTAGTGTTTCTAAATTAAACCTATCTTTTAAACTATACTCTTAAAAATCTTATGTTATTGTACTGCACTTATAGATTCCACGAAAATGACTTCACAAATTAATATCAAAAATTTTAATTTAAAGAAGAGGTTTCGAAACACTCTACGGTAATGAGCGAAGATACAGTGACACAAACTAGTAATCGTACTCCAACATGCCGACCTCTATTCCCTTCTTTTAGAAGTCGAAAACAAGCTTTCGGAACATTCTATTTAAATAAAATCATAGTGTCATATGAGAGTTATATGGTTTGTTATCTGTTTTCAGAATAATGGTTTTTATTTATCTAAGAATGGCGAATGTAAAGGGTGTGTCACATCAAATTGCATCACGGAAAAAACGCTGTAGAAATTCGCCCAGTAGACCGATCCTTTTGAAAATTTTGATCCATAAGGTTCTGTACAACGTCAGGTTGTAGTTTTTTTTTTGAACAGAAATCCATTTTCTCTTGAAGTCCGCCTCCGATTTGACAACTTTTGGGTTCTTCCGGAGGGCCTGCTCCATAATCGCCCAATATTTCTCTATTGGGTGAAGCTCCGGCGCGTTGGGCGGGTTCATTTCCTTTGGCACGAAGGTGACCCCGTTGGCTTCGTACCACTCCATCACGTCCTTTGAATAGTGGCACGAAGCGAGATCCGGCCAGAAGATGGTCGGGCCCTCGTGCTGCTTCAATAGTGGTAGTAAGCGCTTCTGTAGGCACTCCTTAAGGTAAACCTGCCCGTTTACCGTGCCGGCCATCACGAAGGGGGCGCTCCGCTTTCCGCAAGAGAAGATCGCTTGCCACACCATGTACTTTTTGGCAAACTTGGATAGTTTCTGCTTGCGAATCTCCTCCGGAACACTGAATTTGTCCTCTGCGGAGAAGAACAACAGGCCCGGCAGCTGACGAAAGTCCGCTTTGACGTAGGTTTCGTCGTCCATTACCAGGCATTGTGGCTTCGTTAGCATTTCGGTGTACAGCTTCCGGGCTCGCGTCTTCTCCTCCATGTTTTACCTTTCGTCGCGGTTAGGAGCCTTCTGAATCTTGTATGTAAACAGGCCCTCCCGCTGCTTGGTCCGCTGGACGAATGAACTTGACAAATTCAGCTTATTGGCGACATCCCGGACCGAACTTCTCGGATCAAGTCTAAACTGCTTAACTACGCGCTTGTGATCTTTTTCATTGACGGAGCATCCATTTTTGCCGTTCTGCACCTTCCGGTCGATGGTTAGGTTCTCGAAGTATCGTTTTAGTACCCTGCTGACCGTGGATTGGACGATTCCCAGCATCTTACCGATGTCCCGATGTGACAACTCCGGATTCTTGAAATGAGTGCGCAGGATTCATTCACGACGCTCATTTTCGTTCGACGACATTTTTCCAAATTTACGAAAAATTGACAGTGAAGCAAGGCCAACGTGATCTATACACTCTTATCTGATTATAAGCGAAAGCTGAAGATATAATTCCTAAAAATTAAATTTCTACAGCGTTTTTTCCGTGATGCAATTTGATGTGACACACCCTTTATGTGCGAATGTATGAAAAATGACTCAAACTCATATTCGTACGCTGGTTGAATTCTCAACTGGATTTCGAAGACGTTAATCAATTTCAGAATTCCATCATTAGTATGGTATCCCTTGTTCATTGCAGCTATCTTTAGCTGTCTTTATCTGGACGGTGGGCGTATGCAAACATCAATGGTTCTCGCGAATTCTACGAATTTTTTGTGTATTCGGAAGGAATATTCATCAATTTTTGTTCAAGTGGTTTTTAAAATCCTTATTTTTAGAAAGTTGATGATTTGTAAATTTTGTACATAGATTACTTACATAGTTTTTAACTAGGATTGATGCCGGGAGATTGTTGAGGAGTATCAATAATTTTTGAGTAATTGTAATGCAACCATGTGCGAAATTTATGTGTCATGTGCTTTAGGTCATTGTCATGGTAAACTCTCATACCATCCCTCCACCACCACCATGTTTATTTATTTATTTATTTATTTATTTATTTATTTATTTATTTATCACCGTCTCGAATTGTTTATAACTCCAGAGACTGAACCCTTATATTAAATTCTTAATCCTATTTTTGAAAACAGTTTTGGACACGTTAAAATCGAACACAGCACAAGCACTATTGAATTCACGGAAACAATTATCTAAGGTGTTATGGAATCCGTAGGAAGTCCTATGGCGATTGATAAACAAACAACAATACATTATATAACCATGATAGACAGTCAAGATTTCCATTTAACAGATCGAACACAAATATTTTTTGAAGATTGGCGGCTCGAGTAGTCGGGGGGGATGGTCTGGATCTGTCCAAGGGAGTTGTCGGAGAGCATATCGAATGAAACTACGCTGCACTCTCTCTATTCGTGTGATTTGGGTGCTGTGAAACGGAGACCACACACAGAGAGCTCCAAACTCCAAAATGCTACGTACTAAGGAGCAGTATAGCGATTTGATTGCGTAAACATCTCTGAAGTTATTGGTGCACCGACGAACAAATCCAAGGGCAGCAAACGGTTTAGCGGTAGTGACGCAATTATGCTCGTTGAACCTCAGTTTGTTATCTAGGACGACTCCAAGGTCGCGAATGGAATCAACACACTCTAGTGTTTCAGGAATTCAATTCGAGACTGCCGGTGGGTGAACGACATTGTTTTACATTTTTTGGTATTCAATTCCATTCCGTTATCCTGACACCACCGCCGTAGCTCCTCTACGTCAGCCTGAAGCACGCAACAGTCAAGATGAGATGTTATTGATCTATAAATTTTCTGATCGTCAGCATAGAGAAGTTTTCTAGCATTCAGTCGAAAGCTCAGGTCGTTTATGAACAAAACGAAGATAAGCAGCCCAAAAACAGCTTCCCTGCGGCACCCCTGATGTGATGGGAAAATATCGAGAGCGAGAACCATTGATGTTTGCATACGCCCACCGTCCAGATAGGTAGGAACGCAACCACTCAGACATCCAATACGGAAAACCCAGGTGACTAAGCTTCGCTACTTCACGTTCGTGGGGACCCATTATATAGATAGAAGACAATATAGGAGTGCGTTTTATCACATGAAAATCCATTTCCACATTCGAACGAAAATCAATTTCGCTACCGCTAACATCAAATGGACTAACAACGCTTGTCAGTATGTAATTGTAGATCACATGCGAATTGAATTTTTCGAATTTTCCCATTTTCCTTCAGAGTTTTTCGAAAATTTTCAATTGTCATGTTTGGTTGAAATATGTGCATTATTTTTATGGGACCCCCTCTCCTTTCCAGAGGAGGAAGGGTGTCATAGCATCATAGAAACATTTCTCGTGTCCAAAACCCTCACATCCCAAATTTGGCTCCATTTGTTTGATTGGTTTTCGAGTTATGCAGAAGTTTGTGTTTCATTTATATGGCAGCCCCCCTTTAGAGAGGGGGGAGAAGTGCCGAACTACCATAGAAACGTTTATCGAACCCTAAAACCTCTATATGCCAAGTTTGATACCATTTGTTCGATTAGTTCTCGAGTTGCAACTACCTCCCACTTCCCCCCTCTTTAGAGAGGGGAAAGGAGTTTCAAACTACCATAGAAACATTTATTGTACCCTAAAATCTGCATCTGCCTAATTTGGTTTCATTTGCTTGATTAATTCTCGAGTAATGCAGAAATTTGTGTTCCAATTTGTATGACAGTCCCCCCCTCCTCTTAGACAGGGGGAGAAGTGTCTAACCACCATAGAAACATTTATTGCACCCTAAAACCTCCCTTTGTCTAATTTGGTTACATTTGCTTGATTAATTCTCGACGAGAAATGCAGAATATTGTATATCATTTGTATGGCTGCTCTCTTATTGAGAGCAGGGTGAAGTGTCTAACCACAATAGAAACATTTATTGTACCCTAAAACCTTCATATGCCTAATTTGGTTTCATTTGCTTGATTAATTCTCGAGTAATGCAGAAATTTGTGTTCCAATTTGTATGACAGTCCCCCCCCCCCTTAGACAGGGGGAGAAGCGTCTAACCACCATAGAAACAATTATTGCACCCTAAAACCTCCCTTTGTCTAATTTGGTTTCATTTGCTTGATTAATTCTCGAGTAATGTAGAAATTTGTGTATCATTCGTATGGCTGCCCTCTTTTTGAGAGCAGGGTGAAGTTTCTAACCACAATAGAAATTTTTATTGTACCCTAAAACCTTCATATGCCTAATTTGGTTTCATTTGCTTGATTAATTCTCGAGTAATGCAGAAATTTGTGTTCTAATTTGTATGACAGTACGCCCCCATTCTATTGGTTGGTATTGCTGGGCTCAAATATCGATTTGTTTTCACCTGAATTTTTGACGTAGAACTACGTCTTTCAGGAAGAGTGCCAAATCAGAAAACAGGTCACGTTTTTGTGAAATAAAGATAACGTTAATAACTATTTTAACAGCGAACAAATTCTGATAATTTGCATACCAATGGAAACGGAAATTCTCTAAGACTCGTTTGATGCTCTATACAGTACAATCCACTAATGCCTAAACAGTTTAAATTAAAGAAAACTGGAAGCATACTCATTTTCCCATAGATTTGTTCTACCGATTTGTATGCATTCCCGAACAGAGCTGTCAATAACGAGCAACTGATACATTTGTTTCAGCCCGTTTTCAACATTTTTGGTTTAAATAAGCCATCCGCGATTTGAAGCCACACCATTTCTCGTTAGGTGATCATCGAAACAACATGGTTGCCGCAGAACGTCGTGCGGGAGGGAGAGGAAACCCCGATATTACATATTTAAAAGCATATCACCGTTGCGCAGAAGTTGTTTTTGTTAAGGAGTTGACGCATTTTCCATTAATCATTGTTAGGGATAATGAGAATGAAACAATGCCTTTCATCATTATCTGCAACTCATGAATTTTCTTTTCTTTTTTAAAACATTTTAATGATAAATTTCATGATGTTTGATTTAAATTTAAATTTTATCCTCAAAAGATTACTGAGATACCAAAATTTTCATCAATTGATTATTATTGATTATGATTCAATTAAATCCTAGATGAAATTACAATATTAAAAAATATAGTGAAAAAAAGGTTATCGCTTTTCTATCTAAAACAACAATTTGCGCAGTTTTGCGCCACAGCAGACAGTATTCATATTAAAGTCTTTACCTAATTTTTGTATACTGTCAAAACCGAGGCAAACTGTGGCAACAAAACTTTTAAGCTGGTTTTCTACAAAAATCATTTTTTTCATTATTTTTTTTTGTCGGGCCTAATATGATTGATAAAATTTCGAACAGCTTTCCCGTTAACGTCGAAAAAATCAAGCTATCATTGAAGCTGCAGAGTGTTTCAAAGTGATGTACTTTCTTTGAAAAGTGATGAAAAAAAAACAGATTTTATTATATTGCGCCCAAATTTGGGATTTTAGGGACTTGAATAGAAAAGAAAGGAAAAATATTACGATACAGCTGAGGCAATTTTTATTTTTGCCTTATGGCCAGCGATCCACTGTGCACGGTATAATTAAAGAAATTTATATCTACCTGTAAAACGATGTTTTTGATTTTTTCCCTGTAAATTGACACAAACTTTCTGGACAACCCTGTACTTCACTATTTTGCAAATCGCTTTGTAAATCTTGAGGAGAACTACTCTAAAAGAAAAAAAATGTAAAAGGTTATTACATTCAATGCGTGCTTTTTGGCATAGAAATCTCAACTAATTATTAATAAAAACAACGCAAGTGATACTTTATGAAGTAGTTCCTTTAGGAATTACTAACATTGAAAGAGATATTTTTTTATTCTTCTCTTTAATAAGATTCCCTAAAAACAATATAAATTTCCAAAATTTAACAGAGCATGTTGGTATACTCTTTATCTAAAAATAATTTTCAGCATGGAAACAGACTGCAGCTAATTGCGACATAATTGGTAGGGCGCACAAGCCCGCATGAACGTGTTAAGCTAGCGGAAAAATATCAACTGACGTTCATTTTGATAACTCTAAGCATTCGGGTCATATAACAGTATGTACTTTGTCAGCCATTCTTATACTCATACGCTTGCTCTCTCTGCCGATCACCATGAACGACAGCATTCGCTATGAAACTGTTGAGAAGAACGAGAGCGTATAGATGGGAATGGAACGAATTAAGAGGACCAATCAGAAAAGAAGCAATAGTGAATCCAGCCAAAACTACAACACAACACCGGCAACGATATAATCATCAAAAAAGAGGTGAAGAGAAAATATTCACCATTCCTCCATCGTATCCGTCGATTCGTATCAATCCACAGTTTTCTTCAACATGCAATGTCTTTGACTCCGACATTGACTCCCTTCCATTTCAACACCGTGAGATATGACTGGAATTCCCTCGCTGCTTCGATACCATCAGAGTGTATCTAACGTCGGGGCACAGTGACGATTGAGCTATGTCAACCAATTGTGTGTCCAGAAAAACTTCAAAAAATATTACAATTTTTAATTCGTTCTTATTTGTTTTCAAGTTTACCACGGACGACTTTCGTTCATAATTTCTAATTTATCAGCAATCTGCTGTTCATGGATCAACGCTAAGGATCGAGTTCAAAACGAAATCAAAAGGTGATTGGACATCAATAGCTACATGTGGTCAATTAGTATGGAAAACATCAATTTATTTTTATTTTTTCTTGATGGATTCAAGAAAGTCTGTTTCTGTAATTTTGTACCTCACAATAAATTGAACAAAAATTTCTAATGAGCAAAAGATATCTATTGATTGCAAAAATGCACGTGTTCAAATACATTCATCCATCTCTGCATTTATTTATAAAAGTTCTGTGTTCTGTTTATTCTCCCTGATTTCTTATTTACTTGGATGCCAAAATCGAGTGCTAGTAATCCATCGAAACGCTGGCGTGAGATGTTTCCATGCGGTAGCAGCAGAGCAACAGTTAACAGTCGCGCTATTTGACTTCAGCTACTATAGAGCAAGAACATTTACATACCAATAGACCACGTGCACCGGTGGGATACCCCTCTCTAGTGAAGACGATGAAATGTTGCACAGTGGATGAGTCAGAAGAATGAATGCTTGCATGCGTTTGTTATTACCATCATCATCATCGTGATCATCATCGACTAGTCCGACACCAATACATTCCACCATAAGCACTCAAACATCCACCATATAAAGCAATGTGGCACATAAGCTCCACTCAGACCAAAAACATTTTTCATCAGTGCAGCTGATCTAAATTTATGATTCAGAAGAAAACCCGTGCGCCACCCATCG
This sequence comes from Toxorhynchites rutilus septentrionalis, assembly GCF_029784135.1. NCBI lineage: Eukaryota > Metazoa > Arthropoda > Insecta > Diptera > Culicidae > Toxorhynchites > Toxorhynchites rutilus. Next base: position 97,756,094 of record NC_073745.1, read on the forward strand.
GTATTTTTTATTGGGAATATCTTTCTCTTTTTTTCCGCCAGCCTCAATATTACACATGCTTTTCCGATGCGTTCGCGCATTTGTGAGGCGTGTGAGGTGATAAGTCGGTGAGCAATGCATTGTCGGGAAAAAGAACAAGTATGACATTTTCCACCTTTGACACCACCGCAAGCATTCTATGCTGCAATTCGACCAAATCGTATTGGAGCATTCTTAATTTCCCGAGGCAGAAATAGAACCCAACTCAATTGGAATAGGAAAGAAACAGCAATAGGCAAAGAGTGGCGTTGATTAATGGCGAGGCATTGTATTTCTTGTTATGTTAGTGCTCTTCGCTCGCCGATTGTCTGCCGTAGTGTTGAATAATCCATAACGCCATTCTGTTTTTGTGTTATTAGTTGTGAAAACTAATTGGTGTTAGCATTCATGTAACATTTGTCATTTGGAGTTTTATGGCCACGGTTCGATGAATTATTGTTCGCTTTGAGACGCCCGGAAGCCGCAAAAGGAAATTTGGGAAAGGTTTTGGCTTTCCAGAGACAAACGTTTTTAAGAGAATGGAAGACAATATCTTATATTGTTTGTTATTTATACATTTATACAACGTGAGTTTTTCCATTCCATTTTCCAAATGATTGAACATTTATTTAAAACGGTACTGTCCACAAAAACAAAAAAATACGTTTTATTTAAATTCAATTCATTTCTCTATCGGTAAAAAGTCATATTCATTAGAATTTAAATTTTAGATTGTGTTATGGTCACCCGAGTGTAACAAAAACTCGAATACGACAGGTACCAGAATGTAACATCTGGCCGCATGCTGCATTTACCCAATATAATTTAATTTATACATATATTTCTGAAAAAAAATTATAAAGAAGATATTCTAGTCAAGAAATTTGAAGAACATCTACATTTTTTTATTCATAATTCTGAAGTTTAGACACCCAAAAGCATACCCTAAAAATATTTTTCGAAAACCCCATTATTATCCGAGTTATAGACATTTTAGTCATGCAGTATCTAATCTAGTGCGACTTGACACAAAATCTTGAACGCGTTTTTCTAGGAATTAATTCCAAATTTTTTATTTTTATTTCAATCGTTTATTTTTACAGGCTCAGTTACATAGGTTTAAAGGAGCCGAACTCCTTACTGTATTGTTACTAGTATATATACATTTTTCCTTAATTCTAATGTTAATAATATAGGAAACCGATTACTCGCGGTCGACTCGAGTTTAGAAGGGTGACATATTTTCTTCACTCACACTCTCAATCACACTCATCACACTCAATGCTTAAACCTATCTTATATCTAATATGTATTTACATTTCATCTTATTCTTAAGAAGGGATCTGATCTCTCACAAAGGAAAAGGAAAAGGAAAAACTAAGGGTATAAGGACAATCACACACGAAGATCGATAGCTTTGAGGAATACATATATTTGGGACATGTAATCAAGGTCTAACCGAGCCAACACGTCTCTCACCGGCACCATGGGCTGCCTTCCTCGGGCCCGAAGGGTGACTTCTAAATTCGATCTGGCGACAAGATACAGCTCGCACGACCAAACAACGTGCTCAATGTCGTGGTAACCTTGGCCACAAACACAAAGATTGTTGTCGGCAAGATTAATACGAAAGAGTAGCGCATCTAACGAACAGTGATTGGACATGAGTCGGGAGAAGGTGCGAATAAAGTCCCGACTCAAGTCCAGACTTTTGAACCATGGTTTGAGGCTAACCTTAGGGATAATCGAGTGGAGCCACCGGCCCAATTCATCTTCGTTCCATTTGCGTTGCCAGTTAACTATGATGTTTTTGTGGACTAAAGAATAAAATTCATTGAAGGCGATTTGACGCTGATAAATATCGCCTTCAATTGCACCTACCTTTGCTAATGAGTCAACCCTCTCATTACCCGGAATTGAGCAATGTGATGGGACCCAGACAAAGGTAATGACATAACCGCGTCTGGGTAAAGCACTCAAAATTTCTGGTATTCTCTCAAGGAAATACGGCGAGTGCTTTTCCGGCCTCACTGAACGGATAGCTTCGACAGAGCTAAGACTATCCGTTACAGTGTAATAGTGTTCAACAGGTCGTGAGGCGACGCTGTCCAGCGCCCAGTGTATCGCTGCCAATTCAGCAATATACACTGAGCAAAGATTCTGAAGACTGTGTGAGGTGCTAAAAAATTCGTTGAACACTCCAAATCCTGTGAACTCATTCATAGAGGACCCATCAGTAAAGTACATATTATCACAATTGATATCCCCATACTTTGCATCGAAGATCGTTGGAACGATCCTCGATCGAAGATAATCTGATGTTCCATGGATATCCTGCTTCATGGACAGATCAAAATGCACAGAGGAATTGATGTAGTCAGGAAAACAAACACGGTTGGGAATATACGAAGAAGGATCAACCTGCATGGAGATGAATTCATGATATGGACTCATGAACCCAGATTGAAAATTTAGCTCGATCAGCTGTTCAAAATTTCCGATCACCAATGGGTTCATAACCTTACACCGGATGAGGAACCGAAGTGATAATAAATTGAAGCGATCTTTTAGTGGGAGTACGCCTGCCAAAACCTCGATAACTCATGGTATAATTCCAAATTTGATGTGAATCAATCTTCATAAAGCTCTGTATTACATAAAATAATAAAAAAATACCTCGTCCCGTCCAAAATTAATTTTATGATATGATTTTTTTTCGAACATTCACGTTTTCTTACTTGGCGAACGTTCGTGGGTTCAATCGCAGAACTCGCCATTAATAGATCAAGAAAATTTACTATTACTTCAAACAATACTCGTCATTATAATATAGATTTCAGACACAATTTTCGCTCAAGTTTCTTGATTCACCTGCAAATAACGTGTTTCTGCATTACATGGAATACATTCGAATACAACATACGGATACAACAAAATAAAGACGGTTCAAATCGGACTTCAGGTTTTGCGCTTAACCATACATTTGGCCTTCCATTTTTTTTATATAGATTAAAAAAAAAATTGTCATAAAAATGTGTGTAAAAGCAATTTCTCTTCGCCATTTTTTCAAAAAAAATTGTTTTGACATTTCCGAGGTTCATACGATAGCGACATCTTTACTGATTCAGAATCTGTTCGTTTTTTTTTTTGATAAGGACAATAAGAAGGGCTGGAATACGTCATAGCAAAACTTTTTTCTGAGCCCCTTTACTTCCACAACTTGTAACTATTCTAATTTTGAATATTTTTTCCGTTTAGTTCTTGTTGTATTGTAAAAAAAAAAAATAAACAAATGATAAAATAATGTATAGTAAAAATATTCTTTGTTTTTTTTTTGTTCAGAGCTCGAAAAACCGCCCGGAATTCGTGTCGCTACACCAGAATACCTTCTTAAATCACATCACATTTGTACATTCACTGCTATCTAGAAACTCTTGAACACTGAATTCTTTTTTACACGAATGATGCGTAATTTCGAGCAAATCGCTTAATTTCTGGAGAACCGCGTAAAAAAAATTAAGAAAAAAAATCGCGTAAAAAAGAACTGTATTGTGTAGGTAGAGCAATAACAAGATAAGGGAGCATTGTGTTCTATATTTTTCAAAATTCTGAAAAGGTGTATAGTTTCACTTTATATTTATTAAATTAATAGTTCTATATGAATAACGGACTTTCGAATATGATTATCACATTTTGATCACAAAGTCCCATACCTATATGAAAGGTGTCAATTAAAGTTTATAGCATGAGGTATTGTGCTCCCGTGGCCGAGTGGTTAGCGTCATAACTAACATGCCGGGTGTTCGGGTTCGATTCCCGTTCTGGTCGGGGGAATTTTTCGTCAAAGAAATTTCCTCCGACTTGCACTGTGATCACGCGTATTCTAGAGCTTGCCACTCAGAATGCATTCAAGGCGTGTTATTTGGCATAGAAATCTCAACTAAGTACTAATAAAAATGACGCAAGTAATACTACGTTGAGACGGCGAAGTTCCTCTAGGAACGTTAGTGCCATTGAAGAAGAAGAAGAAGCATGAGGTATTGAAATCCGCTTAACATACAGTACAGTACAGACAATAATACACTGTTTAAAATTTTCCCTGTTTGCTAATGAATCGTTTGTTTTACATAAGTAAGACATCAGTTATCACCACGAATATTGTTTTTGGATTTCAGTACAAAATTTTTACATTGATTGTGCCAGATTTGATAATATTTGTGAACAAATAAATAATAGAAACGGTCATTTTGAAAGAGGCACAAAAAAGAATACAGGTGAACAGTTTTCGTATTCAGCTGGAGATGGCGCATCATTTCTGATATGAATGACATTTCTGTACGCTTTCGGCGTCAGATTGTCGGATTGAGTTTGTTGATTCTGGATACGGGTTCGCGAGTTGTTCAAAGTTTTTTTCTTGCTGATCATGATAGTCGAAATTTCTGTGCAACGTTCACTAAAGGGTGTGTCACATCAAATTGCATCACGGAAAAAACGCTGTAGAAATCTAATTTTTAGGAATTATATCTTCAGCTTTCGCTTATAATCAGATAAGAGTGTATAGATCACGTTGGCCATGCTTCACTGTCAATTTTTCGTAAATTTGGAAAAATGTCGTCGAACGCAAAAGAGCGTCGTGAATTAATCCTGTGCACTCATTTCGAGAATCCGGAGTTGTCACATCGGGACATCGGTAAGATGCTGGGAATCGTCCAATCCACGGTCAGCAGAGTACTAAAACGATACTTCGAGAGCCTAACCATCGACCGGAAGGTGAAGAACGGCAAAAATGGATGCTCCGTCAGTGAAAAAGATCACAAGCGCGTAGTTAAGCAGTTTAGACGTGATCCGAGAAGTTCGGTCCGGGATGTCGCCAATAAGCTGAATTTGTCAAGTTCATTCGTCCAGCGGACCAAGCAGCGGGAGGGCCTGCGTACATACAAGGTTCAGAAGGCTCCTATCCGCGACGAAAGGAGCAACACGGTGGGGAAAACGCGAGCCCGGAAGCTGTACACCGAAATGCTGACGAAGCCGCATTGCCTGGTAATGGACGACGAAAACTACGTCAAAGCGGACTTTCGTCAGCTGCCGGGCCTGTTGTTCTTCTCCGCAGAGGACAAATTCAGCGTTCCGGAGGAGATTCGCAAGCAGAAACTATCCAAGTTTGCCAAAAAGTACATGGTGTGGCAAGCGATCTGCTCTTGCGGAAAGCGGAGCGCCCCCTTCGTGATGACCGGCACGGTAAACGGGCAGGTTTACCTTAAGGAGTGCGTACAGAAGCGCTTACTATCACTATTGAAGCAGCACGAGGGCCCCACCATCTTCTGGCCGGATCTCGCTTCGTGCCACTATTCAAAGGACGTGTTGGAGTGGTACGAAGCCAACGGGGTCACCTTCGTGCCAAAGAAAATGAACCCGCCCAACGCGCCGGAGCTTCACCCAATAGAGAAATATTGGGCGATTATGAAGCAGGCCCTCCGGAAGAACCCAAAAGTTGTCAAATAGGAGGCGGACTTCAAGAGAAAATGGATTTCTGTTCAAAAAAAACTACAACCTGACGTTGTACAGAACCTTATGGACGGGGTAAAGAGGAAGGTGCGAGCATACGGGCTTGGGCTCGAAGTATGAATAAAAAGAAAATGCCAAAAGTTGTTTAATAGTTTTTATTTTACTGTCTAAAATTTTCAAAAGGATCGGTCTACTAGGCGAATTTCTACAGCGTTTTTTCCGTGATGCAATTTGATGTGACACACCCTTTAGTTAAACACCTCCAAGATAACGTATCCTTTCGAAACATAGCGGCCAAATATAACGTAGGCATTGGTGAGATTCAAAAGCTTTGTAGAAAGTACTTAGTACCGTTTGCGACCGGGTATGACGTGGCCGCAAACGCTTGACAACGGACCGCTATGATGCCAGAATCGTCAGAGAAGTGTAAAAAAACTCAAGTGCTACAAGCAGAACTATAAAGGAAAACTTATCAATGAACAATTCGGAACGAACAATGCGATTAAGACTGCATCAGCCAGGATTAAAGAGCAAGTTTGCATCTCGACGACCATTAATCCGTAAGGTTAATCGGATCAAATGTGTAGAGGTCGCCAATTAATACGTCCAAAAGACAATCTCGTGGAGGCGATCTGGCGTAGTGGTAACATCCATGCCTCTCACGCTAAAGGTCACGAGTTCAATTCTCACCTCCGACATTCTTCCAAACATGGAAGAAAAAAGTGACGAACCAGCCAAATGAGTTGAAAATCATTATAATACAGATGAAAAAAAAAAGACAATCTCGTTCTGGAAGAAGGTGCTGTGGTCAGACAAAAGCAACTAAAGCAAAAGCAAATTAGGAAATTAGTATGGATTATGACGAGGAGAGGAGCTGTGTGACAAGAACGTTCAGAAAACAGTTAAACACGGTGGCGGCAATTTCGTGCTCTGGGCTGTTTGGCTTGGTCCGGTGTTGGAAACATGGTTCAGATCGATGGTAGAATGAACGCAGACAAGTACATCGATATCCTTATGCACAATTTCAAGAGTTCAGCACGGAATCCAAAGCATACGGCACCAAAAAACGATGTACTACTTCCGTCAATCTAGTGTAAAGTTGATGGATTGGCCACCATAGTCTCTCGATCTGATCCTGATCGAAAATCTGTGGTCGATTCTTGATAAAAAAAAATAGAAAAAAGAACGGTAACCAACAAAACTCTGCAGTTTCAAGAACTTCCAACGACGTGAAAACAAATTGATCACCATTACCTGCACAACTTGGTGAAAGTATGCCCCGACGTCTGCAGACAGTTATCTGTACCGAAGGAGGACACACGAAAAAGTAATGACTGGTTTCTTCTTCTTTCTTTGTTTTTAAGAGGCTTTAAACTTTGCAGTTCATTCGCCTCTAAGCTGACTGGTTTTATATGCTTTTGTTTCAGATACACGACATGTATTCTTTTCCTTTACCAGGCCAAAATGAGTCTCCCTTTTGATTACATTTTTAGAACTAACAGAGTGTATTCTTATTTATTGCCAGTACTGTATACCCTGAAAGACAGCTAATGCATTAAATGAATAATTATATGAACGATAAATTCGCCATATTCACGTAAACAATATTATTTTTTCCGAATGGAGGTTATTCAACCGGTACTAGAATATCTACTTACCTACTAGTAACTATTACTTCTGTAAACTGATGTGACTATTTTGTTACACATAAATATCCGACTATTAACACAACACATCCTATTGCACTTAATAGATCTTCAAAATTGTTTTTCTCTGGGTTAGAATGAGAGACTATACAGCATCAATTAGCTATTGAATTATGTAAGGGCAAGAATGAAGTGGTGTACAATTCCAATAGTTTGAACACAGTCAATCGAAGATGATAAAAGAATATAAAACAGTGAGATTCTAGAGCATTTACAAAAAACACGAGCACTGAAATACAATTTATCTGCCTAGCATATTTACCCGAATGAGAAAGAAAGAAATAAAAAAAAACTAGGGGTGGGTTATATCTTTGAAGGTTGAAGTACTACCGTTGGCTTAGTGATCAATTGTCTGTAATTTATCTCTCAATAAAATCTCACCGCACTGTGTTGTTATCCATGTCCAGATTCTTCTAACATCAATAATAAAATAATAATTAAGAATTATTTTCTGAAGTTATAAAATTTCGATATTTATATCTGGTAAATCCAACTGAAATATTTATAACGAATCAAATAAAATCGAAAGAACAACTCATGTTTAAAGAAAGAAAAAGTACCAATTATTTTTACATTTTGTTCTTTTTCTGTTCAAATGTGTTAAAATTACCTGCTGCATTTTCGAAAAAATGTTCCAAAGCCTGTGTTAATCTGTATATGGTTTTTTTGTTTGAAAGAGCAACGCGGAAAGGAAAAAGGAAGGTATATTAATTTTACAATTAAATTTATTTTTAATTTTTTCCAAAAATGAATCAGCGAAGGCTATGGCACCATTCTTGTTGCTCTCTCATGCTGTATTGAATCAATCTTGAGCTTGAGCTTGAGCTTGGGTAGACTGTACAATTCGTAGTTGCTCTCCGTGATTGACCTGAACCAACCAAATTGCACAAAGAACACACAGAATGACGCTTGGGACTAGCAAATCATTTTCGTTGTGCAATTTTCGCTGATTCGAGCTTCAATTGGCCAATAACGACGCCGGCCACGTCCTTACAGTCACCAGGGGAAGGGAAGGAATATTAGTATGATATTCGCCGCCCGAAGGCCAGAAGGGTCGCCTCTATAGCGTGGTTCCCTAGCGTTTATCATAGAAGGGATAGTTGTTAGTGGGAATGGTTAAGAAAAATCAGGATTCACTGCGGTAAGTGATATGATTTTAAAAAACGTTAACTGTCAACTATTCGGCGAAATAAGATTTAAGGAAATATACATTCTTATCGGACAGGTCATGCATTTCGTTATTCATCGTGCGTAGTACATAGATATTCTTCCTGACCAAAGAAGGTCATAAAAAACTCCTTTAGCAACGCTCGATCTGTATATTTTTTTTAATCGCGGAAACCAAGGTTATTTTTGGCAACCTGAGAAGGTCGCTAAGAAATCCTTTTAGTATTCCTCTAATCAGATCAAGAACGCGACGTTTTAGGGTTATTAATGATCTACTTAGTGATCTACCTAGGAACATTTCCAAAACCATAGAAGCACACACCTATACCAATACAAACAGCAGCTCCAGCCAAACACAGTACATGATGTATTGTATTCGTCCAGAGCAACTACCCACACTGATACAGATGTGTACCTCCACAGTTCCTAAAGGTAGTTCACAAACAAAATGTCCAAAACCATCCATATCTAATAGAAAAACTAAATCCAAAATCTGGTTTCCATGAGCCTTCGGGAGGAATGCACAAATATATCGCACTTATTTTCACAAATACAACAGATAACTGAAACAAAGATAGACCTGGATAGTGGTCTAGTTATAAGAGTAAAATAAGCTGGCGATAAAATTAGAGGCCCTGTATAAACCTCTTATTAGATACAAGTATCTACAATATGTTACAAACTTATATTCACATAGATTTATATACAAAACTACGAAAAACCACTCCATTGCATTTAAATTTAATATAACATTCAGTTCAAAATTTCCAGCTCTAATACTAACATTTTTCTTCTTGAAATAAGTCATATTTGAAATTAAAAAAAAATCCAAACTGTATATAATCGAGTCTGTATATAATAGAGTACGACCTGTACCTCCAATATGAAGATCAATTTCCAATCGAATCAATCTTCCACATTCAACTCTTCGATCTAAACTCTGCACTTCTTCTCATTTTGCATATTACTTGTCTTAATTCGTTTATCGACATCCGTGGGATTGTGAAGAAGGACGGCTCAGTTTGTTTTTTCACGGTCCTTTATTTACACAGCGCGAATTGGAATTCACTCACGCTCAGCACAAAGCGATCGTCCCATTCAATTTCTCCAATTTCTACCGATGTCCACTGAGACGATGTCGCATATGTTTACCACTTGTTATGCAGCCAGCCTTCGAGATCGGCTATGTTTTGGTGATCCATTGATGATACGTGGTGACGGCGTGATCCTCCAGACGGTCTTGCCAGTAATTCTCATGTCTTTATGAATGATTTTTGTAGACCCTATCGGGGTATTTTAAATGCAATAACCGTAAAAACGTTGCACGTACATAAGGTGAACATTTTTTTCAAGATATATAATCTCTACAACAGTGGATGAATAAAGGCATATTCTTATTCAATGTAACTTTAACGAATTGTAGGAATAACAGGAACGATCAGGAACGGATTATCAACAGCAAAACGAATCGTTGAAGTATCGTAACACAACAACGGTCAAAGTGTATATGCAAGAACATTTGTATCAACTACAAAATGTCAAATTATAACATCTCACTTGTCAATCGATGAAATTTGTTCTAATGTTCTAATATGAAATAATTGAAACAATGACGTTACATAAGGCGCCATTAACACAATTCCGAAAGGACAAACGCCAGTTTGAGCTTAGGATTCGGTCATCAAATTTTTAATGTTTCGAATTGAATTACCGGAAGTCGACGTTTTGTAAAGTTTCTAGTTTGTGCAATTATTGCCATAATAATTACATTACAATAGACATTATGCTCCGTTCCGATGACATTACGTTGCGTGGAAATGGAACATCCAGAATACAAGGAAAAAAAACAGTTTTGGTACGTGTGTAAATTGACTTCAATCGATTTGAAGTAGTGTTGTGTGCAGAGAGACGGTTCAAATGCCAGGTGGTTGGAAATTCCTCGCTTTATAATGACTACACTTCTGTTGTTATACCTACCCGTTGATCCTATGGGCGAGAATTCGCACATTTGTATAGGCTTACTGGATTTTAATGAAAGCAGAGATTTATCCAACAAGAAGTCGCATGTGCCATATGTAAAATTTCGAAGGGGAGAGAACAGTTGTGTGATGTTGGACAATCATAAACCCTCTGAAACAATTTTGCACAAATGTTGTAACGGGGTCTTTACCAGTTGCAAGTATTGCGACCAACCAGTAAGAGCCGTTAATTTTTATCTCTTTTTAGCCACGACTCTTTCACTTATTCTAAACTTTTCAGTTCAGTATCTACTGCACCTACTCGCAGATTTAATCATTTCACGAAATGATGAGAAGCAGCGACGTAAACGAATCGGCAAAATGAAACAGAAATAGAGTGGAAATGTGATTAGAGATGGAAATAAATTCGCGCACTGGAAATCGCTGGCGCACGTCATCGAACTCGCATTAGTTTTGCCAGTTCGTTTGCCAGTTTTAGTTTTCTTTCTATTTTTGCGAGCAAAAGATATATGAACCACATAACCTAACGCGGAAGCCGTAAGGTTTGACTGTCATCAACATATATAATTTTTGCTTCGCAAAACATTAGGATCCAAGAGCAAATAAACACCAAAATAATGCATTAGCGATGGAAACGGGCCGGATAGAGAATCGATAGAATCTAAGAAAACAGAGGATAAATAAAATTTTATTTGCACAATATGCCGGAAAAGACTTATTAGAACCAGACGAGGGGGGTATCAAAAATCGCACATTTATGTACTTCCAGATGGAATGATGTTTCAACCTCAAATATATTGACGTTGTATCTGTACACCATTTATGTTTTTTGGATAAGAAATTCATTCTATTTCAGATTTCGAAAATTAAATGGTGCAAATTCCACCCGAATTGAGGATTTTTTATCCAAAATGTTATTTTTGGACGAATTTCATGCCAACTTGGCAGCACCATCGCAGATAGGAGGCGATCTGGCGTAGTGGTAACATCCATACCTCTCACGCAAATGGTCACGAGTTCAATTCTCACTCCCGACGTTCTTCCAACAATGGAAGTAAAAAGTGACGAACCAGCCAAATGTGTTGAAAGTCACTATAATACAGAAAAAAAACCATTAAGACATGGGTCATTTGAGCAACTTTGCATACTTGAAATATTCGAAAAACAATTAGACTACGTAGACTACTTAAAAACTATGATACCTACAAAATTCTTGTCAAACGATGAAATGTAGGAAAAATTACCAAAAACAAATTGGAAAAAAATTTCGCTAAAAAAAGTTATTTTAAAAATTAAAATTCATTTTTCTCAAAAACGTATTTTTTTTAATTCCCAAAAATATATATATGAATTACAATTCCCAACAAGTCGTCCATACATCGGAAGATGGGCACTTTTACAGGAAAACAGTTTTTCGAACAACAACTTTTTTTTTACTTTGAAAAAAATACAATTTATCCTAATTTTGTTTAAAGTTAAGAGCGATATAGTGTATCCGACAAAGTTTTAGATCTTGTTAAAATATAAACTTTTGTCGAAGACATCAACTTTCTTTTTTCTATCTTTTTGGAATACATGTCATTCTTGTATGACTCCTGAAAAAAATAATGTTTTTCCCGTAACATTTTTGTGTGTAAATTCTACGTTTGACATGTTCTTGACATGTTTCTAAATAGAGAAAAGTTAGCAGAGCATTTAAAATGCAATAATGTATACAAAAAAAAAGTTACAAATTGAACATTAATAGCGTTTTTTCAAAGAAAAACATGAAAAAGATGTTGTTCGAAAAACTTTTTCCACGTAAATGTGCCCATTGTCCGATGTATGGAAAACTTGTTGGAAATTTTAAGGGCTATTCATATCTCTATCTTTCAGAATTTTGAAAGCATATTTTTTCGAGAAAAATGAATTTTAATTTTAAAATCATTTTTTTTTTTCAATAAATTTTTTTGCGAAAAGTATAAATTATCGCAATTTACTTGCTCTGCTAACTTTTCTCTATTTGGAAGCATGTCAAGAACATGTCAAACGTGAGAATTTTCACACAAAAATGTTACGAGCAAAACATTTTTTTTTCAGGAGTCTTCATACAAAAATTACCTATATTCCAAAAATAGAAATAGATAGAAAGATAGAAAGTTGACGTCTTCGACAAAAGTTCACATTTCAATAAGATAATTTTAAATAAATACGTTTTTGAGAAAAATGGATTTTAATTTTTAAAATAACTTTTTTTTCTAGAAATTTTTGGTATTTTCTCGTAAAAGTCTAAACAATTTCCTACATTTCATCCTTTGACATGAATTTTGTAGGTATCATAGTTTTTAAGTCATTAATTTTGATAAAAATTTAGGAACAAGAAATTGGCTTTTTCCAAAAAGTTGTCTAATTATTTTTCGAATATTTCAAGTATGCAAAGTTGCTTAAATGACCCATGTCTTTACACCCACAATGTTTCACTGCTATCTGAGAAAGTGCAGATAGGAATTTTTGTAAAAAAAGGACACAAAATCTTTGGATTTTTTTCGGAAAATTTTATGTATGTTTTTTTTATTTTTATGTACGATGACCGATGTCTTTACATCCATAATGTTTGGCTGCAAATTACGCCAGTCGAGTTGGCATGAAATTCGTCTATGTTTAATATAATTTAACAAATTATTGGTGCAATCTCTGAAATATAAATATGATATATCCAAAATATGACTAGTAAAAAAACCACAGCCAAAAATATTCTTCTTGGATGAACAAAAAAAACACATTGTAGGTCTAATTTTAACATCCCATAACACCATTGAACCAGGTATTTCCATTCTACCGTTCATGGCATGGACGAAATAATTATCAGTAATATATGAACGAAAATGAGTAAAATTTCCAACTTGAGTTGATCGACATTTCAAATTTGAGCAAGTACATTGGTTCTCTTCCAAAGTTTGATAAGCATTTCATCATTTTTCGTATTTGATTTATTCACGGCCTTTATTTCCTCATTAAAATCAAATGGATCGAATGTTGACTCCGACTTCGCTGCTTGCGTTTCACGATTCATTTATAAGCAATGAACGCTAACCAGCGATGCGAGATAATTTCACGTTTGGCAATAAACTTGATGCCTAATGATGCCATTATTCGTATCAAATCGCTTGCTTCGGTTGCATTTTGCATGCGGTCACTACACTTCGGTCAAACTGTAATTCTTGTTTATTTTTGGACCTGTGATATGATTTTGATGTATTCCAAATGCATCTTAAACACATCGAGTCGTAAACGAGATCCTGACATCTATAATTATCACTATTGCAGGTTTCGGTGAAAAAGAGGCACTGCCACTCGAATTAGTTCCATTCGCTAGTCAGCGAAGGCGGTCCGAGGTTCCTGTGTGATGGCGGGGAGCGAAATACCCAAGTCCAATAGCCTTACAGACCGGGAAACGGTTCATCACATTGCCTCTCAACGGTTCGCTACACTACCGAAAATCGTTTTAATTGAAAAGCACATACACTCAAGATCAAAACGATGTTGCCCCGTTACTGCAGCGGTGAGCAGGAAAGCAGAAGGAAACATTTCATTTCCACTCATATCTGGAAGAGTGAAGCGTTTCCAGCTGGTGTTTTATTCATACTTAGTGCTTTGTAATTACACCAATTGATAAATAACTATTACAAATTCAACCGAGTGAAAGCAGAGGGAGTAAGTCATCATTAGACGTGGAAACAAAGTGAGAAATGTGACATTCCCTCATAGTTCACGTTAATCGTCTTTCGAAATTAATTTACAAACTCTTTTCCTCCGCCGATCGCCGCTATTTGAGCAGCTGTCGTTCATCTTTGATGCGACAAAAATGTTCAGCGAAATTGCTGCCGCCGCATAAAATGAAGCTTCCAGTATTTATAACAATATAATTAAATCCAGTCGCCGAGATATCATCAATCAGTAGTGTTATTTTTACTTCACAATGGAATGACAAACGATGAGACACAATTCCGTAAACAGTGTAAAAATTTCTATACAGTTAGGGTAAATTATCTTGGTTTGTCCGATTTGGAGTGTTTTTACGCAACTAGTAGATGCAAATCGATTTTTCTTTATGAAAATCACACATAATCCATACGAGTTTGGGTTTGTTGAAAAGTCCCAAGTTTCTGGTTGCTAATACTACCATAAGGTGTTGAAATTATTAAATTTTTTATGTTTTTAACGATTTTCCTTAAAGAGGAAATATGTTCATGGTTTGACCACATCTGATCATGGTTAGTCCAAAGAATGAACATGGTTTGTCCGGTTTTAGAAATCACCATTTTTGAATGAAAACCTTTCATTCTCAAGTAGATGTTGCATTTTTCATTGCTTGAGTTTACTGTCATCATATTGATCCATTCATAATTTAGGCTTTCTTCAGAATAGTTCATTTTCTTTGGCATTTTAAAAGTGTTACCCTCAACACACTCAACATAGAGAAACTTTATTTCTGCTCTGCGCGAAGGACACAATAAACAAACTGCAGCGCGCCTAGCGGTTGCCATAGAAATCATGTGAACAAAATAACATTATTGAATGATCAGAATTGAGTTTATCAAAATGCGTTAATTTAATGGTTTAGCTATGTAAATCTAATACGAATGGTGTGCAAGCATGATGTTTACAATATTTGTAAGTGTTATATTCCAGAAAAGGTCTGAATACGTGCCAAATATTCATCTGGTGATCGTTTAAAAGTTAGCTCGAATGAGGGGCGCATTGACACCAATAGAAGGTGTATTTAATAATCCTTTTAAACATGTGATTCCGTTAAAATATACTATGAATTATGATTTGATTTACTACTGTAAATCATGAAAAAGACAAATTTATTTATATGTTGTTATTCGAATACCTTATTTGACACAGGAGCGCTGAATTAGAGCATTCAAGGGCAAACCATGATCATATTTTCGACTGGACAAACCAAAATCATTTACATTACGAAAGATATCTTGCATGTGTCTATGAAGCAGCCAATTGTCATTGTACTTGATTGGATGAGTTACGCATTTCAGTTTAAAAAAGGAGGTTGTGTCCAAGACACGACCACATTGTTGATGAGAACCACGCTGTTATTTTATTCAAGTCGCTTGTTAATAATTTCGGGTATTATTTTAGAATGCTGCGAATCTTTACAAATATCTGTTTAGAAGAATGGTTTGGTCGCCCTCAAATGTTTTTTTTTATTAAACAGGGTTAAATTCCGAAAGTAAATTGAAATAAAACACACTTAGAATTCGAATTTCGATGGAACTTTTATTTCAAATTAAAGTTTGGTTTATGCCATTATGTGTGAAATACAACATCATTCAAATGTCCACCTAGGGCTTCCTCGCACACCTTGATCCGGAACAGGTAATTTTCGATGACTTTTCGGCACATATGGGGCAGTATCTCGATCATAACTTCACGAATGTTGTCTTTCAAATGTTCAAGAGTTTGCGGAGAGTTGGCATAGACACGGTCTTTCGCATAACCCCACAAAAAAAAGTGTAGCGGGTTCAAATCGCAAGATCTGGACGGCCAATTGGCATCACCAAAACGCGAAATTATGCGTCCCTCAAATTTCGTTCGCAATATGGCCATGTTCGGTCGTGTTGTGTGGCACGTGGCGCCGTCCTGCTGAAACCACATGTCATCCGTATCCATATCTTCAATTTGTGGCAAAAAAATCGGTTAACATGCTGCCATAGCGCTCACCATTCACAGTTACCGTCTCACCGTCCTCATTTTCAAAGAAATACGACCCGATGACTCCACCAGACCATAATGCGCACCAAACAGTGACTTTTGGCGGATGCAATGGCCTCTCAACAATCACGTGTGGATTTTCTGAGCCCCATATACGGAAATTTTGGGTGTTCACATAGCCATCGAGCTCGAAATGTGCCTCATCGCTGAAGAAAATTTGATGCGAAAATTCAGCATTTTGCTGCTGTTGTTCGTTCACCCAATCGACGTATGCCCGACGCATTCCATGGTCACCACGCTCTAATTTTTGTACCAGTTGGACTTTATATGGATGTAGGTGTAAGTCCAAATTTCACCGCAATTTCATCGCAAAATTCACCACAATGATGTGTTTGACAAGCCCAATTGCTGAGCACGCCGTGGAATCGAAACATTCGGGTCATCCTCCACACTGGCAGCAACAGCAGCAATATTTTCGGCCGAACGCACGTTACGATGACGCACAGGTTTACCAATATCCGCTACGGATCCAGTTTGTTCGAATTTACGCACGACATTAGCGATTGTGTGCTCTGTAGGCCGTCCATGACGACCAAAATCCGTCCGTAATGCTCGAAAAACATTTGCTGGTTTTTCATCATTTTTATAGTATAATTTAACAAAATTAACACGTTGTGCGATGCTAAAACAATCCATATTGTAAAATGACAGACATTCAACTAACGATATGACGCTTTGGTTGACAGCTATGTCAAACTGTTGTCAGCGCAGGGCTGTATACTTTCGGAAGCCCGAATGGAAAACCCTGTAGAATCAATTTACGATAATTGATTGATGATTCATTCTTGCCCTCACAGAATAATACACAAGCTGATCGCATGTTGCACTTTGTTTCATGTCAGTGCATTGAAAATTTACCTCGAACGCTATTCCGGTGGCCTTTTTCGCAATTAACATACACTCGGCTACAGGCGATTATATACTTGTTGCACCAGCACCATTATTCCACATCTCATAACTACATCAATCATTCTTTGGCACCGAATGGAAACAACATCATTGGCAATACTTGCAAGTACCAAATATCATGCTTCATGTTTTATAGTATTGTCTCAGTGGAATCGCACCTCTAGACATCCTTTGTACAACGTAAACCCACCAGCGTCACACAAGCGTTCAGCAAAGGCATACATTGGTGGCTTGAAGCGACTAAGAATGTAAACACTTCTCATCATTTTGCGCTATTCTCAAAAGAAACGCTTTTGTTAATATTACTGGCCTCGAAAAAAGATGCATTACTTTCTCATGCTCTAGATAAGCGCAGCTGCTATCCTTAGTGGAGAAAGTTTTGCTACTGGCAAGCGAAACCCAATCACATACAAAATTCTAGAACGACACTCTGTCTGTTTATCTCAATATCCTCGGGAAGAGTTGCATTGCTTCATTAAGTCTGAATATTTGCCTTAGCAGAGATCCATTATTCATACCCTAACGCAAATATTCCTTTTCCACTATCTTCCTCTTTGTGTATATATATATATATATATATATATATATATATATATATATATATATATATATATATATATATATATATATATATATATATATATATATATATATATATATATATATATATATTCATTATCACGGCTACATAAATTGCACCACCAAACAATCGTCCATCATAGCATAAAAAAATTAGGCGAGTGTTGCATCGCGATAGGGCCAATGTACACGGGAGCTGATAACATGATTGATTGAGAGAAAACAAATGTAGCTCAGTGTACAATGTGACTTTTTTCATTTAGACCGTATTTGTTTCGGATTAGGCGGTTCGCTTTGGGGGCCCAAATTGCCCCCCTCATTAAATCGGGCTTCAAACTACCAAATATGTAATCAAATAAAAGAGATGATTTTTCGACATTAAAATTTTATGTGGGGTGATGTTTCATCGAAAAAATCATGCTTATGTTTATGTAAAGTAATTCAGGATAATACTACAATCAGTAACAGTGTTCTGGGATCGATACCAGTGTCTTGGTCAGAAGCCAGATCAGAAAAATTGCATTGAGATCATTTCGAATTCTGCATGAACCTTTTTACTGTTGATCGAGCATTTTCAAACACTTTCGATGCAAAGAAAATCCGTTGAAGACCTGTGTTGCTCTTTCAAGCTCTTCCTTCTTTCAACGTCGTTTGTCCATTTTTTTGTAATTCTAGAACCATCTAGAACCAATTAGGTCAAAGAAAAATCTCAAGCATGTATGACCAATTCATCCCAAAGAAACATGACCATATCACCCCACACAGCATTCAAAAATTAAAATGCAATTTATTTCATTTATTGTTATCAACATACAGTTTCGCTGCATCAAATGGAGCCTCTTCTGTAGGCAAACAGAACTTAGTTTGGTATGTAAATCGCTAAAATCCGTTCGCGGCAGAAATAGTTATTAAAGTTAACTATATTTCATAAAAACATGACCTGTTTTCTGATTTGGCACCCTTAATGGAAGACGTAGTTCTACGTAAAAAAGTAAACAAGGTGAAAAATGAAGACCGACTCTACTCTCCGCAGCCTCGCTCCGACTAGAACTGCTCCGGCAGTCGCCGCCAACAAAAAGTTACTTGACTAGAAAATGAATTGACTAGCGTTGACTAGCGAGAATGACTGGTGAACTAGTCCAGTCAGTGGATATTTTAACTGACGCGACTAATGAATACAAATCTGCCTCTACATTCAACTGACTTCAATCCACACTTCCATTTCCCCCTGACACTAATTTTATACCCGCGTACGCAACTTATTTTTACGTCCATATAAAGAGGAACGAAAACATGATTCCTGATGCGAAAAAGAAATCACCCCATCAATGACGGTTTCACGGTTTATTGTCTACACACTGCACGCTATTTTATACGTGTGAGTAATTTTCGTGTACGATACAAAATAATCTAGCTCACCTGTAGCGTATGTCAAACCACGTTGAACTCAAACATCGATGCATGTAGACGTACATGGGAGAGAGAGAGAGAAAGAGAGAAATGAATTCGTTTTGGTGGGAGTCACTTCAAAATGCAATGAGGACAATTTGACTGGGAAGAATAAAATGATATATTCGAGTCGGTAGAGGGAGATAGCGACTAAACGCCCTACTGATTGTTTAATCGTTTTGACGGAGAAACTGCATGAAGAATCCAAAAGTCATTACTAACTGAATACGGATATAGTCAGTCAGATAGACAGCTGACTATCCTCAGTTAACTATGACTGTGCAGAGCCCTGCTAACCAATCGCTTTTCTGCCCGACGCAACGAATAATCTTTCTGCAATTCGGCGTTAGCTCATAATGCGAATCGATGCGTATCACGAGTTATTCTCCACAAACAGGCAATTATAAGTTGGCAGAATTAATGGAGGGAAGATCTTGGAAGATGGTTGTACTCTATTATCCCCAAAGTTCAATCAAATCGGGCTCAATTCACGTCTTTATTGTGTAGGTCTTGCTACTAACAATCTATGTAAATGTGGTCCAAGATATCACAATATCGAGCATACCAAACAATTATGTAAAAATGCAATTAATGATTTTAACTGGCTGTTGATTTAGAAATTCGAAAGGGTACACTCACGCATATCAGATTATGATAGATTGAGTAGTTGCGATCTTAATATTATGTTCCCCATATATGTCTTCCTTAGAAGCCCACTTCACATCATCGAATGCACATGTCCATTCTCTTTAATCTTTATTATTATACATAAGCAGAACTTAACACCCAATGAGATCAATTCACTACAGCAGCTACACGAACTTCCCAAGAGAGCACTAATGGCCACAGGATACTTAATATACATCACCTGACTATAAAGTTATTACAAACCCCTACAAACAATGTTCCGGACTACGTGGCAACGAAGTAGAAAATGCTATTTCTATCCATAATACATTTCTGTAATCATAAATTCTTTTGACTTAGGTTTATATTTATGATGGTCTTAACTATTCAGACTTTTGTTTCAAAATTATAAATGATGACTCCTTGTCATCTTCTGCATAATTGAATAAACAGAAGAAAAGGGTAGTAATGGCTTTAATGGCATTTTCGTGTACATTTTTTAACAGACTTTGGTTCCGGATTCAACTACGTTATCATATCTAACCCGTTTAAAGGATACAAGTTCATACAGGAAACGGTTTTTTCAGGGCTTCCATTTAATGTACCAAATAGGTACCAAATTTATCGAGAGATTTTTTTTTTTTTTTTTATTGACACTATACGAGATATCGATCACTACAGCCATCTAAAGAAAAAATAATGGATATCTTTTTCCTCAACCTAATATATAGAGCTCTCCGAAATTGGTCAGTGAGCGATGGGCTTTCTATTTTTTGTTTGGCTTTTACATCATTATTGCTATACACGACCTTAGGCGGCTCGCACACCGGAGCAATGAGCAACTAGCAACTGTCAACATGCAATAAGCAATATTATCACCAATGGATTTTTCCATTTAATCTTTGTTGATCTCGCACACCGACGCAATACGATATCGCTGTCGCCTTTACAGAGCAACACATGTCGCTAGCAACACGGCGTGTCGGTTGAATAGCAACTTATCGCTCATATTTTGACAAGTTTCGTACATTAAGGCGATTGTTTGCATAATGTCAGGGGTTTTTATTGCTCTGGTATGCGAAGAACAACAAAATATGTTTCCTGTTGCATATTGTGTACTGCAGTTTGCTAGTTGCTTATTGCTGCGGTGTGCGAGCCGCCTTACATATGGATAGTTTAAAAATTGCTGTGTAACATAACTTTTGGGTGCCTCGATCAATCGAAAAATGCCTGGACGCTCGATACTATCAAAATCTGTCATATACTGCCGTATAAGTGACGCAAGCGCAAGAGTTTTCAGTGCGAGACTTTTTGCAAAACTGCATGTATAATCAGCATACGCGTGCATTACGAAAATCTGATCTGTACAAACTGTGATGGAAAAACATTGCCATCGGCTTGATTTAAAATGCAGTTTTATTTAAGCTATGCTACCAACGCCAGTTTGTTGTGGAAACAGCAAATTTTAATCGCTGTCTCCACAACCGATTGGCTTTCATCCATCAAAGAGTGCGAGAATCTGTTTCCAATTGAGGGGCTTAGAATGAAAGGGGTGTAAGTGATTTGATCGATTTCTCTACATCGACTCTCTCTTCTGGTCATAACTTAGCTGCAAATACATTCCCAGTTGTATTTGACAATGTGGAAGATAGGTCAGAACCTCATCTATCGGATTCTATAGCGAACTTAGATTGGAACTTTTTTGCATTTGAGTTAAAGTCTGCTTCATTTAATATTGGAACATAAACAATTGCGTGTAGTTCAGTCATTTATTAACGAATTCATAATTTGTTTTTCATACAAATGTAGCATTTTCTTTACTCTTTCATAAAAAAAATTTAAAAAAATATTCATAGCTGTTTCGAAGAAATTCTCGTACTTTTCCCGTAATACGGCACATTAGGCGGCGCACACCCTTTTCGTCCACCGTGGCGATTTGATTCCACCAGTTCTTCATTTGAGTCATGTTCCTAACAAGTTTTCCCTTTGCCTTAAGCCTCCGCTTCGTGATTGCCCAGTATTTCTCTATCGGCCGGAACTGGGGGCAGTTTGGGGGGTTGAGGTCCTTCGGTATTACGCTGACCCCGTTCGTTGCGTACCATTCCATAACCGTTTTGCTGTAATGGCAGCTTGCGAGGTCCGGCCAAAACATTACTGGACGGTCGTGGGCACGAATAAACGGCAGAATCCGTTTCTGTAGGCACTCTTTTTTGTAGACTTCTGATGTCATTGTCTTGTCAGTGAGAAAGACTTTGGTTTTCTGTCCACAACTGCATATCCCCTGCCAAATCATGTACTTGCGGGCGAATTTATCCGCAAACACGAACTTAAATTTTGCAGGTACATCCCCCCGAGCCGTCGCCAAATAAAAATTTTGACCTGGGATTTGCCCAAAGTCCGCCTTCACGTAGGTCTCATCGTCCATCAGAATACATCCGTCGAACTTGGTCAGCACTTGCTCGTACAGCTTTCGAGCACGGATTCTGGCCACATTGTTCTGCTTCAGCGTCCGATTTGGTTGTTTGCTGGCTCGGAATGACCTTATTCCTTCCCGGAGACGAATTCGTCGCACCGTACTGTGAGCGGCCTGGAACTTATTGGCCAAATCGCGGTCTGAAAGATTGGGATTCCTCTTGACGGCCTTGATGACTTTCCCACGCATTTTCCGGTCGACAGTTCCACTCCGACGCTTCGAATGCGGCTTCCGAGCCGTCGTCAATGTTTCCTTGTACTGCTTGATAACACGCAATACGGTATTTCTGGGCATTTTAAGCTGTTGGGCATTTTAAGCTGTTTAGCTTAGATGCCGACAACAATGGATTTTCAAGAAAACTGTGCACAATTTTATCTCTCTGTTCGGCTTCCATGGCGGTTGTTTACAAAATGCTATCGTTTGGTGTTATGACATAAATACATGGTGAAAGGTAATGAATTTCCCGACACGTGGGTGAAAAAAGTTTCCAAATCCGTCCACTAGGAGCGCCACAATGAGCAAAAGAATTTGTTCCAATATTAAATGAAGCAGACTTTATTAACTAAAGAAAAAAATGATGAAGAGAAATCGATCAAGTCACTTACACCCCTTGCATTCTAAGCCCCTCAATTATTATCTTCAAAATGCCGCCGTTGAGCGGAGCATGAGAAAGCATCAGGGAGAAAAGTTCTATACATTTTCCGATTTTGTAGTATGTGTCAAGCAGGGTAACATAGTTGAGAATCCGTTATGTTATGTTTTGTTTCGATGGAGAATTCAGAAGAGTGCAGCTGTTCACCAAATCCAACGTTTACCATTCAATCAACACTCAGCTTCTATTCATCCGGAAGAGAAATTGAGCAGGTGAGGAAAATAAACATCGTCAAGAAGCATTGTCCCTTGATTTCTGAAAATAAAGGACACTATTGGGAAATCCTTGTAATCAACAATGAAATTGATGAGTTTTAACTGTTTAATTACAATCGTGATGTGCAATATGTGAGAACAGCAATACACTTCAATCTAGGATATTTTTTTTTCTTTCAAGATGAGTTTGATTTTATGAATTTAAATATTTGACGAGACTTTTAAACAAAGCTTCTGAATACATGATTAGTAGTTCTAGGCCAAATTGCTTTTATCGCACTGGGATCGATTAAAATTGATTAAAATATTTGGCATGAAGAGCTTTTCGGAAAAGTGTTTTACAAGAAAGAAGGCATGTTACTCTCATTCGGCTAAAAGTCCATTACGGAACATGTTGTTATATGAAATATGATGTCTCTGCTCGTTCATTCTATGCCATCAGAACAGATCAAAAAATCACATCGCATCACAATCAAATTACGTCACATCATAAGGGAAATGGCGCATACGCCATCCCATTTTCAAGCTTTTACGGGGTCATTTTTCCACATTTCTGTAAAACTTTGCAGTCGCTTGAATGGATTTGATATTCTTTATCGATCTATAGCATACAAAAAAAATGTCAATTTTGGCGCTTGTGTCACTTTGCGAGCAGTATAGGGTGGAGGTCATGATTTGGGGTTATTTTGATTTCGGTCGTTGCAACGCTACATTTTTTTTTTGTTTTGTCTTCAAATTTACAAAAGATCAAACTCATCCCTCATTGGTACTAAATAAAGTGAAACGGAGTCACGTTAGTACAAAAAAGGCAATTTAATGGCAGGATGAGTATGAAGTAAAACAATATTAATCAACGCAACACGCGACGAAAGAGAAACTAAAGCTCAAAAAAATTAATTCAATTAGCTCTGTCGACAATACATTTAGCAAAAAGTTGAAAGAAAAGGAACAACCCGCAGTCATGTGAAAGAACCATCCATGATCCGAGTGTGATTTTCGTAAAAAATCATTGTTGAATAGCATGATAGCAGGTATCTTAATTTAACGTACTCATATTATAAAAAAGGACATCAATTACTATTGGGCCAAAGTAATCTATCAATATGAAAGGGACCTAATTACTGGACGTAAATACAACGTTATAACTACATCAGAGTCTCATAGTCTTGAAAGGACAACAACGTGACTTCAATTAAAAGGAATATTTCTATATGCATCGGACTAAGTATACAATCGAGACTGCAATAATGGACATGATGTTCAACTTTTATAAGCTTGTCGTTGAAAGAGCAATGATGTAAAATCTGAGATTATGATAAATGAACAAGGTTTTTTTGTGAACTTTAGACATGTATTTACTGAACAATGTGTTTTAATGTGATGTATTATATAAAATAAATTTATATTTCACGATGAAAAATACCCGTGACTATGGTTATCTTTGCACAATTAAAAGTCTTGTCAGTGTAAATAGTACCGTTTAAGAAACCCACTCCTATATAAATAAAAACGGATCGCCAAATGTATTGGTAAGCACGAAACTCAAGGAAGGAATCATCCGATTTGAGATGTCACCATTTTATTATATTTTCTGTATTAAACATGTGCTTCATGTAACGGAGAAACATTCTATTTGCAAGTAATTCTTGAAAAATCTTGAACAAGAATTTTGTCTGAAAATATTTTGATATTATAATGACGAGGTTTGGTAGAAGTACTAGGAAACTTATAATAAAAGGAAAGTGACAATTTGAAGATCAATCAATGAACAGTTCTGCGAGTGGACCCATGATCGTTCGCTTAGTAAGAAAATGTGAATGTTTAAAGGTATAAATAATAAGAAATCCATTTTGGGCGGGACGAAGTCAGCTAGTGTATATATACAGACAAACCCTTTTTTGTGGGGGGAATAGGGACCCTTTTTGATGGAAGGGAATGATTTGAAAAGCGGATAATTTAGATGCAAATATACTTTTGTCGCACTGCTTCTTTTCATATACCGCAAAAAAAAATCGCACAAAAACAGGTTTTCCTGTATATGGATTTCTGACTGTCAGTCTGTCCGATTATTATGGACTCGGAAACTACTGAACCGATCGGGGCATGAAATGTTTCTATGGTGAATAGACACTCCTGCCACCACCCCTTCACCAGCGCCCACCCTCCCCCCCCAACCCCTCTAAGAGAAGGCTGCCATACAAATGAAACACAAATTTCTGCATAACTCGAAAACCAATCAAGCAAATGGAGCCAATTTTGGCATGTGAAGGTTTTAGGGGGCAAGAAACGTTTCCCATATGTTCTAGAATTTCATAGTGACAAGCGTTGTTAGTCCATTTGATGTTTGCGCTAACGAAATTGATGGAAATTGATTTCAATGTGATAAAAAAAAATTGATTTTAATGTGATAAAACTCACTCCTATAGCTTCTTCTATTTAAATAAATCAAAATGGATAGCCGAATGTGTTGATAAGAGCAAAACTCGAGGAAGGAATTGTCCGATTTAGGGCTGTCTTCATTCTATCATATTTTCTGTATCAAACATTTATTCTATGTAAAGGAGAAACATGTTATTTGCAAGTGGTTGGAAAATCTTGAACGAGAATTGTGCCTGAAAATAATCCCCTAATAAAAATATTATAATTACGAGTTTCGGTAGAAGTACTAAGAATTTTATAGTAAAAGGTAATTTTAAATGGTAGATTAGAAGATCAATCAATGAACAGTTCTGCGATTGGACCCATGAACGGTGCGCTTAGTAAGAAAACGTGATTGTGATAACGAAAAATAAATTTTGGACGGGACGAAGTTTGCCGGATCAGCTAGTGAAACATAAATTTCTGCATAAATCAAGAACTAATCAAGCAAAAGGAACAAAATTTAATATAAGGAGGTTTCAGGAGGCGATAAATGTTTGTACAGGTGGTTTGAAACTCCTGCATTACCCGAGAATAAATCAAGCAAACGGAACCAAAATTGTGCATGTGGAGGTTTCAGAGGGAGTAGGGGGGGTTTTGCCAAGTACGAGAAATGTTTCTATGATGGAAGGGAGGAAGGGGTGTCAGGGGTGAAGAGGTTCTAGAAAGAAGAGAGGGTCCCATAAAAATAACGCAAATATTTCCACCAAACATGACAATCAAAAATTTTCGGAAAGCTCTGAAGGAAAATGGGAAAATTCTAAAAATTCAATTCGCATCTCTTCTACTCATATTTTTTGCTTTCGCGGATTATATATTGACAAGCGTTGTTAGTCCATTTGATGTTTGCGCAAAATAAATTGACCTTCGTTCGAAAGTGGAATTGGATTTTAATGTGATAAAACTCATTCCTATGTCGTTTTCTATAATAAGTTGATAAGAGCAATACGTCCGATTTAAGGCTGTCTTTATTCTATCATATTTTCTGTATCAAACATTTATTCTATGTAACGAAGGAATATGTTATTTGCAAATGAATGAAAAATCTTGCACGAGAACTGTGTCTGAAAATAATCTGATATTATAATGTCGAGTTTTGGTAGAAGTACTAGGAATTCTATAATAAAAGGTGATTTTAACGGGTAGATTAGAAGATCAAACAATGAGCAGTTCTGCGATTGGACCCATGAACGTACGCTTAGTAAGAAAACGTGGATGTGATAAAGAAAAATAAATTTTGGACGGGACGAAGTTTGCCGGGTCAGCTAGTAAGCAATAAATATTCAGTGTTCGACCACCTTTACGATCGCTATAATTCAATATTTCAAACCATAATGAAATATTTCAGAAGATGAATTCAAACGCAAAGCTTTACAAATAAAAGTACACAAAAGCTTTGAATTGCTCATCGATAAAATAAATATTTACAATCAAAACCTCTAAAAGCTTTTTTTGACGTAGGACTACGTCTTTCATTTCTATACCGGGGTGTAAAATCAAAGTTTCGAAAACGAAAGCGTTACGCCGGAGAACGAGATTTTGAGCGTTAATAGCTCCTAAGCAACTGAACGAAATGGAATGATAAACACTTCATTCGAAAGATAAAATGCCTACGCGTTCTATACTTGTTACTTTTTGATCCAAAAACTTGTTTCAATAGTCTTAAAATTGCTTTCAAAACAGGCTATTGAAATCACCAATCGGTATATGAAAGCGCTGATGAACGGTGTCACCAAGAGCCTGTTTGTGCACCTTAGGCTAGACATGAATCCATCAGGAGGAGAGTGATGCCACAAACGGTTCCCCGGGAAGATCTCGAAGCAGCCGCTACACACACACACATACACGCGCGGAATTCTTTCCGTTTGGATGCCATTCAGCATCGAGAAAGATCCGGAAAATAATCTGCCAGTTCCTCTGGGAATTTAAAAAAACATTCATGTGAAAGAGTTTATTTGAATGTTTTCTATCCATGTAACACTGTGACCAAATATGTTTCAATTAAGTGCTATTAACAGGTGGTTATCGAATTAGTATTAACCACTGTGGGCTTCCAGTATCGAGGAAAATGTGGAAATATCTAATCGTTACTGAAAATAATCTGCCAGTACCTCTGGGAATTTAAAAATACATTCATGTGAATGAGTTTATTTGAATGTTTTCTATCCATGTAACACTGTGACCAAATACATTTGGTTTTGTGATTTTTCAATCAATCGCAATTAACAGGATAGCTTCTGAAGATTATTTTTCCCCATCAGTAGGATATTTCCGTATCCAATATTGTATGCGCCCGCAATCAATTCTTGCTCTGTCGCCGAAAGTTCCGAGCTCAGAGAGTTCATTCCCCTCTAGTTTGCCTTCCAAATTGCCATCGTAAACCACACCTTCTCTCGATTCAATCACACACAAAAAGCATACTTAAGCGATATTCTGGTGGTGAGACACATTCATTTTTCGTGAGGACATCGACAAGACAACATCGTTGCCTAACGTGCTGGAGGAGGTGGACGGCGAAGGATCGACACATACACGCGCAGAATTCTTTCCGTTTGGATGCCATTCAGCATCGAGAAAGTTCCGGAAAGATCTAATCATTGCTGGGAAATAATCAGCCAGTTCCTCTGGGAATTTAAAAATACATTCATGTGAAAGAGTTTATTTGAATGTTTTCTATTCATGTAACACTGTGACCAAATATTTTTCAATCAAGTAATATTAACAGGTGGTTATCGAGTTAGTATTAACCACTGGTGGGCTTCCAGTATCGAGGAAAATGCGGAAATATCTAATCGTTACTGAAAATAATCTGCCAGTTCCTCTGGAAATTTAAAATTACATTCATGAGAAAGAGTTTATTTTAATGTTTTCTATCCATAAAATATCCATATAATACATTTGGGTTTGTGATTTGTCAATCAAGTACAGTTAGCAGGTTAGCTTCTGAAGATTATTCTTCAGAACAAGGTTTTTCGTATCCTATATTGGATGCATAAAACCTTGTGCCTCCAACGTAACGCTCTCGTTTTCGAAGTCTCCCAAATATTCATTTATTCATTCATTCAGAATGGATTTAGATTCAACTTCAAACAAATGATCTCTAAATCAACGAGAGTCCTACGTCACCCTTGCGGTTATACCATAGATATAACCCACTTCCTGTTTTTTTGTAAATTTTACTATTTCAAAACTAGAATTTGTAAATTTACTGTCGATGCAATGTTAGTAAAAATAAATTTTCATATTATTAAAATGTGTTGAGGAATAGTTATTAATTTTTATTTTATATGTGAGGAATAAAATTATAACTCAAATGAATTTTACCAAAACAAAAAAAAGCCTACCACTCACCGACAAATTTCGGGAACTTGCTTTCGTGGATAATCGAGTTTCTGCTGTACTTATAATACTAGTTAAATTATTGTAATAAATATCATTCTCAGATCAGTAGGTCCGAAACTAGTCGTTGGAATTTGAATGAAATTTTTCTTACGTAACCACTTGTTCATACCTTTTCTGACATTTCTGTTAACCCATTAACGACCAAGCTGTAAAAATTATTTTTTTGACGAAAGCCATTGGTGTAATTTGGATTATTGATGGTAAATAAACCCCAATGTTCAAGAATTATTTTTTCCCATTTTCCATTTTCTGGGAAATGATTGTTCGAAAAATCAAACATTGGCCGAAACCCGCACTTTTTTTTTGGCAAGCACAAACATACCGCGAACTGAAAATCAGTTCAATTAGCAAATATACGGTATTCACAAATGCATCAATTTTATATTCACGAACGAACAAACACAGGAGGATAGAGGTCTCTAAGTATAAACCTATTTTAATACACCTAAGATGAGATGTGACATTTCTTATTTAATGTAAGTTCAACTTATTACTGGCAGGCATATACTGTTGTTTATATTGTTGGCCGTGGACAAATGTCTATGCTTAAGAAATATTTCTTTCTAAGTAACCATTTCCCGAAAAAAAAGACGGGTGGGTAATGTCGGGGACATAACCGGAGTGACGTAGGACTATACAAAGGGGAAAGCTTTTGTTAAATATATATTTTATATATATTGTTTTATTTTCTTCTCCTTCGTGAATACCTACCTATCTACCTGAAAAATGGATTAGTTTACTGTTTACTCTTTATGAATATGTTGATGGTTCTGAAAAGAACCTTTGGTGTTGTGTTTTTGTTATCACTCGATATCCCCATCTTGTTCGGTTAAACCTTCCCGTTTAGCTATTGCGTTTGCCACTCGCCACAGCTTTCACAGTTGGAAAATGTCTTCCCATCCAGCTTGTGACATGTTGTTCAGTAAATTACATTTAATGCGACGTGCCGGAGAAACACTTTGCCACTCACTGAAACTAATTGTTGCCTTGATGAGCGCCGAACCGAAGCTGCTCTGTTCTTGATGCGGGTTTTCTGATTGTCGTGAGCAGCTTTGCAAGCCAACTCGAGCACTCCGACGGCCGAAACTCTATAATCGCTGTTAGGTATACTGGTGCTTCGGCACCAATCCGTTCGGCCTAGTTACCCTTGCGGAGCAATCAGTGAATGCGACCAACAGGGAACTGGAGACCTGCACGGTTCGAGTGAGACTTTGCCTTTCCCTTAACTTGTCCTCCTTTGTTACGTCCACGATGCCGATGCCGTACAACCACACGGGTTTACGGTTTGAAAGAAAATAAGATATTTTTTTTGGGGTCCGCGTGTTTTATACTCTAGCGGTACACACTCACAGGATAGAGACAAATCGGTAGACTCAGCCAGAGGGGCGAGTCCAACGAGACGAACGAATGAGCGTTAAAAGGGAGCGATGTTTTGTTATCACTCGATATCCCCATCTTGTTCGGCTAAACCTTCCTGTTTAGCAATTTGTTGCCACTCGCCACAGCTTTCACAGTTGGAAAATTTTTTCCCATCCAGCTTTGTGACATGTTGTACAGTAAATTACATTCAATGCGACGTGCCGAAGCGCCACTCAGTGTCGCATTGGAGGCGATTTTAACCTGTAATTGAACATTTGCGATGACAGTGGTACAGTGTCGACTTTCAATGTGGGGTCATAATTTGGATCTCTATGTTTACAAAAATGTCCAACTAAATAAGTCGCATTACATGTCCGTCCAATTAGCTAAATGTCGAACTAATTGTAAATTACTGTACTTTCAATCTGGAAACAATTTAAGAATTGGTGAAAATTGAATAATCAGGAAAGTCCCCAACTATCAATAAGCTCAGAACAACTGCCAAATTCACATACTCATCAGATCCTGGCAAACAAATTATGAAAAAATCAATTTGTGTTTTATTATTATTTTGGATAATGTTTTAGAAAGCATTGAACTGTATTTCATAAACTCTTTTTTGGAAGGTTTAATGGCCCTGAAAAGCGCCTTGTTTTATGGAATGGTTCCAATTTAGAAAACTTAGTACTCGTGGTTTTGAAAAAAAACCATTTCGAACGCCCTCGATGCCGCCTTGTTCTGGATTTGCCACCAAAGCAGTTTGTATAAAGAACAAACTTTTTTCTTCTGCTACCTGGTGCCGTTTTGCGATTGCGCTTGCCACTCGCTGCAACTGCCTGTTGTCTTGATGTCCACCGAACCGAATGTGTTCTGTTCCGAATGCGGGTTTTCTTATCGTCGCGAGCAGCTTTGCCAGCTAACTCGATCACTTCGGCGGCCGAAACTATATAACGCCGGCTAGGTGGACTGGTGCACAGGTACTAACGCGCTCGGCCTAGCTACCCTTGCGGGGAACTCCAGATCAACACGGTTCGAGCGGGATTTTGCCTTTCCCTTCACTTTTCCTTCTTTACCATTCCCAGACATGGCTGCTTGGGTTGGTTTGTTGATGTGTTGTGATGCGAACCGATGTGGTGTACGGTTTGAATGAGAATGATCGTTACGGAAGGAAGGAAGGTATTGTATTATAGAGACTTTAAACTTTTGCAGTTCATTCGTCTCTAGCCTTGAGAAAGGCCATTTGAAAACTCTACTCTATTCTACTCCAGCGCTACCACCTCCGCCCTCTTGCCTTGAGAAAGGCACTCGATCCCTCGCCGTCCAGCCCGTCCAGCAACGATGTTGTCCAGTCGGTGTCCACACAAAGAATGATCGTTACGGCAGCGGAGCGGGGATTTTTAAGCTGACTGGCTGGCTCGAGAATTACGCATGTGTGAGAATGCGACCAATGTTTCGTTCATTTTTTCCTTTTTCCTTTCCAATCGTGCTTCATTCTATTTCGCTGCTGCTCTGGTTGCCCGTTTTGGTCGGTACGATTTGAGGAGCACAAAATGGACCAATCAAAAATGGGCACATAGTGTATTTTGGCAATGCTTGATATATCAAAATTATTCAATTATTTATCTCAAGAAAAATGAAATGTTATTCGTTATGATAGATGCGTAGATATATTTCCTATCAATTGATGCAAAAACCTTTGCGATCTATTGAGAAATGCTCGAGTTATAAGCGTTCCAAATCTTGCATTTTTTCCTACTTGTTCAGTGCCTAGATTTCCATTTCACCCCCTATATCTTCCGGTTAGACGTAGTCCTACGGCAAAACATTTTCCAATACCTGCAAAGTACCAAAATGATGCGAAAAAACAATGGAATCGAGGATTGGGTGGTTATTATTCGGTCCGGCGAAAAGATGTTCACATCAGCAATCTTATTAAAATCCTCGTACTGATCATTTCCTCCAGCTCCTCTACCCACGAAATTCTACGGGCCACCATTACCATTACAAACATTCACAAATGAGAATGCAAAAACAAATGAAAAAACTTCCGTTTTCCAAAGTAAATGAACCAAAACGCGCTGCAGAGGTTAGATGTGTTGGTATTAATTCATCAGAATAAAATGTTCGTTATGGCCAACGTTCGATTTTTCGAACACTCCATTTTCCCGGTTTTTATTTTTCTGTATGAGGCTCAATCCAACGATTTTTGCCCCATATTGCAATGTATGTTCTTTTATAAAAGTAATACATTAAAAAAGTTCACATAATTTTGTATTTTATTGGGTTTTTAGTTGAAATTAAAAACACGTTCCAAACATACTTGCTTTAAATCGAATGTATTGCCCAATAAAGTTATACAAAACTGAGTGAACTTGATAGTAAGTGGTAGCTCATATATTAAGCTTTCTTTTGATGCAAAAACATTACCATATGGTAGCTTTGCAAAGACATGAAAAATGATCAAAGTTGCTGTTCGGTTTTTCGAACGCTTGGCCTAAAATGGGTTAAACTCATAAAATCATATTTAATTTTTGTTTAATATTTCATGACAATTGGTTAAAAAATACGTGTCACTCTACGGCATAAAATAAATATTAGATAAAGAAAAGTAATTTTTTCTTTAATAATTTTTATTCCGAAAGTGAGTGTATCCCGCCTCAAAATCCGTTGTCATTTTCGCTACGCAATTGTTGATCTTCGAAACCTTCTACTACTCACCGCCAGATGGCGTATGTCGAGTTTGCTTCGAAATTTGTATACATGACATGATGAAACTGTACAACTATAATCGAACTTTTTTCGATGAATTTGATGTGCTTTTGTGGAGGGAATTATCGCCGACAGCATTGAGCTTCGTGTTCCATGTTTGTAAAACAAAAATGGTAGGGGAATATGTGATAAAATGAACACCCTAAGGAATATGTCCTTTTACTCAAGGCTCGGCAAAGTCATATTCAACTGAGAATAGTCAGGGGACTATCTCAAAATCTGTCAAAAGTTGAAAATAATAAACAAAAACAGAAATTGCTCTCTCGGTAGCCATCCGGATGTAATTTTACGGGCATCGTATTTAAAGAATTTTCCTTGACATTTATTTTATTCGACCTGATATTTTCGACAAATCATTTGATTTGATTTGCATTCGAAATTACTCTGTTGTTTGGGGGCAAAATGAGCCACCCCCGGATAACGACTTACAATGTTATGTTTTCTAAAGCTGATCAACCTTTTCACATGTTACTTTTCAAGGGATTCTTTTTGTGGCTTTGACTCTGAAAAAGTATGCCACTCCAACCAAAACCCATCCTCTCTAAACTCAGCCTCTTGTATTTCTTACTACGTTTTTGTGCACATTAGAAAATTTCAATTATGACGCTAGGTGAATAGGGCCAGCTTATTTCATACATGCACTTACAAATTCAATAATGATTTGAACAAATTTGACAAGAAACAACGTATAAATCTGTCCCATTTTGCATAATAAGTGTAATTGTTCATTTTACCACCTCCATGTGATGATCATTTTAACCGTACACTAAAAATATTCTCGATTTGACGACTTTTTTTTCTTTTAATGAAGAATGAACAATTTTAATTTTTTCACAGTAAAAACAGGAAGTGGGTCATATCTGTGGTATAACCGCAAGGGTGACGTAGGACTATCGTTGATTTAGTGATTATTTGTTTTTAGTTGCATCTGAATCCAATCTGATTGAATGAATAAATGAATATTTGGAGGACTTCGAAAACGAGAGCGTTACGTTGAAGGCACAATATTCAGCAAAAGAAGCAATCACACGAAAGTTGTATAATACACAATACATTGCTTGTATTGTGATATGATGATATGAATACAAATTCCATTTCCAATAGACAAAATATCTGTTGCATCAAATCAGTCTACATAAGTTTTGCGTTCGTTCATCCTTCCTCACAACACTCATTTCTCGTTTGAGAAATTGTTGAGTAAACATCGTTTGCCAGTGCGCGTAGAGCGGGAATTCCTTCTTAAGATTCATTGAACCTCTAAAAAATTGCCGAACGACATGGTCTTATATTGATCGCACTTGATTGAAAAGTCACAAAACCAAATGTATTTGGTCACAGTGTTATATGGATAGAAAACATTAAAATAAACTCTTTCGCTTGAATTTTTTTTCAATTCCCAGGGGAACTGGCAGATTATTTTTCAGCAACGATAACATCTTTCCGGAATCTTCTCGACGCTGGATGGCAACCCCTGGGAATTATTTCAGGTCAGGTCAGGCCAGGTAAAGAATCCCTCGACCCCTCGCCGTCCAGCTCGTTCAGTTCGTTCAGCTCGTTCAGTAACGATGTTGTCTTGTCGATGTCAATGAATGCGTTTCACCACCAGAGTATCGCTTAAGTATGCTATTTGTCCGTGATTGAATCAAGAGAAGGTGTGGTTTACGATGGCAATTTGGAAAGCAAACTAGAGGCGAATGAACTCTCTGAGTTTGAATCTTTCAGCGACTGAGCAATACAGTAAAACCTGTTTTTGTGCGATTTTCTGTTCTTGTGTGGTTTTTTTGTGCGGTGTATGAAAATAAGCATATTTGACGAAGTTATCGTTCATTTAGTTTTTTTTCGATGGTTTATATGCATTTCAGTGCGAAAAAAGCATATTTGCGTTTCAATTATCCACTTCTGAAATCATTCCCCTCCTCTCATCACATGCTCTTCTAGTTTTTCTAAGTTTTTGCATGACATGATTTCTAACAGCAGCACGTTTCGACATGCAACTTAAAGCACAAAACAGCCACGCGCAACCGAAAAGGCAAAGTGTCCCATCGCAAAGCAGGGAAACAAAAGGAAATTGAACGGTGAATGGCGTGGATTTGAGTTATTTTCTTGGGGGAAACTTTTTTTATGCGGTCCCTATCTACCGCACAAATAAAGTTTTTTTCAAAATGTGTACCGAACACGGTTTTTTAAAGCTCCTGGTGAAGTTTTGCACGATTTTTTTATGCGACTTTTTTGTGCGGTCCCTATCCCCCGCACAAAAAAAAAGGTTTGCCTGTAATCGATTGAAAATTATATGATTTTTGCGATGCGAAACATTTTTCATTGCGCGAGCATCCAATATTGGATACGAAAATATCCTACTGATGGGGAAGAATAATCTTCAGAAGCTTGATTGAAAAATCACAAAATCACTTGATTGAAAAATCACAAAGCCAAATGAGGGGCTTAGAATGCAAGGGGTGTAAGTGACTTGATCGATGTCTCTTCATCAACTTTTTATTTAGTTAATAACTCGACTGCAAAAACGTTCGAAATTAAGTTTGCTATATAATCCGATAGATGAGGTTCTGACCTATCTTCCACATTGTCAAATACAGCTGGGAATGTATTTGCAGTGAAGTTATGACCAAAAGAGAGAGTCGATGTAGAGAAATCGATCAAATCACTTACATCCCTTTCATTCTAAGCCCTTCAAATGTATTTGGTCGCAGTGTTATATAGTTAGAGAACATTAAAATATACTCTTTCGCTTGAATGTTTTTTTTTCAATTTCCAGGAGAACTGGCAGATTATTTCACAGCAACGATAACATCTTTCCAGAATCTTTTCGATGCTGGATGACAACCGAACGAAAATAGTTCCGTGCGTGTATGTGTGTGTGTGGTGGATGCTCCGATGTCTCAAGCAGAACCGTTTGTGGCATCACTCTCCTCCTGATGGATTCCCTTCTGGCCTAAGTTGCACAAACAGGCTCTTGGTGACACCGTTCATCAGCGCTTCCATGATAAACGAAGTTAGCTTCACCACAACAGCGACAACATGTTCCAATCGCTGTTCAATTATAGCTGAGTGGATTTCCGAGCGACGCTCGCTTATATACCGATTGGTGATTTCAATAGCCTGTTTTGAAAGCAGTTTTAAGGCTATTGAAACATGTTTTTTGATGAAAAAGCAAAAAGTATGTAACCCGTAGACATTTTATCTTTCGAATAAAGTGTTTATCATACCATTGTTTAGGAGCTATTAACGCTCAAAATCTCGATCTCCGGCGTAACGCTTTCGTTTTCGAAACTTTGACTTTACACCCCGGTATAGAAATGGAAGACGTAGTCCTCGAAATCGTACGATTTCCTGAACATAATTAGGATAGGATATTCTTCGAAAACCTGGGATTGTAGCGGCATGTGAACCCAGTAGAAGGATATATTCCTTAGCATGTCCAAATGAACTTCTACATATCAAATATGTATACGCTACTACTTGAATATGAAGTAACTCGTTTTTGCAAGAAAATGGTGTGCGTGTGATGGTTTCATATCATAACGATGAGTTTTAATCTAAATAACTAGAAATGTATAGAAGAATGTTTGCTTAAGAGTCATGACTACGTGTTTTGACTATTTGCATAACATGAAGTGAGACATCCCATCCAAAATGAAACAATTTTAAACTGTCATCGGGACTGTGAATCTGATGGAGAATAAATAGTTTCACACACATCAATGTAGCCACCAGAGGTCGACGATGTAGCTTCGTCCTCAAGAAGAGTTTACAGGAGAGTACCCAATTACTGTAACCTCTCGAAAATTTATTTTTATATTTTTATTTGTCTTTAGAATACTCAATACTATATAACAAAAAATAAAGCACGGTATGGTTATAAATGGTTTCTGTGTTTTTATCTACATTTTCGACGACGGGCCTTCATGTTTGAGGTGCATCTTCAATCTGTAAGGAATAGACAAGGCCATCGTCACTTTTTGCTATTTTCTGGACCGACCGAATCAATAATTAGGATTTTTTTATACGAGAAAGGTATTTTCTGACTTTATGGCGATTAATCAAATTTTTTTTATTTTTTTTACAATCGAAAAACGTTAAAAATGTGTATGAAAAACAAATAAAAAATTTTTTTCGACGCGAGTATATACAGGATTCGATTATATACAGTGGAAACAAATTGAAGATTGTATATAATCGAGTTAATTCGAAAATCTGCTCAAATTAAAGTTTTATTGCTTCGCGAAACGTTCGTGTCCCGCACTAAGTGAAAGCACTCATTAATCGGCCTTTGTCAGTGCTACCAAATATTTTCTGCTAAAGAGTTTCGTTCATAGATTTTTTTATTATTATTTATTATTATTATAATTTATTAATCCATCTGACTCATAATCTTAATGAATATAACTTAACCTAATGATGTGGAGAATGTCTAGAGCAAAGGATTTTCTGTCTAAACACTGTCAAAGACATATCGAAATCAAACAAATGTGACACTTCGTTGAATGCTCTCGTTATATTGGACATCGGCCTAAAGTAACCAAAAAGTGTTTGTTGTGTTTGTTCCTGAAAATGAATGAAATACTATCAAATTCGGAATTTTAATTTTCAGAGGACGGTTCAGGGACTTTTGCATGCTTTGCATAATATACAAAACGTGGCTAAGAGATTTAAGAACTGATGGGGTAATGCGTTCGAATGTTGGTAATGGCAAACTGATTTATCAAATGTCTAATAACGCATAACTGTTGGAACCAGAGATGCCAACCTTCCTGATTTTTCAGGATTTCCCAGACTTTTTAGCACGCTCCCTGACATACTGACGAACACTAGTTTATCCTGATTTTTCTGAAATGATCCTGATTTTCCCTGATTTGTGTACTCTTTACATAATTCATAATAAATATACTGGTTTGCATGTCAATGTTTTTTGTCGAGATAGTTCTCCGGTTCGATTTGTATATATCTTACCTCAAGTTAAATTCTCTAGGCACAAAGCAGTGTTTATTTTTTTTTCTCTACCCTCAATTGTTTCGTGGCTTTCCAAAAAAGTGCTAGAATATTTCATGAATCTGGAATCTGGAATCTGTCTGACGAATTTATGAAATTACAACGAGATAAAGTTGAATAACAACATTGCCTTATTGAACATAATGTGTATGTAAATGTATCCCCAGAGTTATTAATGTAGGAATACGATTCTGAGTGTTAAATTTCTAAATTTCTCTGCAATTGACTTGTTTCTGACATGTATGCAGCGGTTTTCGACGAGGAAGCAAACATGT
This sequence comes from Toxorhynchites rutilus septentrionalis, assembly GCF_029784135.1. NCBI lineage: Eukaryota > Metazoa > Arthropoda > Insecta > Diptera > Culicidae > Toxorhynchites > Toxorhynchites rutilus. The sequence goes on from NC_073745.1 coordinate 97,794,378, forward strand.
TCTGGACGGATAGAATATTTAAGCTTTGTGAAGGATGGCGAAAGATTGTGAAACAGAACTATGGATATAAAATTAAATCATGATGCTTTGATTGAAAATTATGTTTTTGTTTTCCCAAAAATCGACATTAACTTTTCGGACAACCCATTATGAGATATCCTGATTTATCCCGATTTTTATTTTCATTCTTCATGATTTTTAAAAATTATAGTTGGCAACCCTAGTTGTCTTTTTTGATTGATTTGTTTATTTTCTCTTTCTAATTATTGTCTTTCTATGAATAGTGGTGTGTTCAAGATAACTAAATTTAAAGGGTAAGAAAAGCATAACCTTTCTTTATTCACGACCCACTAATATTTCGAAGAAATCTAATTAAAAACTTTATGTTGAAAATACGCATATTGCATTCGGTACGTGATGTACATGACAAATAACTAGTCTGCACTAAACACGACTTGCGAATAGTTGTAAACTATTTTGACACTCCTATCTCCCATTCGCTAACTACATAGGCAAAGGAAGTCACTTTGTCACTCTTGCAATTGTCGCCTTGTGGCTAGAATGACTCGAATGGCCGAGCGGCGATGCCATCATAGAATGAGATCATCTACCTTGTGCGATGAATAATTTATGCAAACGAACTTATGGTGAGGTAACTGATTTGGCTGCGCTTGTTATTTCCTTTCGTAGTTTACACAATTGCAACTCAGAGCAAACTCTCAGTACACCCGTACATTTTTGGTCTGTTTGGGTGCTTGAGAGCTTCCGGCGTGTGTTCAAAATCAAACGCGAACCCCGTTGTTCCGGAGTTCCACATTGTTTTGTTTCACGCTGCCGTGATTTCCAATTAGTGATGGAAAAAATAACAGCGATCTGCCTGAACTTTATTAATTTATTCACACCCTCAGTTTCGATTATGACGGAGAAAACGAAGGCGGCCTAATCCGCGGAGTAATTAGTGATAAACAACAACATGAACATCGTGATCGCGGGGTCACGTGATGTGAGTTACTCACTGCAACCTTTTTCGGCGACCAATAGTCTCAAGAGCTTATGATCACGAGCAGTGATGTGAGACCACATTGACTGAATATTGAGGTCATTGAAACATATCGGCTTCGGAAGGCGAAACGGAACAGAAAAAGAGATTCTTCGAGTGTTGTTCATACCGTGAACTCTTCTCGTGCCGTGACTATCCCAGAAGAGGCGAGGAGTTGATTGGATTGGAACATTTAATTGAAATTAAATGCTCGCGTGGCGTGTATATTGGAAATACTGCAGCTTTCAATCACTCGGACTCCCTTTCACGCTACGGCTTTTAAGTTTGTACCTCCGCTCGTTCTGAGACTGGGTTGATCTGGATACCCATAAACAACAATGTTGCGAAGAAATTTAGCACCTTGTCCGTAATGGAGTGTCGGTTGCCAGTTGCCCGATTTATGCCGTCTGCGCTGCTAGGCGGCAGCAGAAGCAGCCTTGAGTTGAGAGTGAGCATGGTTCTCGTGTGGCAGTTTCAACGTCGGAGAAAAAAGTTAAGGAATGTTCTGCTTTTCACCGCTGTTTGTAAGAAGCTCTGCTAACAAACAATTAAAACTAATTTATGGAAAATGATATACGAACCATTTCGCGTGACAATATATTAACATAATGCAAACTGAATGTAAAATGACCTATCCGCTATATTCACCAGATTTGGCACCTTGTGGCTTATTTTTTGTCCCAAAAATTAAAAAAACATTTTTGACGACATTCGGATCCTTCGAACGACGTCATCTAATGTTTTGATAGTTATTTCTCAAAATAAACTAGAGCACACATTGGAATCGCTATTAAATCGATGTAGGGGAAGATGGGGTAAGACCGTCCCTCTAAAAAACCAATTTTTATTTAAACGTCTATCAGGATTTCCCCAATTTGTTTAATTACTCGATGTTCTGCAACTCGATATTTCTTTGATGAAATAAAAAATCTAACTTTCTTATCTTCATAGATAAAGGTAAATATAGTTCGACAATGTTGTAGTCCCAGCTATTTGAGACATCTTTGTAGAACAAAATTTATTTCTCTCTCTTGAAATAACCGATATAGCGCTTTTTTTCTAAGTTAAGTTAGGGTCACCATGAAAAGAACTGTTTTTTTTCTCTTTCTTTTAGATTTCAAATTCTACATACAAACCGTCTTCGAAAGACTTTTGTAGCTTACTAATACAAACATTTTGCGATGCAGAACTTGTCAATATCTCAACTTCACTCAAAGTTATTGACATTTCTTCCCAAAAAATAAGCTCTCTTCAATTGTTTGTCAATCTTTCTGGGGTAAACATAAAGAAAATTTATTCACGTCATTTGAAAGAGCATATTTCACTCTACATGATGTGTGACTTTCAACACTATGTTATTTTTTGTGTTTGAGTAAATCAAAATTGAAATCATGAGTTTTTGGGTAAAAAAAACATCAATAACTTTAAGTAGGATTAAGATATTGACAAGTTCTGCATCGCAAAATGTTGGAATTGATACGCTCTAAAAGTCATACGAAGACAGTTTTGATGTAGAATTTGAAATATAAAAGTGAAAGCAAAAAACATAGCTGGGGCTACAACATTGTCAAACTATGTTTATCTCTATCTATAAAGATAAGAAAGTTAGATTTTTTATTTCATCGAAAATTTTAGTCACCCTTTTTTTGATAACATAAAAATGAGCGCTCTATCATATGTAACAACTTTTTTTGAAGACAGTTTTTGTCTAGAGAACAAATATCTCCCACAAAGTTGTTTTGGTGTTTTCTATATAAGTTGCATTAGGGTAATAATGAAAAAAAGGTTTTTTTGCTCTAACTTTTATATTTCAAATGCTACATTAAAACTGTCTTCGTACGACTTTTATAGCTTATCAATATCAACATTTTGCGATGTAAAACTTGTCAATATCTTAATTCTACTCAAAGTTATTGATGTTTTTTACCCAAAAACTCAAGGTTTCAATTTCAATTTACTCAATAACAAAAAATAACACAGTTTTGAAAATCACATATTATATAGAGTGAAATCTGTTCTTTCAAATTCCGTCAACAAACATTTTTATGTTTGCCCCAGAAAGAATAACAAACAAATGAAAAGAGCGTGTTTTCTGTGAAGAAATATCAATAACTTTGGGTGAAGTTGAGATATTGACAAGTTATGCATCGAAAAATGTTTGTATTAGTAAGCTCCAAAAGTCTTTCGAAGACAGTTTGTATGTAGAATTTGAAATATAAAAGTTAGAGCAAAAAAACATTTTTTTTCATGGTTACCCTAACGTAACATAGAAAAAAGCGCTATATCGGTTATTTCAAGAGATAGGAAAAAACTTTGTTCTACAAAGATGTCTCAAATAACTGGGACTATAATATTGTTGAACTAATTTTACTTCTATCTATAAAGATAGTGAAGTTAGATTTTTTATTTCATCGACAATTTTGGTCACCCTATTTTTGATAACATAAAAATGAGCGCTCTATCTTATGTAACAACTTAGTCGAAGACAGTTTTTGTCTAGAGAGTAACTGTCGAGCTCCAAATGCTAATTTCCACTTAAATACATCTCTTGGACCATTGTGCAGTGGAAAGAGTAAACACCCACGATGTTTCAAAAAGAAGAAATCATTACCAGTAATATACGAGAGCTACACCAAGGCCTGGATGACCTGAATGCGTTTTGACAAATTAATCATGCAACTTGACGAAATATTTTCCGAAGAAAATAAAAAGATATTAATTCTGGAATTATGTGTAATGGTAATGTATCATTCTAATATCTATTTGTTCTCAAATGTGGTCATGTTCGTTGATAACTGTACAGCGCACCCAAAATCTCCCCGACCAAAGCTAAAATCGATAAGTTTACAATTTATCCACAAATTTTGACTTCCGTAGCTCAGCAGTTCGACTTCGACATAATCAAGAACCTGTATCAGTACTATCGCCATTTTCGATTAATTAGTTCAATTAGTTAAACGAAGCCTGCAAGAAATGGAGGATGTTTGTCCTTTTTAACCTTCATGTTATTCAGCATTCTTACTGTATTTAAATGCACTCTACTATTGGATGCAATTGAAATACGTTCACCCTCTAAGATCAATAAGGTTAAATCTGAGACTGTTTAAAGTTGCATCAGGAAAGCCGAATTTTTGCTTCCTTCCTTCCGATGGCATAATTAACGCGTCGTGAGCTTGCTGATGTCGACAGTACAGTACCGTTCGATTGATCAACGTCCTTTAACCCTTTTAGTACCGGCGAAAAGAACGTGCCTAAGCGAAGAATACCGGGCCGAATCGGCGAATTTGCATAGGTTTGCGAAGATGCTCGTAAAAACGAAAGTAGAAGTCAATCAATCAGCATAAAACATAACGAAAAGTTAAATCTAATAACCATTTTTTCACTTGTGTTGCATCGAAAATTAACCATTTTAACATTTTTTAAAGTTATTTTGAAACACAGACCACTTGTGATGAGTACAATAAGGACCCAACGAAGGCGCAACGATATATAGTCGTTGGTATTTTTGGCAAGTACTAAAAGGGTTAATGATTAGTACGAAAAGGACCAAAACGTGATTTGCTGTGATCTGATGCCAGATATCGATATGCTGGAAAGTGTTGAGAAAGCTGAGAATAGCACTGAAGATAGTTATCCTATCGAGTTGGAGAATATTCAGCAAGGTTCAGATGATTGTGTCGAAATTACACCTTCGAACGTTAAATCAAACTTGAAGAATTTGCCCGGAATATTGAAATCAACTGAAAATGTTCCTGTGAAACTAACTGAAAATTTCTTTGTGATTGAATAGCTCCTGCGTGATCATTACAATTTAGTTTGAATAACATACTTATTCAATATTTTCTTCGTTAACCAAGTTCCTTATACAGGACTAGATTATATATGATTCGATTATACACAATTTTGGACTCGATTATATACAGTTTGAAAAAAATATTTTTTCTTTATAATTTAAATATGACTTATTTCAAGAAAAAAAGTAATCCTTCAACGTTAAAGTTAAAATCAAGTGGCTTTTATAAGTACATTGGGTTAAAAATCGCGGTTTTTGAAGATTTTGCTTGAATTTTCACTAGGAATTGTTTAAAGGGTGTGTCACATCAAATTGCATCACGGAAAAATCGCTATAGAAATTTAATTTTTAGGAATTATATCTTCAGCTTTCGCTTATAATCAGATAAGAGTGTATAGATCACGTTGGCCATGCTTCACTGTCAATTTTTCGTAAATTTGGATAAATGTCGTCGAACGAAAAAGAGCGTCGTGAATTAATCCTGTGCACTCATTTTGAGAATCCGGAGTTGTCACATCGAGACATCGGTAAGATGCTGGGAATCGTCCAATCCACGGTCAGCAGAGTACTAAAACGATACTTCGAGAACCTAACCATCGACCGGAAGGTGAAGAACGGCAAAAATGGATGCTCCGTCAGTGAAAAAGATCACAAGCGCGTAGTTAAGCAGTTTAGACGTGATCCGAGAAGTTCGGTCCGGGATGTCGCCAATTAGCTGAATTTGTCAAGTCCTTTCGTCCAGCGGACCAAGCAGCGGGAGGGCCTGCGTACATACAAGGTTCAGAAGGCTCCTAACCGCGACGAAAGGCAAAACATGGTGGGGAAGACGCGAGCCCGGAAGCTGTACACCGAAATGCTGACGAAGCCGCATTGCCTGGTAATGGACGACGAAACTTACGTCAAAGCGGACTTTCGTCAGCTGCCGGGCCTGTTGTTCTTCTCCGCAGAGGACAAATTCAGCGTTCCGGAGGAGATTCGCAAGCAGAAACTATCCAAGTTTGCCAAAAAGTACATGGTGTGGCAAGCGATCTGCTCTTGCGGAAAGCGGAGCGCCCCCTTCGTGATGACCGGCACGGTAAACGGGCAGGTTTACCTTAAGGAGTGCCTACAGAAGCGCTTACTACCACTATTGAAGCAGCACGAGGGCCCGACCATCTTCTGGCCGGATCTCGCTTCGTGCCACTATTCATGGACGTGTTGGAGTGGTACGAAGCCTACGGGGTCACCTTCGTGCCAAAGGAAATGAACCCGCCCAACGCGCCGGAGCTTCGCCCAATAGAGAAATATTGGGCGATTATGAAGCAGGCCCTCCGGAAGAACCCAAAAGTTGTCAAATCGGAGGCGGACTTCAAGAGAAAATGGATTTCTGTTCAAAAAAAAACTACAACCTGACGTTGTACAGAACCTTATGGACGGGGTAAAGAGGAAGGTGCGAGCATACGGGCTTGGGCTCGAAGTATGAATAAAAAGAAAATGCCAAAAGTTGTTTAATAGTTTTTATTTTACTGTCTAAAATTTTCAAAAGGATCGGTCTACTGGGCGAATCTCTACAACGTTTTTTCCGTGATGCAATTTGATGTGACACACCCTTTATACCGTTTATATAGAAGTTGGGTGTCAAAGAACAAATTGTAGAGTTGTTAGAGAGCTTTAACTTGATTGATAGAAATAATCAAGTTTAGTATGAATTTTTAGGATAAAATTTTAATTACACATTAAAAATTACTAACGTCCAAATTTTCAGCTTCCAAAATGTTAATTTAATCCTCTAATTTAGATTTTCCATTACTATACCCTGTACTAAATTTTCTCATCCTTCAAATGAAAGTTACACACTCGGCTTACGTAGCGTACTTTTTATCGTAGAGCAAGTTTGAGGCAACAGAGTCCGGAACAAAAAAAGGTCTATAACTCTGTCATCGTTAAAACTCGAACATATGCGTAAAAGGATTTTTCTCATCAAATATAACCGTCTATCACTTCCCGAGAGATTCTGGAGAAATTTTTTTTTCATGTAAGAAAAGTATTTTCTGTTTTAAGGGGATGAATCAAAAATTCTAATTCATACCATAATGAGAACACTCACCCTAATACAATATATTTGCAATTTATGACATGAAAAAAATATGAAAAAATGTTCTGTATCTAGATACCTCCCTTACTCGATTTTCCTCTTGGATATCGAGTTAGGGAGAGTTAACTCTATAATTATTCTACAATGTATTATCATTTATTTACAATCGTTTTTAATATGCATTTATTACAGATGTCAAATTACGTCTCACTCAAATTGATTTGTATTGTAACATGGTGTCCAACATTTCCCCTCCATCCTCAGTCAAAATCATTACAACTATAAACGGGCATAACAGCAGTAACTCGCGTTGTTGCAAAAGTTTGGTCGATGCGAACCACTCATTCGTCATTCGATTAAAACTTCCGACACAATTTTGCCCATCATGGCTCGTAAACAACAAACAAGCAACAAAATATTGCTGGAAACGATTTGTATACAATTCGCTGGCTCGACTCTCGACAACTTTTATCCCTTCTTCGCACGCTATAAGCGCGTTATTTATAAGACTTTGATTCATCGCGGAGACAACACTTCGCCTTCTGCCAAATAAAGCCAAGACGACATCTCGATGGCTCGACAGCAGGATGGCGACGGTGCCATTAACATACGCGCCAGATAGAGAGCTGATTTTATTCACCGTGATTTCATAACAAAATGTATTCACCCTAGAGATCCTGACTTTTCTGTAAACAACCCGCGCTTTTTTCCATAGCCAGGCGAGCCTGGTCATCATTAAGACCGCGGTATATCGTATGAATAGTGCTTTTACCTACATTCTTGCCGCATATGCATCTACAACGTGTTATGTTTCATGAATGGGACCCATTGAATTTCTATTATGCGCAAACCACTGAACAGAAAATGCAAAACATCCTTTCCAATTACGTCACGTTTTCGTTCTCGTGTGAACTTATGTCCGTCCGACTGAACTTGATCTTAAACCGGCAGAGTGAGTCTGATGGAAAAGTTGGACTATTGAAACAATGACAGTGCCATCATAAAACGCTGGTAAACGTATATCATTAAAACTCGCGCTGATAGGTCACTTGCTGCATAGTTTGATCAGGTGAAATCGACAGGTGGGAAACGGAACTTATTTTAGCTCCATCATTTCATTATTAGTTTCGCCGAATTTTTGTACAGGTACTAATACGAAAGGTTGTACACGAAAAATTGGACATGAAAATCTTGTACAGTCCGTTATTTTTATTGCGAGCGTATCGGTGACGCCATGATGTACACAAATGAACTTATGTCTAGTGCGATTCTACGCAGTCTCACCGAAATTCGGTGAAATTTTATATAGTATTACTCATAAAATGAGAAATACTATATAAAGCCACCATTTTACGTGTAATCGAACTTTGTCGTGTTCAAGCAATTGAACTGTCAGTCGGGTTATTCTGTTATCATTGAGCGTCCGGCAACATTACCCAAAGGTGCGGCAAATGTTGTATTTACACATCAAACTTTGATGAATTATTTAACAATAACTATTTGTACTACAGTTAGGTATTATCCATTGAAAGTAATAAAAATATGTCTCCTACTAATCGGTTCACAGCTTTCAAGAATATTCGCAATATTTGTCAAGATATTACTAATAGTAGCTTCCTCCGTTTTGACCCATTCTTACCCCTATCGACGGTAATCCAATCAACAATGACATAACTTTTCCAATTCTTTGAAGGTGCAGTAGAATCCCGAACGTCACCACGAATAACGAAAATCGCGAATAACGCAATTAAGGACTAAAAATGAAGTACAAACGCTAAAAAAAATCCATCTATCCATTAGTAAGATAGTCTATATCAGAGAATAGATAATATAAAAATTATAAACAAAACAAAAGATCAAGAGCCTGCCAATCACTAACAAATTTCGGAAAGTTCTATAGAATTACTATACACTCTGTCCAACTTCTATAAGACCACCCCGATTCTATTTCGTTGCAACACAAACAGTTAGAATTTTAATAATACAGGGTGGGCCATTTAAAGTGGAAGCATCTGGCAACCCCATAACTTTTGACAGAGATGTCAGATTAACAAATGTCATACCGCGTTGGAAGCGTCATTTCAGTACAATTTTAACCATGGAACAACACACACCTAAACAACGCGCTGAAATTGTTCAGCTGTACATTCAAAATAACTTCTCAATTGTGTTAACTAAACGTGCGTGGAAAAATAAAAATAAAGTTAAAACATCGCCTGGAGACAACACTATACGTCGATTATATGCCAAATTTATATCGTCTGGTAGTGTTGGTAATGCCAGTCATCTGTCCAGACAACGACCAAGACGTTTCGACGAGAATATTGATGCCGTTCGAGCCAGTGTTGCAGAGACTCCATCGACATCAGGTCGCCATCGTTCGCAAGAGTTAGGCATCGCCATTTGTTCGTGAAAATGAATTGGACAATTACTGGTTCCAACAGGACGGCGCTACATGCCATACAGCGGCTGCTACGACCAAATTATTGCGCGAAATGTTCCCCGGAAGATTAATATCGAAAAACGGCGATTATGACTGGCCACCGAGATCACCTGATTTGACGCCTCCTGACTTTTTTTTATGGGAATATTTAAAATCCAAGGTATACACTGGTAAACCAAGGACCCTGGCTGCGCTGAAAGACAATATCCGACAAGAAATTGCTGCCATATCGGCCGAAACATTGGGCAAAGTGATGGAAAATGCTGAAAAAAGGGCATATTTTGCGGTCAAGGCCAGAGGCGGTCATTTACGAGATATCATAATCAAAAAGTAGTTAGAACAAATCTCCTTGGACCAAAATAAATGAATTTCAAAAAAAATAATTTAAAATTCCACTTCTTTACTTTGCTATTGCAAAAACAAATCCTTCCACTTTAAATGGCCCACCCTGTACATTCATACATTATTGAATGCTTATAATAAAGTATATTCAACGTCGATTTCGTTCAAAAGAGTTGTTTGTTTATTTTTTGTGCTTAAATATTATAATTTCAGCTGCTCAGTTTTTATAAGATTACTTCAAAATTAATAACTATTATCAATGAAAAATTCAGAACGATCGTCTGATTTACATGTCAATAATTGGCAACTTTGCAATTTCGACTGATAACCTGGAAAATTCGTGTTGGAATACTATTTACCAAATTCTGCTGAACGAATTTCTCGATATTTTTCCATGTTTCCGAAATTGCGACCTTGAACTCTTCAATCGTGGTGTACCGCTTTCCCTCAGTGTAGATTCTGCGTACAAGGATTCCTCCAAGATTTTCAACAGAATTAAAGTCTGGAGAACGAGCTGGCCAGTCCGAAAAATTAAGTTTTTGGTTCTTAATGCATTGCTTAGTTTCCTTGCTGGTATGAATAGTAGCATTGCTTTGCTGGAATGTGATTTTTTTGTGACGATATCCACGCAAAAACGGTAGGAGAAAGGATTCCAGAACATGTATGTAATCCTTGGGTTATGTAAAAGCTATCTTGTGCTTTCTGGTTGCACAGAATCCCGCCCAAACCATGCACCCAAATTCCAGGATGAAAAATACTGCTCCTTTATCCGTAAATCACTCCAGTACCCATTGAAACCATCAGAACCATCCAAATTGAACTTTTTTTCGTCAGTAAAGACATACATTACACACCTATACATTGAAGAACTTTTCAACTTTTCGTTGTGGTATATAGCAAAATGTATTATTTTGGAAACATTTTTGTCACAACATACCATGTCCCACTGTAGGTTCATGTAAGCTTTGGCAAAACCCAGACGTCTTCCGATGTGAGATGGTGTAAGATGAGGAGCTTTAATCTTTCAAGACCTCTTGATGTGAGAAAAGTTTTTACCAAAACTTGACGAATTGTCACCCGAGTAACATTTAAAAATGTAATATTGCCTCATTTTGAGGTACTCGAAGCTGTTCTAGCTATTACCCGCTCATTCTGGTCAGAGACTTCGATTTACAGTGAGCTCTTTCCTTCTTACCGTATCCTTGAGGATTCACCAAATAATTGAGCACTACTTGATGGGAACGTCCAATCCAACGAACAATTTCTCTGTTGCCAACATTTTCTTGGTGAAATGCATCGAGTTGTCTTTCTTCTCTCTCCGTGCGCACTTTTCCCTTCGGCATTTGCCAAAATGAATTGATCAAAACTACTAAAACAACGGAAAATGTAACTAGCCTTATAGAAACTTGACACTTTAAAAATACAAAAACATTCGTTTACGCTCAGTGCTTGCACATAACATATGAATATAATGCAGTGTATGGTAGTAACCAATACCTACACACTAGAATATAAATTAAAGCATTGTTTGTATACAATGACACAAAGCAGCAAGATCATCACCTGGTCTTATAGAAGTTGGACAGAGTGTAGAACTCGCTTCAATGGTTAATCGGGGTTCTACTGTAATTGCAAAGCTTTCCAACGCAGTCGAAATCGTATTCGAATTTCAGGGCTGTTGTCGGTTGTTCTAAAGGAGTCAAGGAAGACAAATTCATCAACCATCTAGAGATCGTCACCGCTACTACCAAGAGAGATTCTGTGACGATCTCTCCCCATAACACCTTCCAGCGCCACGTTGTAGAGCAGACAGAAGAGTCCATCCAGAGTGAGTCTCGAACAATTCCGACAGATCGCCTGAGTTCCGCACACTGCACCGCACTCCGTTTATCGTTACCTGAGCTCGTTTTCTCAGTTATCGGAAAAAGCCGTGTTCATCCATGATTCTCCATAGCTGTCGTCGGTCGATTGTATCATATGCGGTACTGAGGTCGATGAAGACGTGGTGCGCAGGAACCTGATACTCGGGGCATTTTTGTGTAAATATCTGGTTCGTCATCGAACAACCAAGCATGAATCCGGCCTGATAACTTTCCACAAAACTGCTAATTATTGGCGATAGACGTCGAAAAAAAGATCTGAGACAGATCTTAAAAAGCATCATTCAGAATCGTGATTGTTCAGTAGTTCTCGCAATCCAGCTTGTAACCTTTTTTTTTTAAATAGGACAGATTATCCCTTCTTCCACTCTTTCGGGAATTCTGTGTTCCAGATCATAACTATCAACCAATGAATACATTGTATAAGTTTCGCTGGGTCTGCCTTGAGGAGCTCTACTGCGAGGCCATCCTCACCAGCTGCTTCGTCGTTCTTTATCTGATTAACGGTTTCCTTAACTCCACCAATCGTAGGAGGGTGTACATCGTCGTGGTTTTCACTGCACCGGTGTGGCCCTGTTCAACGCCCTCTTGGTCTCCAGTCTGCGCCCTGTACAAGTGTTCATCGTAGTGCTGCCTCCACCTTTCGATCACCTCGCGTTCGTTCGTCAAGATGCCTCCTTCCTTATTCCTGCACATTTCGGTCCGCGTCACCAAGCCTTCATGCGAGGCGTTTAGTTTCTTGAAAACTTCCACGATTCTCCTGAACAATAAAGCAACACCTTCTCACACTCTTTCTCTTCCAGGTGGCGCTTCTTTCTCGAATGAGCTGTGTTTGCTGCCTTCGCTTCAGTTAGTATCGTTCCACGTTTTGTGGAGTCGCTCGTTGCACCATGACTGTTGCATCCTTTTCGGTCACAAGCGCAGCTGCATCTACATTCTTCTCGAATAGGTTTAACGGAATTGGAGGTTATGCTGGAAGGGTGCTACGCATGGCGATGTTCTTGGAGTGTTAGGCTGCTTTCGTTGGTTCGCGGATGGATTGTGAACCTACCAATTACCGGTCCCCCCCTTTTGGCCGACCTGAGCGTTCAAATCACCGATAACGTCATTGTTGTCTGTTGTACATGAAATTTGGAAAATTGATTTTTTTTTCGATGTCAAATGGCCGAAAATGCATAAAATGTCGAGATCTGGTGTCATCTCAAAAGAAAAATGTTTTTTTGCTTATTTGACGCTTCAAGACACGAAAAGGCATGGTTTCTGCCGAAAATGAAATGCTTTCTGACAACGCTAGTTTGGGTGTACACTTGCAGGGCAACGCTTCGCCGATAAAGATGTCGAAAAATGGGTCGGCGAATGGTTTTCGTCGGAACAATGAAAGGTGCTGGGGCTCGATTCCAGGTTATTCCTCCCCGGAAAGACAGCAACTCATTGAACGCATGAAAGTGTTGAGTTGGGGAAAAAGAAATGTCGTATATTGTCAATATATGGCAACACTTAAACATATCTTGTGTTGTACTTATCGCATCGGGTCATACTATACGGCTATTTAAAGACGACAATCTGTGCTACAAGTGTAGTGTTGTGATTGTCCTTTTCAGTCTCAAGTTATAGCGCGTCAAAGATGGAGTCCACCAAGCGAGCAATTCGTCTAATTTGACGTTTTTACTACCTACCTGTAAAACTGCAACGAAGACGGCCGAAAAAAATCGTGTAGTTTATGGACCCGATACTGTAACAATTCGCACAGCACAGCGTTTGTTTGATCGATTTCGTACGCCAAGCCCGGATTGACGACCAGGAAGGTTTTGCTGTGTGTTTGGTGGGATTGGAAGGGAATCATCCACTATGAGCTACTCAACTATGGCCAGACCCTCAACTCGGTTTTCTACTGTGAGCAGCTTGACCGTTTGAAGCAGGCGATCGACCAGATGCGACCAGAAATGATCAATAGGAATGGTGTTGTTTTCCACCAGGACAACGCTCGACCTCACACATCTTTGATGACCCGCCAGAAGCTACGGGAGCTCGGATGGGATGTCCTATTGCACCCACAGTATAGTCCGGACCTGGCTCCAAGTGATTATCATCTCTTTCGGTCCATGCAAAACGATCTTGGTAATACAGGGTTTTCCAACTTTAAATTCCGAAAGTAAATTGAAATAAAACACACTTACACGCTCTAATTTTTGTACCAGTTGGACTTTATATGGATGTAGGTGCAAGTCCAAATGCAAAATTCGCCACAATGATGTGTTTGACAAGCCCAATTGCTGAGCACGCCGTGTAATCGAAACATTCGGGTCATCCTCCACACTGGCAGCAACAGGTAGCAATATTTTCGGCCGAACGCACATTACGATGATGCACAGGTTTCACAATATCCGCTACGGATCCAGTTTGTTCGAATTTACGCACTACATTAGCGATTGTGTGCTCTGTAGGCCGTCCATGACGACCAAAATCCGTCCGAATGTTCGAAAAACATTTGCCGGTTTTTCATCATTTTTATAGTATAATTTAACTAAATTAACACGTTGTACGATGCCAAAACGATCCATATTGTAAAATGGCAGACATTCAACTAACGATATGACGCTTTGGTTGACAGCTATGTCAAACGGTTGTCAGCGCAGGGCTGTATACTTTCGGAAGCCCGAAATGGAAAACCCTGTACTAAGTTGGCTAAGGCTTGCGAAAACTGGCTGTCTGAGTTTTTTGCAAATAAGGAGGGGGGGGGTTTTATAAGGGGGGGATAATGAAGTTGCTTTCTAAATTGCAACAAGTTTGCGAACAAAACGGCGCATATTTGACTTAAATTGGATAATTATAAGTATGTTAAATAAAGCGTCAAATTTCGATCATAAATACGACATTTCTTTTTCCCCAACCCTATATATACTGGTAACGTTCTTATCGAGTCTGTACAAAATGTTAAACAGAACCATAACTGCCAAAGTTCACCGCAAAATACAACATCCTCTCATAAGAGCAGAAAGGATATGGAAAGAATACGCATGGCTACAAAGACCAAACCAACATCGATGTAACCATAGTCGTACAAGTTGTTTATAATCAGTAGAACCTCAGCATCGCCTATATCGACTATAGAAAGGATTTTGGCTTCACACTCTTCTGGTCCGGGTATTGGGGATCTATGAAATTGATCCCACCGTCGTGAGTTTCCTGTAGCGTGCGATGAGACAGTGGAGCACATCTCTGAACCTTAGTCGTAGGAAAATGTGTTGCAGTCAAAAACGCTTTCGATAAAGGCGAGGAGGTTTCAAAGCAATTATTTCAATCCACTTTGGTTTCGTCTGGAACTGAACCCTCTCAGTAGGACGCTCAAGAGAAACGATCGAAGCTATAAGATAAGGAATGGCGACTACGTCCACATCAGCTTCTAGGCTTAGCTATCCGGGTTGTCGAAGATATGAACATGAACATTGGTATGGGCCTAGATATATTCCGATGTACCTACGACTACCTAGGACTTTCCTGAGCGTAAAAACAACATACGCACGATCAATACATTCGCGGCTCTTCTACTGTCCATCTTTTTTGAAGGAATCAAATGGAACAATTCCGACCGAGAAGATCATGAAAAGAAGATGAGGAAAGCATTCAGAGTAAGAGATGATACTGAATGAGGACTTGAAATTGTAGACTTTTCTGCATTATGTGTAGCCTAAGTACGATAACAGCTCAAGTAATACGCAGAACTTGCCAATCAAAACGCGCTACACTTAGCTGTTCGCCCCGCTCGGACAAAATATAAAGCACATTATGGCAGGCTGCCCCGTTTTGGCCAACGCAGTCTACAACTACCGTTACAACTACGTCTGCCCTAGAAAATGGCTGTTTCAAGCTGTACTGGGACCGAATTGTTCTGACCGACTTCTCGATCCAGCATAACCGTTCAGACATAATTGTATACGAAAAGAGCGACCGAAAAGAGCTACTCCGCTGACCCAAAATTTGGAGGAAAATAAAGATCGCAAAATTGACAAGAACCCACCATATTCCGGGGAACTCAAGTAACTATAAAGCTAAGGGAGGTAACAAGAATCTTTCCGGATGTTTTCTCTCGAACTGAAACTATATCGAAGAGATTTCTGGAAACGCTGAGGCTGTTGAACATGAAGAAGGAATTGACCGGCATACAAAAGGTCACCCTTAGTACCTGCTTGATTGTCCGACAATTCTGTGGTCTGGACTAAAACGCATGAGCATACAGATACGTGCATTCTGCAGAGCCTACTCCCCTTTTAGTAATGAGAAACCTTGGTGCAGGTGAAATTTTATGACTAGGATCGCCTAGTTAAGCAGTGTCATAATCCTATCATAAAATAATTATAACAAATATTTTTTGGTTTGCAGATCTACATCACCGCGAGACGGTAACGAAATTATGTGGAAACGATTCACTCATGAGGGCATCTAACTCAAAAGCATTTAACAGCATTCATTTTTGACTAATTCTGCAGTGGTAACCAGGGAATTGATTACCAGAATAATCACTAACTAAGCTAACAACGAACGGATGTTTGAATATACGAAATTCAGTAGTCGATGACAGATTGAGAAGTTCCTAGGGAGGTTCAACCCATAACAATGTTATTAATGTTAGGACTGGTAATCAGTTAGTTCAAACAATTTTTAAAAAAATGATAACAAAAGAATATATACCATATACCGATATATCAAAAAAAAAAAAACAAATACGATTTATAGAGATAAGTCACAAATTGGGTTGTACAATGTATGTTCGCAATGGTTCAATTCTGCTTTTGAGTTTATCGTCAGTAAATGTCGTGTATGTCGTAAAATACACAAATACGAACACGAAACGAGCTACTGAAATCATGTTACGATCCAAGAAACCATTAGGTGAAGCGTACTTCCGATCATAACATTGCATATTACGCCTTTCTAGCAGCCCATATCGTTTCGCGATAAATCAACCCCTTCTCAATAGCTGACATGTGCCATAAAAATTCCAAGCACGTTACATGCGAAGAAAGCCCTTTTTGGTATGACTCCATCCCAGTTCTTCGTTCTTCCCTCCGACCGCAACAAACAGACTGAGAACCGGCAACATACCTGCTCTCTGCCTGCTTTTATACCCGGCTTGTTCCAATAAAGACAACCCATCTCCACAATGCTGTATTATCGATCTAAAAATAAGAACCGTTCGTTCCAGACGCAAGACCCATTCGGTCTGCGAACAAGACACCGGCGAGAAAAAGAAACAGTTCTCATCTCCCAACACGCTTCCAATGTCTCCCCGTTGCTCACTTGATGTCATATTATGCTAGGCGCATGACTATTCCAACCGGTCGCTGCTGCTTCTTCCATCCGGAATCTCTGTTACCAGGCACAGTTTTCTCCGGACAGATTTCGGTGGAAACAGTGGAAACATCCGAGACCATCATTGGAGATGCGAGTCAAAAGCATTCGTCCCAAATTTGACACCAACTATCGATCGAGCCCACAATCAGATGATGTAACACCCCCAGAAAATGTTTTCCATTTGGGGCGACTCTTGGGAAATATACATTATGGAGAGTCGTACCACTGGTGGCAAATAGAGATGCTGTTTTCGTGGATAAGCACCAAATATATATTCATATAAAACAATCGCCGGATATGGCAAAAATACGGTCGTGTCAAATATTATCTCATCTCGTCGGGAAAATTTCGCTAGACAACAGATAAATGGGTGAATCGTTGCCAAAGACAGACGGGTTGGTTTTTGTTTGCTGGGAATACATACAGATGACACCTTAATGGGATGGTTTTTTATTTCTTTTTCAATCCAAAAAATGTACGATTATTGTGTCATATCAAAAGAAAGTCCTTGATAGGCTACGCTGCTGCTCGCAACATACCTTCAGAAGTGTAATGTGGCATAAAGAAAGGGATCATTTGTTCAAGCTTCCGTAAAAGGATATGTCGAGGATAACTTTGGCGATACGGAGGCGATTTATATATGTAGCACAATCGATTCGCACGACCGCGGCCCACCCTACATGTCCGTGCCGATCCATTGTCAACATCCCCAGCAATCAGTTCGAAAAAAAAGTACGATTGTATTGCTAAAATGTGAAAACCTGAAATCAATAAATTGCGAGATAAACAAAACTACTATTCGCGACTGGTTGCTGGATGCAGGGAGATGTGCGTTTTCGCGCAAATAAAAAGACAGCAACAAAAACGACCAGTCGCATAAGTTGCAAATTTTTGCCAATTAGGTTGACCGCAAATCAAGGGGTGACCTTACTTTAAATACTCAATAAAATTCCCGGAACGACATAAATTTGAATTGCCCAACTGTCGCTAGAAATTGATGGTTATGAGCGATGCTCTCATCACGATTCTTCGTGCCAAATTGTCTGAATACATTATGCACCACAATCTGGCACACGGTTTCTCCATCGCAGAAGGTTCCATTGTCATCGTATCAAAAACCAGATGACAGAAACAACATTCTGGAAATGATCTTACGGTTGGCAATCATGAAAATAAATGGAAAATATACTCATTGAACCGCAAATCAAACGAACTGTGATTTATGAGCAGACTACATTGTCTCGGAATTGTGACACGAACTTAAACAAGATCGTACCAATGAGAGAGGAGCCGCTTGAAGTAGCATGCGCCAAAGAAGATAAATTATACACAGTAGTCGTAATAACGTCAGATCGATTCCATTTGCGGTGGGGTGGTCTATAACAGTGATACTCATCTTTTTTTCAGAGAGGCAATAATGAAACTCTTTAGTAATTGACAAGGACCGATAAAACACTAAATTGAGCAGATTTCCAAATTAACTCAGAATTAACATGTCAGTCACTATCAAAGTCGAGGGACACTAAACTTACTGAATATCTAAGTAGGGGAAATGGGGCTAAGACGGACATGTTAAGAAGAACTTCAATTGTATTATAGGAAACTCATATCTCCAAAACATAAAAGCCATTTCTTACAGTTCAATATACGGGTTTTCGAAATAATTGGCCAAATGTTTTATAAAAATGTGTTTTTCCATGTTTTTTACTGAAATTAAAACAAACCGAAAAGTAGAACAATATTATCGATGCGGGTATAATGGACATGTAGAGGGGGGGGGGGGATTATTGACAGGTTAATAATATACGAAGCGTAGAAGTTTATCGCTCGCGAGAGGAATAATTTCGCTCTCTCTCAGTGTTAGTGTGTCCAGTAACTGAAATAGAACAAAGAGAGAAAGCAATATAAAAAATAGTTCAATATTATTCCCTTCACTTTCCATCATGCATTAGACGTCACTATGGATGTGACTGTCCATTTCAACCCCACCAGTGCAATTATTTTAATAATATAAATAAACCACTTACGAATGAATTTACTTTTCCATACATACCAAATATCGCTTATCTGCCAACTCACAAACCGAAACATAACCGTCAGCGAATCCAATTTTGCAATTAAACCACTCAAAATGCTTAATATTGAAACCGTCAAAATTACATCCACACGCGGAATCAAATTTGATTTTCGGTTTTTGTTTCCCTATTCCACTTTTAATCAGTTTTCATTGTCATAGGATGGTTTAAATATTATAGAATAGCACATAGAAGGGGTTCCCATCAAAAGAGATTTAATAATGTAACTATACAAATCAACCAACTGTCCAATATACCCGCACTGTTCGTCATACCCGCGGTTCCCCTAATTTCCAATTTCCAAGTTGCCGGCAACAAAAAATCAAACTGAGTCGGGTGTCTGGTAAGGTGACGGCGTCAGCAGCAACCGCGGCGGAACATATTTTCACCTTCAGTTTTCTACTAAAGAACGCAGCTCTCAACACTAGTTAGGATAGGATAGTTGCAGATTGTATGTAATACGATTGTTCAAATTTTGAATGATAAAAAAGTAAACAATTCATGTATTTCAATTACAAGAAAAAGCATTTCACTGATGTCTTATTGAACCCCACAGCTTTCGCTATTGATGCATTCTTAGGTTTGCGGAACGAATTGTTCGGATTCCGGTCTAGAAATCTCAGGCAGCATTTATGTTTTTCGTAATGAAAGTATCTTTCACGTTGTTTATTTCGGGGCCAATTTACAAGCCAGACGGTTCTCAAGATGAACCAGATGATGGATAAATTCCTCCTCCTGGTACGGAGTACACACGAGAGTTTTGATTGAACGTTGAACCATGGTATTCCTTAGTTTAACGTTCAATCAAAACTCTTGTGCTCTGCCAGGCATTCTTATTGACATGTCCAATTCAGTTCTCCAGTTTTGTTTTCCAAATATAAACACGGGGCACCTACAAAAACTAAGAATGCATTTTTCCTGTCATTTTTCCTAATAGTGTCGGTGATACCCCGAATGGATTCGAAATTTCAAAACAATATTTTCGAGCATCGATAAGAATCAAACCCACATACCGTCTCACAAAATACACTGAAAAATTATCTAAATAAATAATTGCTCATAAAAGTATCGAATTTTCCAAAATATTCCGACTAAAAAACTTAAATTCCACTAGCAAAATTTTAAACATTACACATTTTACAAGATTTAGTCCTCTTGTTTGCTGAACGGTTCTATTTAGTTGTTCGTTTTGACAGCAAAGCGACATCCGCAGACGTGGGATGACTTGAAACATAAGAAAAAATAAGTGTGTAAAATTTTCAAAATCTGCTTCTAACTGAAAAAATAGGGGATGTCGGTTTTACCCTGATTTCTTATTGATTTTTCATTGAAGGTTTTTATGGTCATAATGTTTTGTGGTTTGTGTGGTTTTGTAGAAGCTCTTAAAGATAGTCCATTAATTTTTGTTTTCGCGAGAACAATACACGAGATTTATGTCCTTATTGCCATTACACATAGCGCACTCAGTTTGCATCGCGAACTGAGTGCGCTATAGAAAAACCATACGATATGGATATTGGATACAGTTGTCTTACCAGTGGTAGTCGAATATTGTATTCTGATTCGATTTTGTTCATGAAAAAGGGATTTAATAGACCGGAAATGGCATGAAATCCCACAATACAACCGGGAATGGTAATGTTAGCATATATCCACGGGTACGCAAAGAAAAATAAAAACGAATGAAGTTTTATAGTGAGCGAATGGTATTTGAGCGAGAAAGAGATAATTTTAGAGTGAGAAGAACTTAGCTTTAGAGCAGCACGTATGGAGTTAGACAAAAAAAGGGCACATACAAATGCATACGCAAAGGTCGACGGTCAACGTTTAACCTCAACGCCAACGTATAAGTCATCTTCAACACGCAAACATAAATGCCTTTGCACAAGTACGCGCAAAAGTTTCTAATAGTAAAATCAAATGTTCCCCCGGTAGTGAGAGCCACTCGATGAGCCAGCCTTGTGCGAGCCATTGAGCGTAAGGCAAGCGCCAAATTAGAAACTTATCGTAATTAATGTTAAATTAGGAAGTGAGAGTTTTTCCATCTGGTTCTGTAGTTATGAAACACTGGAATTTTGGTTTTTGGAATGTTTCGCGCCTGCTTAATCAAGTGTCGTCATTCTTTAACCCTGTATTCATGAACTATATTCACGCTCAAGATCCAATTTCTCGATTTTTTGGAGAACAAAGAATCGATCCAAAAAATCGGAAATTGGAGAGGAATAGATCGATCGTCTAAAGGAAAGGAAAGATGGAAGATATCACAAAGAGCGGTTCAATTTTGTTCGGTCGTCGCATCGATTTTCATGCTATTTGGCGAAGAATGATTCTATGTTTTTGCATCACACGCACATATTGTTGTTGTTAAGAAATATAACATAATGTTACTGATGAAACAACCGACCGAAAGCGCGTCAACTGGGAAAACGAGCGCTGCGACAACTTTCGCGATGAGCCCTCCCTAGGTGCATTGCGTACATTGACATAAGGAAACAAATATCGACTTATGCTTATGTATTAACTCACCAGCTTATGTACAGCTGTCGCGAGAACAAGAATGAGTCATGAGTCAATCACCTTCAACTACTTCTCCAAAACCACACAAACGGATCGATTCTTTTAAAAAACATCAAAACTTTCTACCAAAGAGTTATTTGTAAAATTTATTATGTACAAAAATACCACATGAAAAGCGAATTGATTTTATTACAATTTATTACCAGTAGAAAACTTGTATAAATTTAGAAGTTTGTTCCGATCTATCATCAATTTTCGTGAATTCGTACATTGTTTCCGGGTTAGAAATTGCGCCAAAGTGCAGCATATTTCAAGCCAGGTGTATCTTTTAGCGGTGAGAGCTGTGTTCTTCGGTGGAACACGGGAAATGAAAATTTGTTGTACTAAAAAGTACATTCTTAAATTTCTATAGTATTTATTCTCACTGACGATTCTTCCTATGTATATTATCCATTCGTTTCCAAATACATGAGAATATTTCGTGATTTATTTGGACGGCGTAAAAGCGCTACTAAACAATTTCATAAGAAAAAAATCTACAAAAAAAAAACTCTAATTTTATTTAAACTATGTATTTTCATTTCTTTTAGAAAATTTTTGCACGCCTATTTTTTTATTTTGCCCTTAGGGTACATGATTCAGAATTTGGATGATCTGAAAAAATATTGTTTACAGTGGGAGACGAGAGAGATTAAGATCGAGAGCTAAAAGAAACAACGGATTATTGTATTTGTCATAAAATAAGGAATACATGTCCGATTCTCTAATGTTCATGCCTATTTTGAGTGCAAATCGAATCCACATGAATTGTGATTCGTGGAAACGCTACATAATAGTCCACAGTAAATTTTACTCACTGTGCATATGCAATATCTTCAATGTTGATGCGTTATAACCACCCCATCGCATGACCAGCTAATCGGTACCTCGCCATAAACATAAAGCTGGAATTCGTTCTATTCGAGCAACGCAACGAAACGAATTCAGTATATGGTCGTCTGCAACAACTTTATTGGAGCTGTGTTTCCTTCAGCATTCTTCGTTCGTTATTCAAATGGTTATAGAAACATAAGTTCGTGCAAGAATAATCTTGATTCCCGAAAACTCACGAGATCAACCGTTACCAGATATCGAGCCATGATTTACCACAGCTTATCGCTTCGCATATGGTTAACATCAATGATGTTGAGATACTTTATATTATATCAAACTAGCTGATACTTCGCCGTGATATATTGGAGTTCGCAATAATCTGATTACATACAGTTTTTGCTCTGACTTCATTTATTTTATTTTCTAACTCTGATCATGATACCACACCACGCAGGGATCCACTTTACAAATTAAAGTAAGAGGCTATGACTCACCGGTGCCGAACCCACCAAACAGTGCAAAAAGTGTGATTCATAAATTTTCCCCCTGATCCTTTCGTGTACTTCCTGTCTCGTGAAAGTAAACCGAAACCATCTGCCCTTCCCCACTGAAGAAGGCTGGGCGGAATGAGGAGAGTATGCGCGTTTGTGATGTTGCATCCTGGTTAGTGCCGTTGGCCCTTCCCCAACAAGGCACAGCAGGGTACCGCAGTGGGGGACGTATCGAGTATAACCGAGGGTTCCCCCTTAAACTTCCTGATATCACTCACCCCTGCCTGTTCGGCTCGGCACAGTCTAGCGCATAATTTGATTCCGTGCGAAATCAGGACAACACACAATATGTCCTTCCCTGTGGCTAGAAACGGTAAAGTGCACGTAATTCCAATGCGGTATAAGTGTCCCATTTTTCGGAAAGTTTAATGACCAGTTCGATGGAAATGTTATCACATTCTTATTTGTCACCGAAATTTTTAACATGTATAGCTTGAAGTCAATCGAATAGAATAAGTCTACCTCCATCAAATCAATTCATTAATCCAATCATATTTCAGAGTATAGAAACTGCCTCTCATGTACTTTTAAATGTATCATAATCGAAAATTAATGAATGATTCGCTCAAATATATTCTCGCTGTTTTTTCATAGAAACGCTGTTCTATATTTATTGTAAAAAAATTCCCAACCCAAATTGGTTTTGAATTATTCCCAAAGGATCGCATGGAAATGACTCGTTGGGTAACTTCTAATGCAGGAGCAAGCCTGTCTTGTGTTTGGCAAGGATCCTCATAAAGCAATG
This sequence comes from Toxorhynchites rutilus septentrionalis, assembly GCF_029784135.1. Classification (NCBI taxonomy): domain Eukaryota; kingdom Metazoa; phylum Arthropoda; class Insecta; order Diptera; family Culicidae; genus Toxorhynchites; species Toxorhynchites rutilus. The sequence goes on from NC_073745.1 coordinate 97,818,062, forward strand.
CCTCGAATCCAGAATCTTCGAAGGTTCATTACTTTCCTTCACGCAGATGGTCGTCAACTTTCCAAGTGTTGTGTAGTTGGGAAACTATTCATGACTTAACGGTGAGCCTGTCCAAAGACAAATAATGTTAGTCATTAATGTTATAATTACTTTACTTTCATGGCTACAGACCGTTGCCGACCCAGTACCGAATCAAGAATGCGTCTCCAAAACACTCACTCCTGGGTTGTAAACCTCCAATTGTCCCTAACATCTGCAGTTCAGGCAACCTCGTCGACAGCACACATCCATCGCATACGGGGTCTGCATCGAAGTCGACGGCTATCTGGATCCCTGCTGAATATCGTTTTCGATAGTCGCTCATCCGCCACTACGTGGCCAGCTCACCGTAGTCTGCCATGTTTTATCAGTTTCAAAATATCAGCATGTTTATATACTTGATACAATTCATGATTCATGCACCTGCGCCATAAACCATTCTCTAACTTACCCCCGAGTATTTATCTCAGAAACTTACGCTTAAAGACTAACTTAATATTGGTTGTGCTAACGTAAGGACATTTATCACTATTTTCTCAAGAGACGCGACACGGAACTAGAACACAACACTTTGAATCCTTACAAACAACGTAGAGGCGAATGAACTGAAAAGTTTAAAGCCTCTTTAATCCAACATCATCATCATTACAAACATTAAAAGGGTTAAAATTACTTTTTTTTACATATCTGACTGGTTACGATGGAGCACTAACATACATTCATACGGTTATCAGCACTTGTCGAAGATATGTTTTGTTGAGTAGTCAGCTTCGTCAGGTGGAACTGAGTAGATGATGATATTGGTGCATCTTCCTCATTCATAAGTGGAGAATCGATGGTTGAGATGTATATTGGTTCCCATGCATTCAACTGTGAGTTTTTTCGTACGTTTATAATGATATTTGCCTTCTCCCAAAGACTCCAAGTGTCCGCCGATTGACTTCCTCCAGCGTCCGCGTTTCGTGGCTTTAAGTTACACCACGTGGGTGAAAAGATCAGTGTCTTATATAGCAACCATGAACTTCGTTTTGTTTGAGTTAATGATGAGTCCAATCCTCGCAGCTACGCTCTTAAACGACACAAAGGCCTCCACTACGACTCTAGCATGTGAGCTATGGTAAATAACTGGTTCGTGGGTCCTTGTTTTAGGCTGTTGAACGTCACAAACGAGCCCGATATGTTACCGCTATTCTGAGACTTGATGTGAAACCGTCAAGGGCGGCACGAATGAGCTTAATAAGTTCTATTGGGGAACCATGTTCGAGCATAATCTGCCACAACTCGTAAATAAGTGATATGAGTCCTTCCAACCAGTCCGAAGGCAATTCTTCAATTCCCCGCCTCCGCAAGAGCGCAATCACAGTGCTCACGTTTTTTACAACGATGAAGTCAACTTTCAGTAACTCTTGTCTCTCGGTATATCTCCTTCATCTGACGTGTTGTCTTATCATTCGTCACCTTCTGACACTCCACATCAAACCATTCGCTGCGTGTGGTAGCAGAATTCGTGCCCAACACTTTTCGCGCTGTAGAACTGACTGTGTCGTGGATGTGCTTCCACTTCTCGTTCAGGTTTACTTCAACAGGTTACTTGTTCCGCTAGTCATCTTTTCGGGAGTACTCACAGCAGCTCTTGCAGTGAATCATGAGATTTAGATACGTTAATACGTTGACCAGCCAGGCCCGAATCTTACATACAACGAGATAGCAATCCGAATCGACACTAGGTCCCCGAAAGGTACTCATATCGATAACATCAAAGAAGTGCCGTCCTTCAATCACAACATGGTCGATCTGAGAGTAGGCTTTTCCGTTTTGGTGTTTCCAGTTGTGCATCCGAATACTTCAGCATGCGAAGTAGGTACTACAGATTGCCATTCCTCTGGCTGCGGTGAAGTTGACTAACATCAGACCGTTCTCATTTATGAGAAAAAGAAGGGTGAGGCTGATCGAATCGTGATCGGTGATTCGAATGCACAGGACGGCTAACAGGACGAGTTCAAACCAGTAATTGGTAGGTTCAGCCACCACCCGAGAACCAATGAAAACGTCCTAAGACTTATTGACTTCGCTGTCTCTAAAACATGTACCTACGTATGACCGTAGGACCGTATAACCTTCTTCCAGCACAGCATCTAATACCTCCTTCCAGCACACCTAGAGATCACCTCAGCAAACACAAATTGACCACATTTCGATCGATGGTCGGCACTTTTCAGATGTGAATAATTTTTGATGAAGACTCAATTTCCGGCAGACCCTTCCTACTATATATATCCTGGTTCCCCGCAAGTATCGAGAGAGGGGACAGCGGTATGAACATTCCCTTCTCGCTAATCTTCACCCACGGAAGGACCGTTCTCGGGACTTTGGTGTGGGAAATTCATTTTACGTCACCGCTTACCACCTTGGTGGGGAACGTGAAGTACCCGGACCCCTGTTAGCCGTTGCCGTTCGGCGTCAAGTAGGTTGAAGCCACCTTTCTCTCGGCCTTTCTCTACAACTTCTGTTGCATTTTACGATCGCACATCTCCGTCGTGCGGCCGGAACCTGGCTTCCCTTTGACGCTCTCGCCTTTCTCCTGAAAGGAGAGGATGTTGTGAATGGCGGATCGATCATATCCCACAGACACGGTGTCCTGGAGTTGTGCTGCATTGCAAACAAAGCATCGAGCGTATTTGCTTGACTGTTTCCCCTTTGGCAGCTGCAAATCAACTGTAGCATTTTTGTAAAAAGCATATTAAACGAAGAATTTAAGGAAGATTTGTTCCATTGAATTATCTTTTGCAATTTTTTCATCAACCAGTTAATTTTTTTATGAATACGTTATTGTATATTGTTTGTTCTTTTTTCAAATCATTCTTCCCTACCGGACAGATCAATCAATTTTTGAACGACGCCTAAAGTTCGTGCCAGTGCTTGCAACACTCCTCCCTCTTCATCGTGAAGAGTACTCTGTCTAACACCAACATTGGGGCAACTATCTTCACTAAAGGACGTTCTAAGATTCCTGCAGTTACTCTTCTTACCTGACCATTTTCTGTCTGACTGCTGACGATAACCCTGCCTTTTGATCACACATTCCTTGGATGTTGGGGATCAACAATCACAACTATGTTATCAACCACTATCGGCATTACTAGAGTGAACAATATAGACCTCTTGGTTAGACATGGCAAATAATCGTAGAGCCACTGTTTTGACACCCTATCTTCGCAAGTTACTAACCGTTTCATACCATTATCAGTTCCCAAAAAGAAGAGGTGTGGGGTCTAGACAAACTGTAACTCATCGTTGACTGATATTTGCGTTTGAAGTCTTGAGTTCATAACGTTTGATAGCGCTTCATGCTCGACATTGCACCAGCTTTTCCCACGCTCCGCACATGTGTGGTGATCTAGGAGTTATAACCTCCAACGCTTTTTTCTTGTTGATAGCATCATTTAACAACCGCTCTTGATGATTATACGTTTGCATTAAAAAAAAAATTCGGATGATGATAAAAAAAACTAAGACAAATAATTGAGTTTGTTAAATTTCCCATGGAAGGTAATGGAAGGTAATTGCGAGCGGCCTTCCGGTAGTTAACCGGAACATTCACCATGGCGGACGAAAACATGCGTGTAGGCATGGTTTTGAGTTCTTTCTTCATTTTATTTATCAACTCCTTCTCAATTTTCGCGACAAAATTGTTGCAGTAGATCTTACGCTTCAGGTTTACCCAGAACTTCTCGATTGGACGCAGCTGGGGGACGTTGGGCGGGTTTGCCGACTTGAGTACCTCGATACTCAACCGCTCCATCTCCTCCAACAATCGCTTCGAATAGTGGGCCAACGCTAGATCCAGCCAGAACACCGCGTCTTTGCCCTTATGGTATTAATTGATGAACGACGCATTTTCCGGCAGGCACTTCGTACTATAAATTTCCCCGTTCACGGCCAGTCCGGAGCTAAAGAAGAGCGGCTTTGACATCCCCTTCTCGCTGATTGTCAGCAACAGCAGCACCTTCTTGGGGTACTTGGTGTGTGAAATAAACTTGGCTTCACTTCGGTGCTCACTTGTAACTGTCGTTCATAACTGCCTGAAGCGATGACTCTGCCATCGCTGAGAAGCTAAATCGCAGACAACAAAATCGGCCATCTGTCTATTGACAGGATCGGTACAAGTTGCGCATCAACCTATCTGAGGGACCGCGCGTATGAAACAATAGATTGATTTGAGGCGATGAGAGATTGCGTCCATGAATGGGGTGACAAGCACCGTAACTCAAAAGGATAGGGCATTATTGTGCTCGGCCTGTCGGCATTGTTCCCTTTTGTTGGCCTTTTCTTTGTATATTTATTTTCCAAGACGCCAGGAGACAAAGAAGGCCACGGCAGAGAGAGGCCCAGCAGAAGAGACGACCAATAACACCCAGTCAGGAATGAAAAGCGAACTGTCGATAGAACCGAGTTTGCCACCCACTCGGAAATCCGGAGTTGAGCCAGAACAGACCGCAAGTAACGTGTGCTGTAAAACCCCGACCCGAAATATAAAATACGTTGCCCGTTACTTTATGTGAACAAACAGCCCTGAACATTCCAGTTTGCGTTTGTTATTCCTGGCTCGGAAAGGTAGCCGTCACCCCTCGTCCGTAGTCGGCCAAAAAGAAGGTTTCGCCACAGGAGCCTTGGAGATGATTATTAGAGAGGCTCCCCACGAGTGACGGGAGTGGCTCCATTCAGGGTAGACGGAAATAGATTGACTCCCGGAAAATTGTGAGTTGCCAGGTTCTGGTTGAGGATGACTGAGCATCTTCACCCTGAGTGATCCCGAGCAACGCTCTGATTTGAACGCACACACTTCTGAACGGAGTAGCTTCACTATTTTCGTCATCACGGTTAGAGTTCGACTGATAGAGCTGTCAATTTTTTTTTCTGCTGACTCATGGGTTGCTATGGTTGAAGCTGCAATGGTAGTTTCGTCAGTGCGTGTGAAGGTAAACCCATGAAAAATCGACAATTTTTGTCAATTTTTTTTAATGCAAACGTTATTTTTCCGAACTCTTTTATAACTTCATCATTTTGGCACTCGCATCGACCTGTGAGGAAAACATGAGAGTTTACATAGTTTTTCGCCGTTTTGTCTTCGTTTCAGCTCCCAAATACGATCCATTCTGTTCGATTTTTTGTTGTATGAATATGACGCATGCCATATGACATTTGGCTCCCTTTCCACTGTGTGTTTGGAGAAGCTATGGTTATGTACAACCTATGCAATGAACACACTGTTACGAAGCAATGTTTCTGACTCGATTCATAATTTTAATGAAATGTTGACAAAACGTCTGTGAATTGTGTTTTCCAATTACAACAACAATCAATAAATGGCTCTATCTATATACACTCGGCAAAAAAAATTAGAGGAACAGAGTGCGATGTTAGAAATTTTAAGTGATTTTTTGACATGCGGTATCTCCGTGGAAAATCAACGCATATCGATGAGATATGCATTATTTTGAAGCTACAACTTTCAGGTATTAGAATATTTTACGTAGTTATTTACATCTTGATGTGTGTAGGTGAATGGAAGAAATGAAAAATCGATTTTTCTTTGTTTCCTCAAGAATATTCTGGACTAACAACATTTTTTGTTAACCAACTCAATAGCAAATCCAATTAATTTGATCATTTGGTTCCTAGAACATTCCTGTAGGATCCTCCCATACAGAGATATTTCAGTTTTGATGAATAATTACCCCTTCGTTTTTGATCGAAAGGCAGAAAACTCCAATAAATTCATTATTCGAGTATCAATTAAGCAAGTGGAACCAAAATTGTGCAAATAGTGGTGGTTTCATATGAAACCATGTTTGCATAACTCGAGAACTAATCAAGCAAATTGAACCAAAATTTGCATATGGAGGTTTAAGGGAGGGATAATTGTTTCTATGGTGGTTTGACATACCTACCCCCTTCTCTAAGGGCATGGGTCCTGCCATACAAATGAAACACAAAACTCGAGAACTAATTAAGCAAACGGAGTAAAATTTGGGATGTGAGGGTTTTTGATTACGAGGAATATTTCTATGATGGTATGACACCCCTTTTTCCTCTGGAATGGAGGGAGCATCCCATAAAAATAATACACATATTTCAACCAAACATATTCCAACCAAACATGACAATTGAAAATTTTCGGAAAACTCTGAAGGAAAATGGGAAAATTCGAAAAATTCAATTCCCATATGTTCTACAATTACATATTGACAAGCGTTTTTAGTCCATTTGATGTTTGCGCTAACGAAATTGATCTTCGTTCGAAAGTGGAAAAGGATTTTAATGTGATAAAACGCAACGCTTCTATCTGTTCAAATAAAAATGGATCGCCGAATGTGCTGATAAGAGCAAAACTCGAAAAAAGAATTGTGCGATTTAGGGCTGTCGTTATTCTATCATATTTTCTGTATCAAACAATTATTCCATGTACAGAGAAACATGTTATTTGCAAGTGGTTGAAAAATCTTGAACGAAAATCTGAAAAATCTGAAAATAATTTGATATTATAATTACGAGTTGTTGTAGAATACTAGGAATTTTAAAGGGTAGATTAGAAGATCAATCAATGAACAGTTCTGCGATTGGCCAATGAACGTGCACTTAGTAAGAAAATGTGGATGTGATAACGAAAAATAAATTTTGGGCGAAGTTTGCCAGTTGAGCTAGTTATAAATAATCTCTTTTGAAGTTCTGTTTACTTCGATATTTCATTTTTTTAAATAAAAGTTGACGAAAAACTATGCAAACAATAGCTTAATTCATAGATAGAACAAATGATAATTACAGATGACTCATCGTTTCAGATTTTCAAAGGATATTTCCAAACAACCCCCAGTTAATGATTTATTTCATGTCTACAAGCACGCACATACTTTCCAAATCATAATCCCATTAGATAATATAATATCGTATCTCGTCGAGTAGAGTGAGAATCGAATATGTACTTCCACTGAATGAGTTTTCCATGATTTATTCACCCTCTTACTCCCACGATTTTCTCATGACCTCGGCTTGCCTTGTATTCGTTCGAAACGCAGCTGGATGTCCGCTCTGTCGTGCGATAAAACAGATTTCAAACCTGTGGAACAGTGTATCGACACCCTTATACACTAGCCACGTTGTAAATCTAGTGTGATTTTGAATCTACATTTTAATGTCTAGACTGGATAGCAAAGTGTACCGTCGTCCACTTGGCACCAACTGGCGGCAAACGTTGGCGGAATTACATTACAAAACAGTTGCATGCTTCCAATAAGGCAATATTTACGGACCCAAAAAGGAAAAAGGCGGGCCAAACCCGTCAAAGCGGTGTAAAATCGACACTGGCGCCACATGATAATATCACCAATTTATGAAATCTTGTTATCTATCGGCGAAATCTGTCGACTGCAGTGCGAACCCACACACACACACGTTACTCGATCATAGCGCGACGTGGCCTTAATGCTGCGCAAAAAAAACGTGATCTCGCGGGCAAAAAGACAACTTCGCGCCGCTTTTGATAGGTTGACAGTTTGGACTTTCTTTTCAGACTTGGAGGCTCTCATCCAAAATAGGAAACTCGCCCAACCGAATGGAATCCACTCGCGAATTGTATCCATTTGTCAGTGCGTTTTCAAGCAGGATATCAAGCAACTGAGTTGTTTGGGGCTTGTACTGCCGACATGAAATCTCCAGTCGAAAGGTTGGGTTTCACTTGGTTGTTGCAATGTTTTGCACGGTTCGAAGTTGCCTTGAATATGTTGCGAATGATTCAGATATGCTGTTTATTTGAATACTAGCATACTTGTGTGGAGATGTTTATTAAAAATAAGAAAGATGTGTCAAGGACACGTGGTGTACAAAAACCAATGGTTACATCTATTCCCAAGTTCTACTATGCAACTACAACTTCCATTATCTGTTCGAATTGTTTGTAGTCAATTCAGTTTGGTGTTGCATTAATATGGAAGACACAGGGGAACTGGGGGGAATGTGGTCACACTAAGGAACATTTCCATTTTCTGTATCCACATACCACTGAAATTCCCGTTCTTCGAAGAATATTGTAGCTCAACTTATTGTTGTTCAAGATTAGCGGTTTTTATTATAAAAATTGAAAACAGTACATTTTTCAGTATTAGAAAAAGGGTTAAAAAATCGAACAATTTTTAGTGAGGAGGTAAAGTGGTCACCTGTGGGGGCAAAGTGGTCACTCGCACATATCACGCAAGAAGGGAATATATGTAGAATATGTGTTCACATATTCTAGGGGAGGTGAACAGATATTTTGTTCAATTTCAGTGATTATTTCGCATATTTCGCATTTCGTTGTGTGGGGTGCAAAGTGGTCAGTGGAGGATTACTACGGACAATGTTCTGTATTGTATAATGTATTATCGTCCAAACCGATGATTTGTCGCAAATATTAAGTCAAACAAACTAAATTTCACTAGAAATTCATTAAGATCGAAACGCACAAAACTACGGCCGAATGGCTACCAAGAGAGCGTTTTTTGGTTTTATTTATATCTTGACATGCGACAGCTCCACTGTAGTACACAGTGTAGTGACTCAAAAGTCATGAAATTTTCAAAAACATAAGATGACTATCAATACCGTATCAATAGTTAATAGTTATACTACCAAACAAGCAGGTGACCACTTTACCCCTCAGCTCCTCTATCTGTAAATTCTAGAAATCGACTAAAGCCCTGTCATTTAAAACAATTAATCATCATTATCCGGAAACCGAATAGTTTTATCCCAAGAAAGAAATTGATACATGCTTATCTCAAATAGCGCCACATATTTTTTCTGAAGTCATAAATCATAAACAAAACACTGCAGAACGGCTTCCAAAATCAGATACATTTTTGTAAGTTCCCTAATTCGTTGTCCATATCCTAAACAAACAACTAGCTGAAAATATATGAACTGGTTTGCACTGAACGACAGCATTCGAATTACCATATTGATAGATTCCAAAAGCAAATTCGCCCGAATTTGGATGTATTCGACTAGAGACAGGTTTTCTCCTTAGCATTTTCTTTTTGGATGGATCCAGTTTTGTTAGATATTGTATTATCGATAACAGTTTATTGATTCTACCCCATAAGCGAGAGATGAGGAGAAAAACAATAAAGAAACTGCTCTTCAAAATTTCTTATCTTTTTGGTCGTTTCAAGAACGAAATGATAATAATACAGTAACATGCAGAAAAAACCCACCTTGCACATTTATTTTTTTTTCTCAATTTCGCATTCACCAAAAATTACTTCCGTTATTTCATAGAATTGAATATTATCTAATATCTTTCAAGTAATTGGCAAGTTTGGCCTTTTTATAATTTGTTTTCGTCCTTACATGACTTCTTCAAAGTGTGCAAATATGCAATGACAAAAATAAAAACCCACCCCTCGTTTCCACATGTTATGACGGTGTGATATTATTTACAACCTTTCAGTGATTCAGTTGACGCGATAAAAACAAAGTGTTGTTTCCGTTGGCACATAAAAGTCGACTGCTGTTGTCTACACAAAGAGTTTTCAACAAAATTAAAATGAGTGAAAAAAAAATCAACATGTAAGTCCGAAGTCTTGTTGTTCAGGATCATTTGCAGCAGATTTCACAGCGAAAGATTGCAGAGAAGTTCGGAATAAGCCGTGAAATTGTGCACAAAGCTTACGGTTCGCTTGCTGACAGATCCGGAAGATCGATAGCTGTACGTGAAAAAATCTCTAAAAATATCTGCTGAAAAAATTGGAATCTACCCGGAAACATGTTGACTAACCCAAAGACTTTTGGAAAAAATACTTTGGACTGACGAATCGAAATTTAAGCTTTTCAACAAGAAGCGGCGCGAAAGAGTGTAACGGAACGATGATGAAGGATTGCAGCAAAGTAGTTTGCAGGCTAAGTCAAGCACGGAGGAGACAATGTAATAGTGTGGGGGTGCTTCTCCTGGATCTGGTGCGAATTCACGGAATCATGACAGCAGATGTCTACATTGACATCCTTAAGGACAACCTGAAGCAATCGCTTCGAAAAACTGGAGTGAAAAACAGCTTCGTTTTCCAATAGGAGAACTACCCGAATGGGGGTCTTCCTAGCCACATTGGTTGCGCGTTCGATTAGTAAGCGATCGATCGTGAGTTTAAAACTCAGGGGCCTCATTGACCATCTTTGTGTTGATACAGAATAACTACGTCCACGCAACAATCATCAGCGATGGAGATCGATCCACGGTCGAAATAAGATCGATTCATCCATACAACTGCTCTGTTCTCCAAGACACTTCAGGCTGATATTCTATTAATAACTCAACAATATCAACTATCTCCGCTGTCCGGTCTAACTGGACAATGGAAGAACAGAACGAATACTCTTACGCCTAAATGGCTACTGTGAAATGTAATGTACCATATGTATAGAAGGAATACTATAACGCCGAAAAATGGCAACTGTGTAATGTGCTAATTATAGATATGATAAATATGTGACATGTACACGATTAAAAAAAAAATCGGCTCTGTTACAGCTAAAATGCTAATGAGCCTGAAATAAACAAATGGGATAAAAAAAAACAACACTTTGTTTATATCGCTTCAATATCGATTGCTCACAATACCACACAACCCTAATTGTCCTCACATGAAGAAACGAGGATTTACTCAAAGGTTTTGAGTGATTTTAATATTATGTTTTGGAGGTGGGCTTTTATTTTTGTGAACGCGTATTTGCTCACAATCAAAAAGTCATGTAAGGAAGTAAACAAAATGTAACAAAAATAGCAAAACTTGTTAATTACTTGAAAGAGTAATATTTAACAAACAATTGTATATAATTACGATAGTACTTTTTGATAGAATAGTCCATAAATTGTGAAAAAAAATTCTAAAAATCCAAGGGGGGCTTTTTTATGCCTATCACTGTAAGCATACTATATAGTATACGCTATTAGGTTGGGAAAAAGAGAACCATTTTTTTCGGTAGATGACTGTTGTGATCGATATTTCACGTTTAAAAAGAAACCATCGGGACTAGCTAGGAGGATAACATTTCTTACTAAACACTGATATGTAGAGCGGAACATTCGGAGAATAAATAATTTCGTGTAAAGGATCCCGTGAATTGTCCTCCATGGTCATGCGATTTAACTCCGTAGGCCTATTTTTGTGGGGGTAAGTGAAGTTACTGATCTACGCAAAGGAGCCGCAGACGATTGACGCCTTGAAAGACAACATTAACCATGTTATCATTGTTATATAATGTCCTTTGCTGGAAAAAATGTTCAAAAGTTGGAGCTCTCGATTGGACTTCCTCCGAACCATCCGTGGTAGCCGGATATCAAATTGAAATTGAATGGTAATTCAATTTGATGTTCTATACCTTTATTACACCTTATATTTTCACACATGTTTAAAGTATAATTGTCTATACATTATCCATATCTGTTATGTAAATCCGACTCCGCAACTCTATTCGCTCTTGCATCGTCCTACATGGATAACATATTTTCTGAAAAGCAACATTTGAACTTCAAACACGTCTAACGCAAACAGTCATCGATAGATCATAACACACCCACGTTCACTAGCTCTCGATCGCGTTAATAATTTCCTCGTGGGCAGCCTATCGAGCGGGATCGATTTGTGTGGCATGTTCATACCAGACTACCAATAGAACCAAACCGAACTCAAGCAATCTCCTGATCTAATAACGCTTCACGCGTAGGTGGATTGCTTTTTTTTTAATTTTAAGCATTTGCCAGGACAGGAATATCTCACGAGTAAAAACAAGTAGATGTGGATGATCTTTTAAACGGAGAAAATTGATGGAAATTCGCTTCGAAGTACCTTCCATGTGCACTTGTGGTAAACGGAGTGTAGTATTCGTGTTCAAAGGCACCATAAACGGCGAAATCTACAAACCTGAGGGTCTTGGCTGCTTTCGTGAAGTAGTGGTATGCAGCTAATTCTGTGGATTTTGTGCTGAAAGTAAAATTTTAGTCTTATTTCAATAACTAAAGCCGAACTGGAAAACGATAAAAAGTGACGCAATCACGACTCACCCTTTAGATATCACAGAGAACTGTTGAACTATTAACTTTTGGCCAATAATATGTGGTTTAAAATGAAGTCAAGAAATTCAACCTCATCAATTTGTGTATTAGTGCCTGATGTCATACATTATCAAATGCTTCTTCTGTATCAATTAGTACCACTGCTTTAGTTTTCGATAATGATTTTTGTTCTATATTATATTTGTCACTCTGACCAGTTAGTTAACTGTTATTTGACCCTTTTTAAACCGAATTGTCTCGCTCTTCTAATGCTATTCATTTCAAAGTGCATTATAATTCGCTTCAAGATAATTTTTTGTAAAATTTTGCCATTGTTAGATAGAAGTCTAATTGGTATTCAACATAATAAAAGGATTAAGTTGAATATTGCAGCGAATATTTTATACATTAAGAAATGCAGTTTTTGACCTCGCTCCACGCACGCCGGTAACCAATGTTGACACGATGACACTCGATGACTCCTGATGTCAAATCGCGGATGCTTTTTTTAACCAAATAAGTTGAAAACGGGGCGAAAACGAATTCATTTGTTGTCCGTTATTGACGGAAAGGATATCACATACTTGCGTAGAACAAATAATGTGCGATTCACATAGAACGTTACGGAAAAGAACGTCTACGTTCCGTCAACGCCTCCACCAATTCACACATGCAGTCAATGCTTGCACCAGCACCGTCACGTCAAACGTCAAACGAATGATTTATTCAATGTTATTCATGGTGTCGCCATCTACAACAATATTAAATTGCTATGCCCTCTTTCAAATCAGCATGCCTAGAATCAGTCCTAAATTTAGAAAAATTCAATGAAAATCATTGAACTATGTTATTTGAATGCCTAAAACCTGTAGTCCCGACCCTTTTTAACAATAATAATATATAGACTGTTTTTCTCAGCTAGTCGTGAATTGATTTTGACTGAGAAATTTGAAACTGGGAGGTAGGAGCATAAAAAATGCAGCCAAAATCAAAACAAAAGCCAAAAAAATGAGTGAAAAAAAATCAACATGTAAGTCCGAAGTCTTGTTGTTCAGGATCATTTGCAGCAGATTTCACAGCGAAAGATTGCAGAGAAGTTCGGAATAAGCCGTGAAATTGTGCACAAAGCTTACGGTTCGCTTGCTGACAGATCCGGAAGATCGATAGCTGTACGTGAAAAAATCTCTAAAAATATCTGCTGAAAAAATTGGAATCTACCCGGAAACATGTTGACTAACCCAAAGACTTTTGGAAAAAATACTTTGGAATGACGAATCGAAATTTAAGCTTTTCAACAAGAAGCGGCGCGAAAGAGTGTAACGGAACGATGATGAAGGATTGCAGGAAAGTAGTTTGCAGGCTAAGTCAAGCACGGAGGAGACAATGTAATAGTGTGGGGGTGCTTCTCCTGGATCTGGTGCGAATTCACGGAATCATGACAGCAGATGTCTACATTGACATCCTTAAGGACAACCTGAAGCAATCGCTTCGAAAAACTGGAGTGAAAAACAGCTTCGTTTTCCAATAGGAGAACTACCCGAATGGGGGTCTTCCTAGCCACATTGGTTGCGCGTTCGATTAGTAAGCGACAAAACCCAGACAAAAACCAAAACAAAAATTGACTAAAACTCATAATCGTACGCTGGTTGAAATCTCTATTCGATTTCGAAGGCATTGGCCAATTTCCGAATTCCATCAGTGGTATGGTATCCCTTGTTCATTGCAACTATCTCTAGCTGGTTTTGGCCCTATCTACGAGTGTTTTGGTGTATTAGGAAGGAATATTTATCAACTTTTTCATCAAGTGGTTTTTTAAATCGTTATTTTTGAAATTTGATGGTTTCTAAATTCCTTACACAGATTACTGCCTTAGTTTTTTTTTTACTGAGATTGATGTCGGAAGATTGTGGAGGAATATCAATAACTTTTGAGTATATGTCTCAAAAGTTATTGATATTATATCTATATGTCTTGAGCTCTGGGTCATTGTCTTGACAAAACTTGTATCCTCGATTCCATCCCATTTTGTTGACACTTTGCTTCATATTTTCCCTCAGGATGTTCAAGTAAACATTCTGATCCAATACACCATCGATGAAAACCAAATTGTTCATACATGCACCCTCACCATCACCATCACTATGTTGAAACGTTGCTTTCAGATTTTTTTGACGTTTAATTCATCGTTTGCTTCCTCCTTACGAAATGATAGCCATCGGAGCCAAAAAATATCAAATTAGGACTCATCTATGGAAATAACATCTTACCAGTAAGACATTGATGTGTTTGATGCTGTTTGGAATCAATAAAAAAAAAGTTCGGACTCGATTATCCGGGATTCGATTATCCGGAGTATTTTAAGATTTTCGGAAATTTTAAATAATTTGTATAATAATTCCATATTGGTTAGCTAATAACGGTATCAAATGAAAGGGCTTGACTAGTTGAACACTGTTATTTATTAAAAAATACAAATCCCAAATAGCCGCCACCACAAAATGGCGCCATTCCATTCCATTCTTTGTTTTCGAGAGGCTTTAAACGTTGAAGTTCATTCGCCTCTAACAGATGGCGTCATATATATTTTTTTCACAACCCCATCAATATGGGTATCAAATGAAAGGGCTTGACTAGTAGAACAAAGTTATTTATGAAAAATGCAAATTCAAAATGGCGGCCACTACAAAATGATGAATTACATATTTTCTCAGAACCCCATCAATATGGGTATCAAATGAAAGGGCTTGACACAGTTATATATGAAAAATGCCAACCCAAAATGGCCGCAACCACAAGATAGCGCCACATATATGTTTTTTTCACAACCCCATCAATATGAGTATTTAATAAAAGGGCTTGACTGGTAGAATACAGTAGATCATCAAAAATCCAAATCCAAGATGATCGCAGTTCCCAAATAAACAATTACTTTTTCATGGTTCCATTCAGCTTACCCTGTTTGTATGTATATTTGAGTGTTTTGTAGGGTTGTCCCACATTAATAGAAAATTGATTCCCGTATGAATCCCGTTCCTGTTGAATGATTGATCTGAAATTTGGAACATACATTTAATTCTACTGTCATTATAAAACTGCGTATTCCATGATCTTGAAAAATTCAATTTGGCCGCCGCCTAAAAAATGGCTGAATGGCTTGATTTGGAGAATACACTACCCTATGAACAACATAAATTCGAAAAGGTCGCCGTCACTAAATGGTCGACCATGTATATTTTGCAATCTCCTCAATGTTGGTATCAAATGAAATGATTTGACTAATATAATACAATATATCATCAAAATATTCCGAAGAAAGTTAGGTAAGAAAAAAAAAATTAAAAAAAACATTTTTTTAATGGGTTTAATGTAGAGAAGTATACTAATGATACAGATAATTTACTAAGAACTAGAAAATAAAATAAGTAAAAAAACTTTTTTAGTTAAACGGTTTAATGTACTTAAAACTAGAAAAAAATTAGACAAGTAGCAGTTGGTAATTATCACATCCGTTCCATCATTAATCTAGGGCAATGATGAGACTAAAATAAAATCGTGGAGTATATGATGAAACAACTGACTGTGGATAATGGAAATCCAACGTTTATTTCTTACCTAATTTTCATCGGAATATTTTCATGATGTACTGTATTCTATTAGTCAAATCATTTCATTTGATGCCGATATTGAGGGGATTGCAAAAAACACATAGTCGACCATTTAGTGGCGGCGACCTTTTTGAATTTATGTTGTTTATTATGTTTCGTGTTCTTCAAGTCAAATCATTCAGCCATTTTTTAACGACGGCCAAATTGAATTTGTCAAGTTCATGGAATACGCAGTTTTATAATGACAGTAGATTTAAAGGTATGTTCCAAATTTCAGATTAATCTGTCAACAGAAACGGGGTCAATTTTCTATTAATGTGGGACAACCCTACAAGCATTCAAACATACCTAGAAACAGGTCAAGCAGAATGAAACTATTTAAAATGTAATTAGTTGTTTGGGGACGGCGGCCATCTTCGAATTGGATTTTTCACTATCCGCTATGTTTTACTAGTTGAGAACTTTCTTTTTCTTTTTTTTTTCTTTTGATGCCCATATTGATGAGGTTGTGAAAAAAATATATATGGCGCCATTTTGTGATGGCAGCCATTTAGGATTTGCATTTTTCATAAATAACTGTGTTCTACTAGTAAATCCCTTTCATTTGATATACATATTGATGGGGTTTTGAGAAAATTTGTAATCCGCCATTTTGTAGCGGTCGCCATCTTTGATTTTCATTTTCCATATAAATAATTGTGTTCTACTGGTCAAGCCTTTTCATTCGACACCCATATTGATGAGGTTTTGGGAAAACTCATATTGATGAGATTTTGAGAAAATATGTACATAATCCGCCATTTTGTAGCGGCCGTAATCTTGGATTTTCAAAATCATGGAATACGCAGTTTTATAATGACACCAGAGATAAAGATGTGTTCCAAATTTCAGATCAAACGGTCAACACGAAGGGGGTTAAATTTCTACTAATGTGGTACAGCGCTACAGACAAAGTTACAAAGTCACAAAGTCACAAACATTCAAACGGCTCAAGCTAGATAAAACCGTTTACTAAATAAGTGCAATTCATAATTATATTACGTTTACCGAGAGAAGATTCGTTTTGTTTTGACGTAGGACTACGTCTAACCGGAAGATATAGGGGGTGAAATGGAAATCTAGGCACTGAACAAGTAGGAAAAAATGCAAGATTTGTAACGCTTATAACTCGAGCATTTCTCAATAGATCGCAAAGGTTTTTGCATCAATTGATAGGAAATATATCTACGCATCTATCATAACGAATAACATTTCATTTTTCTTGAGAAAATAATTGAATAATTATGAAATATCAAGCATTGTCCAAATGCACTATGTGCCCATTTTTGATTGGTCCATTTTGTGCTCCTCAAATCGTACCGACCAAAACGGGCAACCAGAGCAGCAGCGAAATAGAATGAAGCACGATTGGAAAGGAAAAAGAAAAAAATGAACGAAACATTGGTCGCAGTCTCACACATGCGTAATTCTCGAGCCAGCCAGTCAGCTTAAAAATCCCCGCTCCGCTGCCGTAACGATGCTCACGGATTCTTTGTGTGGACACCGACTGGAAAACATCGTTGCTGGTCGAGCTGGACGGCGAGGGATCGAGTGCCTTTCTCAAGGCAAGAGGGCGGAGGTGGTAGCGCTGGAGTAGAGTAGAGTAGAGTTTTCAAAGGGCCTTTCTCAAGGCTAGAGACGAATGAACTGCAAAAGTTTAAAGTCTCTATAATACAATACCTTCCTTCCTTCCGTAACGATCATTCTCATTCAAACCGTACACCACATCGGTTCGCATCACAACACATCAACAAACCAACCCAAGCAGCCATGTCTGGACATGGTAAAGGAGGAAAAGTGAAGGGAAAGGCAAAATCCCGATCGAACCGTGTTGATCTGGAGTTCCCCGCAAGGGTAGCTAGGCCGAGCGCGTTAGTACCAGTGCACCAGTCCACCTAGCCGGCGTTATATAGTTTCGGCCGCCGAAGTAATCGAGTTAGCTGGAAAAGCTGCTGGCGACGATAAGAAAACCCGCATTTGGAACAGAACACATTCGGTTCGGTGGACATCAAGACAACAGGCAGTTGCAGCGAGTGGCGAGTGGCAAACGCAATCGCAAAACGGCAGCAGGAAGCAGAAGAAAAAAGTTTGTTCTTTTTACAATCTGCTTTGGTGGTAAATCCAGAACAAGGCGGCATCGAGGGCGTTCGAAATGTTTTTTTTTCAAAACCACGAGTACTAAGTTTTCTAAATTGGAACCATTCCATAAAACAAGGCGCTTTTCAGGGCCATTAAACCTTCCAAAAAAGAGTTTAGGAAATAAAGTTCAATGCTTTCTAAAACATTATCCAAAATAATAATAAAACACAAATTGATTTTTTCATAATTTGTTTGCCAGGATCTGATGAGTATGTGAATTTGGCAGTTGTTCTGAGCTTATTGATAGTTGGGGACTTTCCTGATTATTCAATTTTCACCAATTCTTAAATTGTTTCCAGATTGAAAGTACAGTAATTTACAATTAGTTCGACATTTAGCTAATTGGACGGACATGTAATGCGACTTATTTAGTTGGACATTTTTGTAAACATAGAGATCCAAATTATGACCCCACATTGAAAGTCAACACTGTACCACTGTCATCGCAAATGTTCAATTACAGGTTAAGATCGCCTCCAATGCAAGACTGAGTGGCGCTTCGGCACGTCGCATTGAATGTAATTTACTGTACAACATGTCACAAAGCTGGATGGGAAGAAATTTTCCAACTGTGAAAGCTGTGGCGAGTGGCAAACGCAATAGCTAAACAGGAAGGTTTAACCGAACAAGATGGGAATATCGAGTGATAACAAAAACACAACACCAAAGGTTCTTTTCAGAACCATCAACATATTCATAAAGAGTAAACAGTAAACTAATCCATTTTTCAGGTAGATAGGTAGGTATTCACGTAGGAGAAGAAAATAAAACAATATATTTAAAATATATATTTAACAAAAGCTGTCCCCTTTGTATAGTCCTACGTCACTCCGGTTATGTCCCCGACATTACCCACCCGTCTTTTTTTGACTCGATTATCCGGAGGATTTGATTATTCGGAGTGAAAAAAAATCAATACTCCGGATAATCGAGTCCGACCTGTACCAGGAATTCAAAAGATAGATTTTGTAAACAGAATGTAGATTTCATAATTGACTAGGTGTGATGACCATACGGGATATTGTATAATGATGAAAGTCAACTTACGAATATGTCAGTAATATGTAAATGAGCATTACTGAATGACAGAATAATTTCCGCACAAGAGTTCGTGACATGACTGAATTGGACCTTTGAAGCATACCTCCGAAGGATTACCAAGCAGTCTGGTGATTGAGAATATTGAATAAGTGAGTGTGGTTACCTTCCCCTAAGTGTCTGATAGTGTGTCAATTGGTAGTGAAGTGGTAGTGGTAGTGAACCAGACTTCTACTGACGCACCAACTACTTACTAGTTCACTATCCATCGGAGAGTTTGTTCTACTCCCTCATATATTATCCTCGACAAGGCCGTGAATCAGTGGAAGGTAAGACGTTACACAAAATAACAATAATTCAATGTCTCGTACAATGCTCGTGGAAGTGGTATCCATTTCCTCCTC
Source organism: Toxorhynchites rutilus septentrionalis (assembly GCF_029784135.1). Classification (NCBI taxonomy): domain Eukaryota; kingdom Metazoa; phylum Arthropoda; class Insecta; order Diptera; family Culicidae; genus Toxorhynchites; species Toxorhynchites rutilus. The sequence continues at coordinate 97,837,408 of NC_073745.1, forward strand.
ACCCACACGCTACGCTACGTAGCCATTTACCTTTGCGTGGTTTCTACCCACCGTACGAAGCCGGCGAATCTAGAACAAGGAATCATTTGCCTACCCCCAAACAGCAAAATATACACTCATTATATTGGCCTGATAGAATTCGAAGCACGGGGGAAAAACGTTTTGCCGCCTCAGTGACTACGCGCCTCCGTCGTCTGGTCGCATATATCGATTTTGTAATAATAATCAAGCCGCCGTACGCCACAACGTGTGTATGTGTGTTTGAAGCCCTCATACGAAGTCCATTTTGAGCTCGGTAGAGTTGAATGACTCCCATCTGGTTTGAATATTCCGACGACAAACACAATCCACTCCGAGAATGCGTCGGGCATTATCATGTTGGGCGGGTGGATATGGCAGAGAACCATACTGAAACGATTAAGAACGCATATAGCTGGTGGTAATTGCAATCATAGTCTCATAACTAACGCGTAGTGCTATATTCCGAACCTCACTAACAACGATGATAGTTTCCACTGGGGATAATGATTCCCATTGGCATTCCACCATTCTGTTTGACACTTGACCCGAATTTAGTCTCGATGGATCATCTCAACCTAGAAGTATCATCTAAGGCTGTCCCAAATGAGCGATTGCCATTTTCGGAAGCCAAAAACGATCGATGATACAACAGATGGTATCACCCGATGCGGCCATAATTAGTCATGGTTTGTTTTTCACAGATTCGAGTGGTGAAGGTATTTTTTTCAATTTAATTTCGTTGAACTAACGCCTTCTTCGCGCTATTGCCGCCTTCTCGAATTTGCTGAAAAAGAAAAATTACAAAAACAAACCACCGCAATTGAGTCTGCTGCTGCTGCTGGCGACGCTTGAACCTTGCCGGCAGACCGGTTCCTCGTTTGAAGGTTTCTCCCCGTTTGAAGGAATTGTATGAATACTTGTGGTCATAAGATGACACCCACGTTTGATCGAGAAGCTTATGGGCAATGAGATGCAGTGATTTCTAGCATAAAGAAAAATGAATAACAAGAATCGTTTGGGTGTCCGGTTGACTCATTTGCTGCGTACATGTAAGGGTTCGTTTGGTTGGTCAAGTGCTGCACTGGTATAGTGGAACTGAATACCATGCAACGTAAACCGCAGTTTAATATACAATCAATTTTACCGTATTTAATCAAAATTTTCTATGTACCAATATACGTTCACAACTATTTTTGAGAGATTTGAACACATAAATATGTAAAAAATATAAAAAATCAGTTTTACGCCTCATTCCCCTGTCCACTAGACCTGTTACGAGTCTAGGTGACTCAGTATGACTTCATAGTATCGAAGATGTTCGCCAACATGAAAAGCTTGGTGGACTCTAGTGTTATTTTTTCAGGAGTTTATCTGGGAAAATGATAAAAGTGGATCGAAGATGGTTATCAATACTACTGCCTTAGTACAATAGGGATGTAGATACTAAGGATCGGATTCCAAGATATTCTGATTTGACGCGTTGAATATCATCTCTTCAGTATGTAAAAGAGAGCAACGGGACACATATGCGATATTTTGTAAGGTTTTGAGTAAACAATTTCAGTTTTGAGTTCAACAATTTCAATACACTAACATAACATAAAAATATTCGACGACGATGTACAAAAGGTGAGCAATAAATTATTGGCAGTTTAAAATTGTTTTCAAACAAATCAATCCTCTTTGGGTGACGAGCAGAGATGGAAACTAAAATAGAGATCTCGTAGAACATTGATGCCCTCGGCTTCGAAAACATCTTCAATCTGCCACTAAAGTTCCTCAGTTCCAGATTTTATCAATATCTAAAGTTGTACCAATTTAAAATCTTAAAATCTGTGAAATCCTGAATTACCTCGCGATGGAAGAAAAAAAAGAGAATAATTCTACACAAATGTGATGAAAACCCGACATTACCTTATGCATGATAATGTTTGCACCATTGAGCAATGTCAAAGTTGAGAAAATTCTCAAAAATTTCGGTTTCGATTTTTTTATTCATAAAAAATCGAAGGGTTGTATCCGAGACACGACCGCTCAGGACGTAGGACTACGCAAATTTTTTTTTTTATTTGTTGGTTTATCATTTCGGATATTATTAGCGAATACGTCGAAGTTTCATAAATAACTCTTTAGTAAAATAGTTCCGGGGACCCTGAAAAGGTTTAATGGCTTGCGTGGTTTTGTAGAGTCGGATGAAAAATGGATTCCTGTCTGTCTGTCTGCCTGTCTGATTCTTATGGACTCGGAAACTGCAGAACCGATTGACATGAAAATTGGTATGTAGGGGTTTTTTAGGCCGGGGAAGGTTTTCATGATAGTTCGAGACCCCTCCCCACTCTCTAAAGGGAGGCTGCCATAAAAAAGAAACATAAATTTCTACAATACTCGAGAATTAATCAAGTAAATGCAACCAAATTAGGCATCTGGAGGTTTTAGGATGCAATAATTGATTCTATGGTGGTTAGATATTCCTCCCCACTCTCCTAAGGGGGGCTGCCATACAAATGAAACACAAATTTCTGCATTACTCGAGTATTAATCAAGCAAACGAAACCAAATTTGGCATGTGAAAGTTTTAGGATGCAATAAATGTCATAACTCGAAAACTAATCAAGCACAAGTAAATGGAGCCAAATTTGGCATGTGAAGATTTTAGGGGACACAAAACGTTTCTATGGTGAATAGACACTCCTCCCCTCTCTCTCTCTCTGAGGGGAGAAGAGGGGAAGGGTCATTCTATCATATTTTCTGTATCAAACATTGATTCCATGTAACGGAGAAACATGTTATTTGCAAGTGGTTAAAAAATCTTGAAATCTTTTTAGTAAAAGGTAAATTTAACGGGGTCAATTAGAAGATCAATCAATGAACAGCTCTGCGATTGGATTCATGAACTTGCGCTTAGTAAGAAAACGTGAATGTTTGAAGGTATTGATAACAAAAAACTAATTTTGGGCGAGACGAAGTTTGCCGGGTCAGTTAGTATTGATATGAATCATTTCGAACACTCAAGTTCCCACAAAAATTATTTTTATGTACGTAATTTATACTCGCGGTATATCATTTCTTTTTTGACATATAAGCCTGATGCAGACTAAGACGCATCAATTCTGATACTGACTGTTTAAATACGTTGCTCCGTATTTTATTCAAATCGTGAAAACCGTACACCAAATCATTTTTGTTCATATAGATCATGTTTATAAATACATAGTTACCTTCACTTGATTTATTTGAACCTCATTGTTGAAAAGAAAACAATATTCATATGAACTTCATATGAACTTATGAAAACATAAACATAAACGAAACATAGCCGTTATTGAATTGAATGCATGGTGAAAATAAAAACATTTTTCATTTGAAATTCATCTTGGATTTCGGTTCTGAGGATTCGGACGCTTTGCCTTAGAGCGCTGTTGTTTCGATGATTTGTTGTGGGGATCGAAGAGACAGACGATAGTTTCTCATGAAGCTAGAAGCCCGTAAATCTTTGAGAGTCATACCATAGAAAGCTTTGTCCAGTGTTCTGCAGTGGTCCGCCAGATCCTCAGACTGCTCACTCGTAAACACTTGTCTGAACCGCCTTAGGTGCTCGCTGGCACATCCCAGAGCTTCCTCAGAGCTGATTCAGAAATATCGAGGTCTGCCGCAATCCGACGCTTCGAGACTCCCTCCCGAAGCCTCTAACGGGCCATCTGAGCATTTTTGGAGTGCATTTCTTCAAATCAGTTTTCTCCTCGAGGGTCCCGTTAAAAATTTGGTTCAAAATATTTTGTAACTTTTTTTGAGAGCAAAACGCTGTTGCGAACTTTTGCCCCACAAACAATTTTTGAACTAATCGAATTTAAAAAAAACAGCTCTTGAACTTTTTCACAAAAACGAATACGCATTATCATCTACTATAGAATGAAGGTTTCCTTGACAGTGTAGTTTCGAACTTTTCAGTTATTTTAGGTAAGTAAATCGTCATCCCCAAAATTGAAAAAAATAGATCAAAACATCGCAAAACTATTTTCATCTCATAACTTTATGCCACATTCATAAAATGTATATTGTTTACATGTGTGAGCTGCTAGTGTAATAATGTATCAAACGAATACACTGTTGTCGAATTTTTATGCTCGTTTGCTTCAAAAAGGCCAGTGCGCACTTTTGCCCCTAGCAAAGGTGCAAAGGCAAAGGTGCCCGCATTACTCTAATCATTTGCACTCTTCTCTTTTTTCGCCTGCTTTGCCATGGCTCGGATGGTTGTGTTAATTTCAAGTGAAATATTCGCTAGCGATCACAGCTCGATGGGAAACATAAAACACAAAACGAGCAGAATAAGCGATCATTGTTGTTTCGGGCACAGAAAGATTTTGAGAATTTTCCTCAGAGGAGATGCAATACTTATACGCTAGCGACTTACTTACTATGCAATGGTGGAGTTTACTCCGCGAATAATCTCTTTTCGCCCCCTTCGTTGTTTCTATCCTAGCGGCTGCATAACTTGCCCGTTATTGACAGCTCTGTTCGGGAAAGCACACAAATGGAAAAATCGGAATGCTTCCAATTTTCATCAATTTAAACCATATACAGACTTTGAGATTGCAATGTATAGCATATCAAGCAAATCTTAGAAAATATCCGATTCTATTAGTATGCAAATCGTTAAAATCCGTTCGCAGCAAAATTAGTTATTAACGTTAACTTCATTTCATGAAAACGTGACCTGTTTTCTGATTTGGCACCCTTAATGTAAGACGTAATCCTACGTCAAAAAGGAGTATATTTTTAGGAGTCTTAGGCTACTTTAATCATCGATCGAGTTTCCACTTGCTGCAATTACGGCTTCCACACGATTCCAAAACTCACGGCAGGTCCTAATAATGTAGCCTGGATCCATTTCTCTACAGGTACTAGTCAATGTTTGTTTGAATAATCCAGCGGATAAAGATCGGGGTTGGATAGCGGCCACATATCCTTCGTTCAGAACGGCAGATATTCCTGCAAACCACTTCTGAGTGCGGTTCGAGATGTGGCACGAAGCCTCATCATGTTGAAACGCAACATTTGGCTTCGTACCGTACTGCTCCTTGCTTCACGGAAGAACATACTTACTTAAAATCCCGATGTAGACCTCCGTGTTTACTTTGTCGCCTTCGCCTTCTGGAATGAACACCGGGTCCATTTTTTATTTTTTTTGCCATCGAAAGCCACCAATCCAAACACCTTAACGCTAGCAGGATGCTTGGCCAGATACCGCATCTTCTACAGGGAGAGGTGAACATGCTCTCGTTAGTGAACAAGATTACCGGTTTTTTTTCGCTTGAGAAAATTCAAGAATTTCTTACGTCGCTCGATTCGTAGCTTCCGGATGCGGTTGGTAATCATGTGAGTTTTTTTTTGCGTGCCCTCGACTTCACCCCTCAATCTTCCTTTACGATCTTCCGTGCCTTAAAGTCGCTGATCCAGTGTTCCTTCAGTCATTTTCCTCATTGAATGGACTGGATTTGCCCGAACCTTCCTTTTGATGGTAGCGATAACCCTCGGAATCCGAGCTGACCTTGGACAACCTGTGGCCACCTTCGCCGATAGCTGTTCTTTCTTTTGTCGGTCTAAGACCCTTTTAACGGTACACCGGGACACTCCCACTGTGATTGAAATATCTGTTTGCGACATTTGCGCTTGAGATAAATCACGAATACGCTGCCACTTCAGCATGGTACAACTGTCAAACTAAGAAAATCGGCTTATTTTACTCGCAATCTATTATGATATGAATTATTGCTTACATGCATGCAAAAAAAACAAAGCATTGTATGCACAGGTGAAATGGAAACCTTATATGTGCGATGGTGCAAACATTATCACGCATGCGGTAGGAACAAGTATCACATAGGAGTTGGACGTGGCTAAAACCATCGTCTGAGCAGTGCACAAACGTTCAATAGAACGCTTTCTGTTTCCTGGTAGATTCAATCAACGTGTTGAAGTGATACAGTGGACCGGGAATTGCGTCAGAATTTCATGAAGACTTTTAAAGTGAATCTAGGACTTTTGGACTTGAATATGACCAACAAACTCGCTGTAGGCTGCCGAAACCCGTATGACCAGGTCCTAACAAAATTCAACATTCCCTCCGAGGTCCCGCCAAGTATTGAAAAATTGCCATTACTGTAAGCGTTCCACCGCGATAACGGAGTAGACATCATTGAGAAAGAGATGAGCCCCCCAAACTGCCCGGGATTCAATTCAATGGAAATGTATTGGGGTTTCATCAGGACTACACGAAAGAAAAAAAATATCTAAAAATGTTAATTGAATGGCCATTTACTGGAAAAGGCAGCTTGACCAGAAGTTCGTATTTTCGTTCGAGTGGATTCAAATCACATTACCCATATTGTACCATATTCAAACTACAATAAATACAGAACATTTTCGTCTACTAACGATCTACTAACGTTTTCAAAAATCTTATGGTTTCCAACCATTCTACCTAGATTTATTTCATAGTTTTTTGCTGGGATGATGTCGGGAGATTGTGGAGGAGTATCAATAACTTTTGAGCAATTGTAATGTGACCCTGTGCTTTAAATATGTGTCTTGTGCTTTGCGTCATTGTTTTGATAAAACTTGAATTCTGGAGGCTGGAGATCTCCAGAAATATGAAGCAAAGTGTTAATAAAATGGGATTGAATGGAGGATTCAGGTTTTACCAAAACAATGGTCTAAAGCACAACGCACATAAACTATGCAAATGGTTACATTACAATTGCTCAAATGTTATTGTTACTCCTCCACAATCTCTCGACATCGTCTCCGCAAAAAACTATGGGATAAATCAGGGTAGAAAAGTTAAAAACCATCAGATTTAAAATAAACGATTTTAAAATCTACTTGATGAATTAATGGATGAATTTTCCTTCCGAATACACAAAAACACGTAAATAACGGCTAAAGATAGTAAAGTCAGTTACAATGAAAAAGAGTTACCATCGAGAAATCGAGTTGAAATTTCAACCAGCGTACGAATATGAGTTTAAGTCAGTTTTCCGTTTAAAAACCATTTTTCTGAACACAGATAGCAAATCTTTTCACACTCATAAGACACTATGACTTCATCTAAACAGAATGTTCCGAAAGCTTATTATTGACTTTCAAAAGAAGAGAAAACACATCTACATGGTTGGATACGAACACGAGTTTGTATCACTGCATCTCGTGTGCCTTTTAGCCGAATCCGGCCAATTTTTTCTCCATGTTACACACCTTGAGCGTTTCCAGGAGCATCTTCAGAACAATTCCAGTTCCAGAGAGAACGACTGGAACAGCCCTTGGGACCACCTTTAACCCCACAGGTCCTAGAGTTCTCGGATGAGGGAGATGCAGGAGATATCAATGCACACACACTATTTGGTGCGGATTATGGTCCAGAGATGTATCAAAGTAGTTGGGAAATTATTGAACTATTTAGAAAAAAATACATTTTAAATACACTGTTGAAGACCTTACTCGAAAATTGATTTTAAGCTCAAAACTGTCATATTATTTTATTTTTAATAAAAAAAAATCGTTGGTGGCAATATAGTTGCCACTACCCGTTAAAGGGTTAAATTCGTTTATTTCTACAGGCTCAGTTACATAAGTTTATCATATACGAGGTCTGTTCAAAAAGTATCGCGACTTTCGAATTTACGGGTTACGTATATTCGATCTAGAGTTTTTGTGGCATTATGTTGGTACTCATGTCTCTCACTTATGCTGACAAGTGCGGCTATTGTGTAATGTTCAGTTAATTTCTGACAACTACTTTTCATACACGTGTTTTGGTTCATCTTCGATTTTTGCCTATTGCAAAAATGGATCAAAGAATCTGTATCAAATTTTGTGTGAAAAACAAAATAAAGAGCGTGAACACATCCCGAATGTTGATTGTGACATCTGGTGAGCCTACCTTGGAGCGAAACAACGTTTATCGGAGTTCGAAAAAATGTTCTCGGAGGGTCGGAAGCCCGAGCACGTCAACAACTGAAATCGAATACACAGCCCTATTCTGTATTCCGACGGATTTCCATTTCGTTCGAAACCGTTATTTCGTTCGAGTTATAATTTCGCATTCCTTATTTCGAACGTTTTGCCCATTTAATGTTCGAAGAGAACCATATCGAACGGAACGCAAAAACAACTCTAACGGAATACAGAATGGAATTTTTTGAAGTCATTAGAAATATTTCGAATCGATCGAAATACAGAATAGGGGTGACAGTAAACATTCACTAATTGGGCGAAAAGGGAAGACCAGTTATCAACATTTGCGTTTTAACTGGTCCGGCAAATTAAATCGAGGGAAACTTCAATGAATTGTTTGATTCGCGTTGATCATGAAATTGAATAAACAAAAGGATTCCAATGAATGTTTCGCATTGATTGCGACAACAGGTATGAAATATAATTTGAGGTAATTATTTTTCTGTAATTTAATCAATGTTTTTGTCATGCGAAAATAATGTTAATTTTCATAACATTTCATAACAGTTTACGAAATTCTGCTTTTCAACTGGACCAGTTAACGTCCGCCCAGTTAAACCAGGACCAGTTAGCGAACGACTACGTTACTACGGGTACCGTGTAAAAAACCGGGGGAAAATTACATCTCTATCAGCTCATATTCCTTCTTCATGCTCCCTCAGCATATAACGGTAATCAGTGTTTGTGACGGAACTTAGCGCTTATGACGGAAATTAGTGCCGCACTCCATCACGATGCTTACGTAGATTTTAGGTGACCTGGTTTTGTTTACGCGAATTTTCAATTAACGCGGTTTTTCGAGTTAGCGCGTTTTTTTAAGCGGATTTTTGTTCGCGGTTTTTTTACGAGGTACGTATCCCCCGCGTAAAAAACCTAGGTGTATACGTAACCCACGTAAATTCGAAAGTTGGGATTCTTTTCAAACAGACCTCGTATGCAGCCAAATATCGTGTTCTCGTATGTTATCGACTCGGGTATCAAATAAGAGCTGAAAAAAATGTGGCTTCCACAACAAACCGTGAAACTTTGCTGTTCACGTCATTCGCCGCGCGGAATAAAGGAGAACACTTGACATAGGTAAAATATGATACGAAGAGAACGAACAAAACTAATTCATCCAAAATACGAACAGCCAAAAGAGAACCGGGATAGAATTGATGTGAACAAAACAAATAACAAAACCGTGTGAACATGTTTTTTTTAATAATCTGATTTGAGATTTTATTTTGCGATCTTTCTGTTGTTTTTTTCAGTTTGTTTCCATCTGATGTCCTATTTGCGATTGCGGAGTTCCGACCACATAGTCTAGTGGTGGTCGAGGCTAACACAAAACTGGCAACGCTGACTGTGCGACATTCGGATGGATTCCAATGGTTTTGTAGTCCAATTTCAGCGAACGCTTTTTTTCGATTTAGTTCATTTCTTTTTTGTGTAACAATCATTAAATATTTTGTTGTCCTTTCAATCATCATTTCAGATTAGAGGTTGGAATATTTTAATGTTTTAAAAGTTAATAAATAAGCGATAAAAACGATTTGAACGATTCGATCCTCATCTTCCCGAGTGCGGGAAGAGTGAACACAGTGAGTTAATGAAATGGGATCTGAAATGGAATGAACAGAGGTGGACTTATGTGGGGAAGAGATGGATACGAATTGGATGAAAACAAATACAGAAGGTAGACTGTAGCAGATCCAACTTGCTTTTCTCACGTGAAGATTCCTCGATTGAAGTGAAAATGTAAGGAAGGTGAACAAGGTTAAATTAAATTAAACAAAGGAGAATTTGATTTTAGTTTTCTGTTTTTTGAAATAACTTCACTTTTATTCTTTCTTTTGCAGAGCTGGCAGTGGTTACTAATTTGCGACTCTTATCTTTGCTGTTTTAAGATTTTTAGTTTTTTGCATGCTGCGCGTTGGCTTAGTTGTTATACTAATTTCTTTTCTCGTGTCTCTGACACGTTGATCTAATTTGTTGTTGTTGGTTGGATCTCTCTGATTGTGACACTTTTCGTTTTTCTTTTCGAAAAAAGAATGTTGCATTCTCTCTGATTTTTTTCTTTCTTTCTTAAAAATGGGATTAGTAGAAGAAAAGTGGCGCAGAGTATTTGGGAAAATGTTTGGAATGAGAGAGAGAAGAGAGAGAAGAGAGAGCTGCATTTCAGCTTGTTTGTTTGGGGAGGAGAGGTTGGCATGGAAAGGGCAAGGGGGTTTCGAATGTGCGAGAGCTCAATTAGTTTAGTTTTCGTCAACCTCAGCCTCTTGCTCTTCGTCGAATTCGGCATCCTCGTCGGCGGTGGCCTCCTGGTACTGCTGGTATTCGGACACGAGATCGTTCATGTTGCTTTCGGCTTCAGTGAATTCCATCTCATCCATACCCTCGCCAGTGTACCAATGCAAGAAAGCCTTACGACGGAACATAGCGGTGAACTGTTCGGAGATGCGCTTGAACAGCTCCTGGATGGCGGTCGAGTTACCGATGAAGGTCGCAGACATCTTCAGTCCTCGTGGTGGGATATCACAGACGGCAGTCTTGACGTTGTTGGGGATCCATTCCACGAAGTAGCTGCTGTTCTTGTTCTGGATGTTCAGCATCTGTTCGTCGACTTCCTTCATCGACATGCGGCCTCGGAAAACGGCGGCGACTGTCAGGTAGCGTCCATGTCGTGGGTCACAGGCGGCCATCATGTTCTTGGCGTCAAACATCTGCTGGGTCAGTTCTGGAACGGTCAGCGCACGATACTGCTGGGATCCGCGGGAGGTCAATGGAGCGAAGCCAGGCATGAAGAAATGCAGACGCGGGAATGGTACCATGTTGACGGCCAGTTTTCGCAGATCGGCGTTCAATTGACCGGGGAAACGCAGGCAGGTTGTGACTCCAGACATGGTGAGCGACACGAGATGGTTCAGATCACCGTATGTTGGGGTTGTGAGTTTTAGGGTGCGGAAGCAGATGTCGTACAGGGCTTCATTGTCGATACAGTACGTCTCGTCGGTGTTTTCGACCAGCTGGTGAACGGACAGGGTGGCATTGTAGGGTTCCACAACGGTGTCTGATACTTTTGGCGAGGGGACAACGGAGTATGTGTTCATGATTCTGTCTGGGTATTCCTCACGGATTTTCGAGATCAGCAGTGTGCCCATACCGGATCCAGTGCCACCACCGAGCGAGTGGGTCAGCTGGAAACCTTGCAGGCAATCGCAGGATTCGGCCTCCTTGCGGACGACATCCAGCACGGAGTCGACCAGTTCAGCACCCTCGGTGTAGTGTCCCTTGGCCCAGTTGTTACCGGCACCGGACTGTCCGAAGACGAAGTTATCGGGGCGGAAAATTTGTCCGAATGGTCCCGAGCGGACGGAGTCCATGGTGCCCGGTTCCAGATCGACTAGCACGGCACGTGGCACATATTTGCCGCCGGACGCTTCGTTGTAGTACACGTTGATGCGCTCCAGCTGCAGATCTGAGTCACCGTGGTACGCTCCAGTGGCATCGATTCCATGCTCATCGGAGATGATTTCCCAAAACTGTAATGGAGAGGAGAAAAAGGAGACATTAGCATTTTTTTGTGGCGCGTTTTTGGGTTCATTGGAATTGACCTTTTAGGGATGGAGTCTTTGTGGAGTGAAATTAATTCGACCCTCGGTATACGACGCTAATTTTCGAAGGAAAACCCACAAACATGCGGATGACTCATCGTCCTTTCCACAGCCGTTTGATACATCCGCTCAGCAGTTTATTACACTTCTTTAACCCTCACCCGAATATAAAGTAGAAACCACCAGACTGTGAATGAGTAAACAAGGACACTCTCAATATCCAGAATATACTGCCACTACGAGACGTGGGGAGAGTGACGGGTATGAGTCATGAATATTTCGTGTTCCTCGTGTCCCTTGGTTTTTTTTTTCTTTCCTCTGTTTAATCGATAAAGCCCGCAATGTATCCCCCTCTATTTTATTCATTTCAGGATACGAAGAGAGAGTTCAGGTAGTGCATGCGCACGCGCCATATTGTCATCGACACAATCAGGAAAAGGAAAAACATCTTACCATGTGCCGGGAAAATAGTCCAATGAATCGTGTAGGGGACCCCATTCTTTGGATGAATGATTCATCGAAGGCTTTCCACACCTCTTGTTACTTTCGATGCCAGCAGCGGGAGTGGGGTCAATGAAATTTTATTGTACCTCGAATTGTTTGTAACATTTTTTTACCATGGTTTCAATTTGTGACAAATAATGTTTGGAGAGGTCGATAGAGCGCCCCTTTTTCATGGAGAAATTTTCTGATTTGGGAAACATGTTCCCCTTATCTTTTTTGATACAAATGCGGCAACAAACTCGTTTCGGGGAGACCCACTCTATCGATCAAATCAATGTACCACAGAGCAGGACAGGTGAGTGTGGGCCGTACAAAATCCGCTCCGTTCAAGCCATATGGCTTTTGAGGGCAGCAGCCTCTGTACACAGTAATTCGATCATGACGCCGTTTTATACACAACGCGCATGCCAGCAGACCGAAGAAATAGCAAACACTCGCGCTCCCATGACCATAAATGGAGGGAATGAGAAGAATTTGCATCGAACATGTTCCCCACCGCACACATTCCACCGAAGCCGCCCCCCACCATCATCAACGGTGGAAATGATGTCATCTTGCGCTCCACGTACACGCAGTGGTATGCCACGACAGTGCGCGTGGAAGATTTTTTTTCTGTTCAACGCGACTGTGAGATGTTGTTTTGAGGAGCCGTTAAATGTTGGAGGCAGCCCGCCACGCTATTTGTCGCTCTGCGGACACGGATTAAAAGGTGTATAATGAAGTGACACACACGCAAATCCCACCGAGATCCGGTCGGGCGACTCACGTTTATCGTCGACCCAACTTCTTAATTGCTGACATAATACACAGCGCCGCCGTGTTCTGTATGTGGATTTGATTCAGAACTGACGTGTGGAGACAACACCACACACCGTTGTTCACTCGCATGGCTAGAAAATGGCCGATGGAATGACCTCAATGCATTTGCGTTCGCGGCGCACACGGTGATGATTCCATCGGTCATCGGTCAGGGAGCTGACCACCACTCAAACAAAACGAGATAACTGATAGATAATGATCTACCGCCTGTTGTACGTAATGATGTCATAGTGGGCCAGAAATAGAGCGTTTCATTGAAGCTAAGTGACACACACGCAACAAAACACCGGCGTATCCAGAAAGTATGACACTTTTATCTGCGATCTACAAAAAACATAAACAACTGCCGCGATAAGGATTAAAAAACAGTTCAAATGTTTGGATTCAATAAAATGCAAGCTCAAAGGGTAGTGCGATATTGTAAAAAAAAAAACTTTGAAATTTCTACCTAATATCCGCAAGCTGATAGCAAATCTAATGCCATTTTATGGTGGTTATATTTCGGTGCTCAAGTATGTGGTAAGTGTCCAAATATTGTTTCTATTTGTAAAATGTAATACGAACAATAAAAAAAGCAGAATCATTTCCCTGAAAGTGTACATTCTGTCAAAAAAAACCAAGAATTGACCATTTGAAAAGTTCACCACAAGGAATTGCACGTTGGGACTCGGACATTGTCCCGCAGATGGACAGCTTCGCGCCCGAAACCGGTCGACATAAGGTAAATTTTAATTCGTTTAATTGAGTAAGAATTAAGTGTTATGTCTTGTCTCGCGTCGCGTCTTATAATTGAAATCTGTTATTATTATTTTATTTTTGTTTGCGAAAGTGTATCTTCTTTTCGGAAGAGATTTTCTCAAAAAGCTATACAATAAAGTTCAATAAACGGGGGTCTCCGTAGCCACATTGGTTGCGCGTTCGCTTAGTAAGCGATCGATCGTTCAAAACTCGGGGCCCTCATTGACCATCTTTGTGTTGTTACAGAATAACTACGTCCACGCGACAATCATCAGCGATGGAGATCGATCCACGGTCAAAATAAGATAGATTCATCCATACAACTGCTCTGCTCTGCATGACACATCGGGCTGCTGTTCTATAAATAACTCAACAATGATCAATCAACTGTCTCCGCTGTCCGGTCTAACTGGATAATGGAAGAACAGAACGAAAACTCTTAGGGTGGGTTTAGACTAGTGATCAGAGCTTGGAAATATTGAGCTTGTTAAGCAACATTGAAAATATATTTTTATCAGTGTAACGCGTTTATTTTGCTTGTCGATGCTACTGTCATTCTTTCGACGGCAAACAAATTTACAACTGTGTTCATTCATATTCATTCTGTGCTCTCTGAGCTTTCCTTAAAGCTCGAGTCATGAGAATTCATTCAGATATATTCATTGCCATTGAATTGTCAGGAATGTTGTGACTGTTCATTTTCAATATTCCGATATGTGTGTGATTTTCTCATTGAGTCAGTGCCTTGCTGTTTTTGAAGTTACTCCGAAAGGGCAACGCAAATCGGTGGCGCAAGCGGAAATGCCAACAAAAGAGCAAGATCTGCATGCACACTCACAGTTAAGAATTGCTTAGGCTTGGACGGCGAGGGGGCATTCTGCAGAATCGATCCAAGCAGCGAATGCAAATTGTGTCAGCCAAAGCTGGATATTGGCAATTCCGTCCGCTAATCCTATAGCATAGTTTGATCCGTTTGCAAAAGGAAGCTCGAAATATTCCCATTGCGGTCGTGTCTTGGACACCACCATTTTATGTTCGTGTGTTCAGAATTAAAAAAAAATTAATGTTTGAAATTTGAGTCAAGACGGTATTTTTTACATCGGAATTATTCTTTTGAAGCATTTCTGACAAATGGATTTGGAACTGCATATTCACTATGTAAAATGAAAGCAATTTAACTGAGACGGAAACCTTGCATTCTTGAACAATTTAATTTATTGTCACTATTATGAGCATTCAGTACTCAACGAATTTCTCCGTTTCGTCAGTGTCCGAGAACGATGCTGATAGTGAATGAACTGGTATGTTAATGTCAATGAATGACAAAACTAGGGATATTTTGTTTTGCTCACATTCCGTGAACGCAGAACAGAACGAAAAACAGAATGAAAGAAAAACTGGATGAATCAACTGTGAGTGGCTTGCTGTGATTGTGAGGTTTGGCGTTGGTTCATTTTCGGTATCCCGAATGCAATGGTATAATGATCGAATGTGGCCGGAAATTCAGCTGAAAAGATTGATGTGATACAGATATTTCCAAGCACTGCTAGTGATATATTCATGTGAAGAAATATGATGAGATTTATAGAAATCGCATCAACCGTTTACACTAGCGTGAACTTCTATAATGAATATATTCATATTTTCGGTGAATTTATTCACCTAAAGTAGAACTGCATCCAACTTTAGTGATTTCTCACTAGAGAAATTCACAAGCGTTTACATATGCTGAATTTATTCAAGTTATATATACCTCGAATAAGTGTATCATATTTATTCTCACCCGTTGACACCTATTTTCACGTGAATAAATCCATCTATAGTTATAGATCTCCCTAATGTAAACCCGCCATTACGCCTATATGGCAACTGTGTAATGTGCTAATTATAGATATATAGATATGATAAACATGCGACATGTATACGATTGATATTCGGCTCTGTTACAGCTAAAAATGCTAATGAGCATAAATTAAACAAAAGGGATAAAAAAAAAGTTCAATAAAAATAAAGTTGAAAAATTCGGTTCTATTGACTAATTTTTCCCAGTCATAGTGCTTATTTGACAAAACGTTTATCTTCAAGTTGTGATATAGGTGAGCATTGGGCTTGATGATCCAAAAAAAATTGATGGAGTGTATAAAGTGTTATATACAGTTTGATTGATGGATTACAGATTTGCAAATAATTCGATACAATGCGCCCACAACGCATAACTGAAACTGAAATGATGGTTCGAAATTAATGGGTCGGCGCTGATTCTGTTGTCACAACAGGGATAGATAACTAACGTCCGTGAAGGGTTTTTACTGACAAGTGACGTCTTTCCCTAGAATGTTTCTAGAAAAAAAAAAGATTTCTAGAAACGATGCGCTTATCTAGAAACAAGATGCTTCTCTAAAAGTAGAGGTGTTCTCTACAGATGTTTTTTATGTAATGGAAAATCTGAAGATGAAGGACAACTTCACATCCGGAAAATGGTTGCCAGAATCATATCCAAAACAGATATTGAAGGGCTAGATACTTTCTTCTGGTTGATTCGACGATATTTTTTCTGATATTACAAGCAAAACACTTGTATTTTTCCTTAAACAATTCTGGATTCATCCGATCGTTTACAAAATAGATGCAATTAAATCTGTACCCTTTCTGAATGTTCAAAACTTTACCATGCTACTTATGATAGACTCTACATATTCATACTATCGATCAGTGCTTGGTTCGAAGGGTATTTAAACTATAGGTGAAACCATTATGGTCAATAGGCGTTCATGCGCAATACTCAACGCAAATTTCATACCACTGAATATAGGCCTCCATAAATCTTGAATTGTTTATGCAATCATAAAACACAGACTTTCATGGTTAAATAACACTTTTCCGCATGGAGAGAAAACCTAGAAAGTCTGCCTACAAAATGTTTTCACCTCATCAGAAATGATATTTCCCCAATAATTGGCAAAAGTCGGAGCTCGATCGGAGATATTTACAATCCAATACTCCTCCTTGCCGCCCCCCGCCCCTCACAATTCATCATCCGAATCTGTACGAAATTGGTGGAGAAAGTAAATTTTCCACCCCAACGGAAACGTGCAGCATCAGCAGCAGCCGCATTTCTCTCTCGGAATAATTTTTATTGATCAATTAGTTTCCGCTACCTCTCCGGTACCCGACTGTTACTGCTGCTGACTGACTCGAGATGCAACGGTTCCACCGATTGACTTTCAGTTATAATGAAAGGAGCGCCGCCGCTCTCTTTCAAGATACAGTTAGACAGGTAAGCAACAACACAACAGGTATCGCGCGATAGCAGAAATTGATATATAACTGTAATTAGTGTCGTCGTGTTAGTATCTTGCCTTTCTCTAGCAAGTCGACTCTTTTTCGACAAACATTACCCTCATTAATACTAATTCTCCAATATAAATTGAATGCCTTAATCAGGGATCTATGAATGCAACGTGGGTAGGTCGAGAGAGAACAAATAGTGACAATGAACCGAGCCCAGGGCGACATTAATTAGTGGATTATCGTCCCACTTCGGCCGTTCGACCCGACCTACTGAATTAAATCAAGCAGCAACATTGTAGGCGTTGTTGTTCACATTGTATTGCCCATTCCGGGGAGAGGTCGGTGGCACCCTTTCATGTCAATAGAAACAGTAGGAAATATAAGTGCCCTTCAAAGCGCTCAATAGATTTGCTTTTCCTTCTCAAAGAAGGACGCATGTCAATGTTTTGCTCTAAAATTGAACTTCTGGCAACGTCGCCAGAAGCATATCACACGTTTATTTTCTATCATTCGGCACGTTTCGGCTAACATCACGTTTTATATTTATGTAGCGTTTGGGTCTTGATTGACTGTTACTCGACATTCTCGTGAAAACAGAGGCGATTGTTCGTGATCTGTCCGGCGAGGTTTTCCCATTAGACCACGCGGCTGCTGCTGCTGCGGCGCGATTGCTGTGTGCCGGATCGTTTCCCATCAAGATCCCTCATCACTCAGCAGAACTTTCTCTTTCCATCAAAACACGCGCAAGAGAGTGTGGTAAAAAAAACAAACATCATCGAAAAGTGATGAGTGGTGTCTTCGACCTTTCACATTTTCAGGGAGCACGGCGAAAGGTGGACCACGACAAACTTTTATTCCTTCCAACCGCGCGTCGTGTCTGAGGTAATCTGCTTTTTTAATAGCATGACAGCCTCGCGTCATCAACATCAGCAGCAGCGCCGGTGGAAAACCGATTCCCACCACCTCCAATAATCGGACAAAATTCTCAGATGAGCTGCTGCTTCCCAGTGTGACGAGGAATTTTCATGAATGAAGCCATTACCGGTTTTTCAGCGGGGCTGAAAATAAATGCACCGTTCGTTCCGCACCGTGTGACCGCACCCGCGTGCCAAAAGCAGAGGGGGAGGGGCGCGATTGATCACATCAAGAGGCGCGGCGCAGCGCGCGTACACAACGCAGGGAGGGGCATTGAAGTGTGAAATTTGAGTCGGTACAATTTCGTTTTAATTGCTACAACGAAACAATGAGAGAGGATTGTTCGCAGCGGAAGATTGATGATGAACGGGGCTTGGCCCCAGCAACATAACAGAGCAGTACCAATTGAAACCATTGCTTTATTTTACAGTTATGTTCGAGATGCTCTTCTTATTGCTGCCTCTCGAGGAAGAAGCATATTGATTGTATCGGTTTGGGAAAAATGAAAGGAATGAAACACAATGTCAACATGAATAATGAAGCTGCGCAGCAGCATCCGCGAAAACGAGTCTTGTTTTGGCACCGATAATTTTTTCCCCGCGGAAGCCATTGGAATGTACCGAATACTTTCATCTCGAACGGAGCGCGGCCCACTTGTCGAGCGGTTCCAGCAGAAAGTGGTGTAATTTTTCATACAACTTTCCATTTTGGATGACGCGCAGCACAGCCAGACGCATTTTTAGTCGCTTAATAAGGAAACTACGCAGCCTCTGTCGGGGCCCAAGCATCGAAAAGCGAGTGATGTTCGTTCAGTTCAGCCTATCTGAATCGACTTATGGGAAGGCCAAAGTATGCACGCACTAGATCCAAAAGGAGGCACAAAGTACGGTAATCTTCCCACTTAACGAGACATCAACCAGCAACCGCCGCCCGCGGGGCACATTCCATTGCGCTGCAGTCATCTCTCTTTCTGAAGACTTCCTTGGAAGCCGGGGAAAAAGAAAATAACTGTCGAAGCCGTCGTCGCGCCTGTTTCGGCTTTTCTTTCATTATCCGCTTAATCGAATTTCATTTTCTTTCCCCCTTATTGGAAGTGATTTGCACCGCCGCGCTCTCTTCTTCTGCTAACACTCAAGAGGAAGTGATTGTTTCCCAAGCGCATGAATGCACTTGGGCTACGACGAGTAAGCGCTAAAATTGGAGATTTTGGCCTAGCGTAACACACCGACGAGATCCTCTCTAATTATCTCCGCGCGCCCACGGCTTTCAGAGCTTATTCCGTTTTATAGAGATCATTAGCAGCAGCTGCTGCTGCTCTAGCGGTTAGCACAAAATAGGTGCAAATGGGTGGCAGCCATCGACTTATTCGGCGGGAAGGGGGATTATTATCTAATTGCGATGGTGTATTGTGCGTGGAACTTAATACTCAGAGAAAATTAGTGGGTGTTCTTGATTGTTGGGTTACTTATAAGTGTATCATAAAAACTATAGTTATTACTTTTTCATTGTAGCGATAGGCAATTTGACCAATATTGGGATAGAAATTTAGAGAAGCAGGAACCCATATTAGGCCAAGCGTTCGAAAAATCGAACAGCGACTTCTATAATTTTTCATGGCTTTGGAAAACAACCATTTGGTAAGTTCTTCGGTATCAAATGATAGCTTAGTTTATTAGCAACCACGTACTATCAATAAATTCCATTCATTTTTGTTCAACTTTATTGGGCATTAAATTTGGTTTATGTGCGGAAGTACATATCCTAACAGAACCTAATGAAATGCAAAAATAATTTAACTTTTCTACAGTATTACTTTGATAGAATAACACACATTGTGATGTGGAAAAAGGCCATTAGATTGAACTTCCTATAGGAACAACAATGTAGTTTTTGGCCAATGTTTTTTTACGCGATTTTTCGATTATTTTTTTTTGTGTTGAAAACGGAAGAACGGAAAAAATAAATGGGGGTTTCTGTAACGCCAAGAATCAAAAACTGAACTCATTCATTATTCTCGAATCACAGGAGATCATCTAAGTCAATTGTCAATTTCAGAAGAAGCGCAAGTCGATTCTGATGAAGAAATGAAGCGGCAGGAATCATCATCAAATAATTTTGTCGAAAAACCTTAAACGGATTGCATCTCCATTGCATTTGTGAAACGACTCGCTTCATAAACGCAAAAATATTTTTGGAGTCTGGCTGGAATGTGCTATCCCCTATGCTAAATTAACCGGAGATTGCATCTACAGATTATTACAGATTCAGGTCCCTGCTAAATTCACTTAACCCTCCTGTACTCTTTAACTTCAAATTTGCTTCATTTGCATTTAGTTTTAATAGTCATTTAGTTCAACCTCCTCAAAACCAAATTATTGATTTTTCGGTATGTGATACCGAATGCGCAAGTATAGGAGGGTTAAGGGCAAGAACTTTGACTATACGGTCAGTATAAACAATACCTTTAAAAGTTTCCGACTTTTTGTTACGAACGAATTTTAACGAATTGCATATCAATCGAATAAAAAATTTCTTTTCTTATGTTAGAATTCTTTTAATAAGCTTGAATTGGAACTAGGATTGGGCGAAGTTGAGAAAAAGATCGATCTTGACGGATCAATTTTCTAAACGGCGTCTTTGAAAAATCGAATGCCTTATTTTCCAATTTTTACACTCGCTCCATAGATATTGTCTTTCCTTTAAAAATAGGATAAACAATACACATTTCTATTCAAACACCAAATGCATTTTATTTTGATTTTCAGCGTGAAATTCACAAAAAAAATCTGATAGCTTACAAAATTGATTCTGTTCACGACCACTAATTTGACCACCTTAAAAGGGATCCAATGTGTATGAAATTTGTCAGGTAGTTTTGGTGATATACAAATCAATGTTCACTGGAAAATAATTTATAAAAAAAATTTATACGATCAAAAAAGGATCGAGGTACAAAAAACGACCCAAAAAAACGGAAATCGAAGAAAAGATCGATCTTTTAAATATCGATCCAAGATTGCTCAATGCTAATTGCAATTCCATAAATCCGTATATGCTTTTAATTTATATTAACAAAAATGGATCGCCAAATGTATTGGTAAGCGCAAAACCCGAGGAAGGAATGGTCAGATTTGAGCTGTCTCTATTTTGTTGTATTCGTCTAGGCCAGTAGATCAGTGTTAATAGAAAAAAAAAATTTTTTGAAGTTCGAAAAAAAAAGTCCTGTATGCTCTACAATTGTAGAGCTCTACAGTATTCCTTCCAAAGCCCTAGATGCTCTTTTATACCTTCTACCCCTGCACCAATATGTGCAACTTGAAGCGGAAAAAGGTGCTCTTAGGCTTAAACGTACGAAACAATTCCAACAAGGAGATCTTAAGGGGCACTTGCAAATCCTGAAAGATTTTCAACTGAATCCTATATTAATCATGAACGAAGACTGGATGGAAACAGAGACTAACTTCAGCGTTCCTTTCAAAGTGATTGAATTCAATCGCAGCGTATGGGAAGAAGGTGGTCCAATAACTCGTCCGGGATCACTCGTGTTTTACACAGATGGGTCAAAAATTGGAAAATCTACAGGAGCTGGGATTACTGGACCAGGGATAGATGTCTCAATTCCAATGGGACAGTGGCCTACAGTTTTTCAAGCAGAAATACATGCTATTCTAACATGTACAAACATTTGTTTGGCTAGGAAACACAGGTATGCCAGTATCTGTATTTTCTCAGATAGCCAAGCAGCTCTAAATGCATTGAAAGCATATACTTGTCAGTCAAAGCTAGTTTGGGAATGTATTCTTTCTTTAAAAAAACTAGCTGTAACTAATGACGTTAATCTATACTGGGTGCCTGGTCACTGCGGTATAGAAGGTAATGAAAAAGCTGATCTTCTAGCAAGATTAGGATCTTCAACTAAATTCGTCGGACCTGAGCCATTTTGCGGATTATCTACATCCTGTCTGAAATCCGAGCTCAAATCCTGGAAAATATCGATGATTGAAGCCAACTGGAGAGCTCTATCAACATCACGACAATCAAGATCATTCATTACACCTTGTAATAGAATAACACGCAGCCTACTCAGCTTGAATAAAGCCGATCTGAGTATGTTGACTGGGCTATTGACCGGACATTGTCCGAGCAGGTATCATCTCAAAAAAATTGGGAAAATAACGGATGATAAATGTCGTTTCTGCAATTTTGATGCTGAAACTTCGGAACATTTACTGTGTCAATGCAGTGTATTGATTCAGCAAAGACTGCGGATTCTTGGAAAGGGCATTCTTATGCCTAACGAGATATGGTCTGCTGAACCAAAAAAGGTAAGAAACTTCTTAAAAGAAGTCATACCTTCTTGGGGGGAGATGCAAAGTCCTAGTGCGACTATCACTTATTCCTTGAGTGATGGAACGAACTGACAGCGCATATATAGTAAACTGGAGTGCACCACAATAGATCAAACTAATGGTCGCAGTGGTTCAATGCTCCTACAGAAGAAGAAGATGCTCTACAATTGGGAATATTCTTTTACATATGAAGTTTATAATAGAAGGAAATTGTAAAGGGCTCATTAGAAGATCAATCAATGAGAAGTTTTGGAATTGAATCCACGAACGCTCGCTTATTTAGAAAACGTGAACGTTCGAAAGAATTCATATAAAAAAATTAATTTTGAGCGGGACAAAGTTCGATAGGTCAGCTAGTGCTATATAAAACTTTCATGTTCGAGCAAAAATAATGGATGTTTTTACGACACGCCGCATTCCTAACATCATAATTTGACCTCAACTAGAACGTGATAGTAGGCCATAATTTTACACACTTTCATTTACCGTTAACGAAGCATGTTTTCCTCTTGAGGTAACACAAACCGTTGCCTCTTTTCAGCGCCAGATGGTTGGATTATTGCGCTCGTTGGCAAGGACCAAACATTCAGAACCATCAGCAAAGCAAATTGAAAAAAAACTTGAGCATAACCATCTGCCAGTTTTTTGGAATGAAAATTCAGAACAAGCGCATAGCAAAGAAAATCTTTTTTTTTTCAGGAAACTACAGCTAAGTCAAATCTTGCGGAAGATTTATTAGAGAGATTTCTAATAAAGAAACACAACTTTTTCGGAATCTTCATTTGAAAACAATTTTTTGAACCAACAATATCTTATGCACATCTTTTAAAAATTAATATACAAACCATGTGCAAATTAATCTACACAGATCTCCCCTACACAACCCTATTATTTCGCTTGCGTGCTGGAATGTCACCGCATTTCGAGATCTGGAATGATCTGCCAGCGCTGAGGTGGTGTGCGTTTCAGGCAGGCAGCCTGCTTTTTCGCTAACGGAAAAAGCTCTTCACACCAATATTGGTGGTGTGAAGAGTACAGTCTCACTATTTTTCTCTTTCTGCAGTATTATCACCATCCAGCGAAAGAAGCCGCGCGCGCGTTTCTTCTTCACACTGTGGCACAAATGATGTTCAACATTTTATCGTTTAACCGGAAGCATGAATGTGTGCGTGTTGTGCAAATTCAAACACCGCTGGAAGAAAATGCCAACGTTCAAAAAAGGGCCGCAACGGTTCCTTTTTTTTATAGAATCAATTTACCGTTAGAAACATGTCAAAATTCTGCTTCATATTGAACACGTTGAAAATCGCACAAATTAACACAAAATTGCAACGCATGTGCCCAATTCATCCTCTCACTGAGTGGAAAAAAAATCTTCACTTCACTCCAAAATCGATTCCAGTCGCTTCCTCGACAGTCATTAACTTTTTTTTTCTTCTCTCTCTCCAACAGCATAATTTTTGCAAATGGCGAGAAGCCATCTTGGGGGATTCCAACTTTCATGTGCACACAGATGGGGAGCCCTCACTCGGGGAATGAAAAAACACAATTTCTTCTCCACTTCGCAAAAAAATAAACTGCACCCAAAACGCCGTAGTTCGTGGAAAATAACTCACCTTAGCTCCAATTTGGTTTCCGCACTGTCCGGCTTGGATGTGAACGATTTCTCTCATGGTGACTGGTTTTTGTTTGTTCTTAACAAAGTTTTAACAAAGAGCGGAGAGGCCCCTAATTTGCGTTTTGTTAAACTAAAACTTAGATGTTTTTCCCACTGAACGAGAAAAACTTGTCCTCAGCTGCTCTGGATCTTAACAATTAAAACACAGGAAATTGTGTCCTCACTTTGCTGCTGCTGCACTCCTTTACTAAGCACAGAAATATTGGGAACAATAAAACACCGAGACTGTACTCCTTGACGATCACACACTAAATGAGCTGCTCTGCAGTGGATTATTCGCTTTTTGCTCTCTTGACAACGCCCCGGGTTCGGTTTTTATGAAACCCGTACACGACCGCACCGGCGCACCAATACCACGGTGGGCACGTAACGCACGCCGCAAAGCTCTCGCCCAACCAACCAACACCAACGCACGTCGTTTGCGCTCACCTGTAGTGGTGATTTGCCGGTCTGCGGCATAGGGTGAAATGCATCAGCTGGCCCTGAGAATGGTGTGTGACTTTTTGGAATCCTACAGATGTTTTTCTCATTACGGTTACCATACTGGGTTCTCGAAATAGACCATAATTAACGAGCTGAATTCGATCCTTTTAGAATTAATTAGCAAATTTCGTCTTTTTCCTCAATCGACTACCCACTCATCTTTATTGATTTCAAAATGTGATCCGTTTTTTTTGCGTGGTCGATTACAATTTGTCATTTCCATGAATATTCAATGCTTTCACATTGTAAAAATAATGTGATATCATTTCAAAATGTGATCCGTATTTTTGCGTGGTCGATTACAATTTGTCATTTCCATGATTATTCAAATAATGTGATAACACCAAAGATTGTTAGATAACTTATTGAGAATCATGTTGGATTATTTTTGATGGAAAAAATAAGAGTTTGAAAGTGTCCATGACACGACCGCATTGTGGGCGTAGAACTTCAAAATTATTTTAGGATAAAACCATGTTTCAAATCATAGCTTTAGTTGAAATTACTGGTAGCCCCAAGAAGGACTGATGGTTTGCTTGCAACGCTTAGGAAAAAGCTTCAAGCGGATTCTTATGATTTTTATCCTAATAGAATCGGGATTTCACAAAGATTTGTAAACATTTTTAGAACTCGAAAACTGAAAGTATTCACATTTTCCCGTTCGTTTTTTTCGTTATACCAAAACAAGATCAACAAAACGAACGGTCGGCTAACATAACAATGTGGCTGTCCACATACCACGTGGACAACTCTAGGAGATAGGGTGCAATGTCTACGGTGACGAAGTGAGTTTATAACAATTTCCATGTTGATACGTTAAGTAACATTCATATTTATCTAATATAGTCGATTTCCTTTCGTAAACCTCGTTTCGTAAATCGAGCTTGCTTCCTAGCAAATTCGGCTGCATGTTAAATGGAATGAGTATATCAAACAGTTTTGTTGCCTGAGGATGATCTTTTGCTGTTACTAAAACATAATTAAAATGCACACTGCAGCGTTATGGCAGTTATGAAAAATTTGCCGAAATTGTGTAATAATGCCAAAAACATTACTTTTATGATGATCGTTTGAAAAGTCCGTGCAAAAATGAAAACAACTTATTTGTTTTATTTTTCAACACAGTCTCCCTCTTCGCTGCTCTAGTTTGTTGATCGCTTTTGTCGAAGTCCTAGTCCTAGTTATTTCTGCGTTCAATGGATTATAGATACACTTACTGAAAAAAATCAGTCGTCATTAGAATTGCTCATATTATAGTAAAAAACTAAATCGGAAAGTATCGAGGAAGTTAGCGGTTAATTTGAAGTGGAATTGCTCTATAGTTTACACGTAAAAGTGTGGTGGTATAATGCAAATGTTTGCAGCATAAATCGGATTTGAAAAAAAATTGTAATGGGTTGTATCTAGGACACGACCGCAGTTTTCGACGTAGAACTACGGAATTATATTATTCAATCCACTTGTTTATCACTTCGGTTATTATTTTAGAATGCATCGAAATTTTTGTAATATCTTTTTAGCTATTTAATTTTTTATTACGAGTAGAGTCGAAATCTATCAGCACTTCTCGATTGTTTGGTTCAACTCGCATCAGACTTTCTCCTTCCCACTAAGATATCGATCACAAACTATGAACCCTTTTGCTCCTATATTAGGCTTGAGATGTGATCGAACCCCACAACATGCAACAGTAAGGTTACCCTGCTATAATTTGAAGCCATACTTTCATGAAATATACGTTCATTTAAATAAATGCAGTGTATATCTATATTCCAAAATTCAGGATACTATTCCATATCCGCATTAGCACAAAAAATTCTCGTATGCTGCTCGTCTTTGTCGTAGCGCACCTTGACACAGAGGGCTTCCTCTCCTTGTATCGAGCTGTGTGTGTATGTGTGTGAAATCAACATTAGACATGAATGATATCCGCTCTTTGTTTTGTGCTAGCTCACTCGCATCTGTGTTTTCATTCTATTCTATTTTTGGTTTCCGCCTCTAGCCCTGAGAAGGGGCCCTGGAAAGAAACTCTATTACATAATACTCCTTCACCCGAGAAGAAACCAATCCTCTCCCGCTCGATGCTCTGCGGCAACCATGTTGCTTCCACCAAACGAGAAGTTGTGTGGCTTCAGGTCAGGTCAGGTTTTGTATTATAGAGACTTCAAACTATTTCAGTTCATACGTCTCTAGCCTTGAGAAAGGCCCTTGGAAAACTTGACTCTACTCCTGCACTACACCTCCACCCTCATTGTCTTGAGAAAGGCACTCGATCCCTCGCCGTCCAGCTCGTCCAGCAACGATGTTGCCCAATCGGTGTCCACACAAAGAATTATGCGATCTGAGTGTCGAACAAGAATGATTGGGTTTGGCTTCAAATCGCGGATGGCTTATTTAAACCAAATATGTTGAAAACGGGCAGAAACGAATGTATCAGATGCTCGTTATTGATAGCTCTGTTCGTGAATGCACCCAAATCGGCAGAACAAATGTATGAGAAAATGTGAATGCTTCCAGTTTTCATCAATTTAAACTGTTTGGGCATTAGTGGATTGTACTGTATAGTATATCAAACGAATCTTAGGGAATTTCGGCAACGGAGTTTTACGAATCACGGATCAGCTGCAAAATTTACACAATTTATTCCAATACATTTCAGTCAAATTCAATCCCAGTTCAGATATTTTTGTCATTAAAATTGAAACTCTCAGACAATTTAGTGAGTGCTTGACTCAGTTTTGTTTCAAAATAACTCAAGCAAACACATGTACGAATCTCCGAAAGAAGCAATCGCCAAAAAGAGCCAACATTGGGTAATAGAAAAGAAATTGTTTTTCATCAGGATAACGCCAGGCCACACACCGATAGGAACCCGTCAAAAACTCCGGGAGCTAGGATGGGAGGTTTTTATAACCAAGTTTATAGCTCGAACTTCATATCAAGTGTTTACCACATGGCGAATGGTTTTCCAGACGAAATTCGATTGTTCCTGTTATTTTAAGGGTTTCTAAAGAAGATGCATAATGGAATTACTTTTAAAATGTCAACAAGTTATTCAAAAAAACAGTGCATATTCGCCTTAAATACTTTCATTCTAACTAGAACAAAATTATGAATTTGTATCCCCCTGACCTTATATAACTTGCGTTATTTTATTGGTGCTTGGTGACGATACCAACGCGTTAAATGCTCTATATAAACCTATTAAAAAGGCCATTATTTGATCATTTTAAAACATGAGTTCCAGATAACCGCTGAAAATATAATCATTAACTGTGTGAGAGCACTAGGGGGAAAACCTTAAACCAGACCCCAAAAATAGGTTACACACCATCAACCGGCACTTAACCCTTGCTCGATCGATTTCCTCACTGAACCGGCCAACGCCTTCGCACTCACGCAAACATCCCTCATGCAGTGTTTGCGCGTGTTTGTACCGTTTGGCCAGTTCTGCCAACACCATAGCCGAACGCGCGCCGAGTGAATCCCGACGACGTCGGCAACGAAAACGACGTCATCGGGTGAAGAGCGCATTTATGCTCCGTTCGACGGATGTTGGACCATCGCTCCCGTATGCGGCCAACGGCCTGCAGCAAAATCGGAAAAAAGCATTTGCCGCTCTAATCATACAAAAATGGAATTAATTAGTTGTGTGCCGATAGTTTTCACTGCGATTTTTCTTTTTTGGGTTGCTGATTAAGGAAAGCATTTTTTGGCCTCTCGATGATGATGTCATCGGTCGGAGGAACAAAAAAAAAATGGAAAGCTGCATTTGGGTGTTTTTTTTCCTCACGTGGAAACAGGCCAGGTTGTGCCGCACCCCTGAAGGCACGGACGATTCCAATTGGAAAACATGAGTTTGCGCACATGACCGGTAGCGAGGTATGGTGTGACACTCTCCCATACTGGTGTGCGTGCAAGAGCCTTTGGAGACAGGAAAAAAGCTTCGTCATATTCGGCGCCGATGTTATGCAAAAGAAAGCTGCCGCAGAGATGTGATCGACAGTGGAGTAAGACTGCTGCAAAAGTGGGTGGTTTTCATACAGAAGAAGGCAATTGGGTTGGGAGAACTTTGGGAGGAGAGCTTCGATTACCTCAAGTGTATGTACAATTTTTAGCATGGGAAGGAAGAACAGATGACGGATGCAGGTAGGTTGGGATGTTGGGTGCTGCGGTCACCCGTGCTTGGTCATATGACTTATAAGGAAGGCTTCCAGTCCCCCTACGCGAACTGGTTTTCTTCTGTCGATAGTGGGCTAAAGCCGGAATTCGTTTGCTGTAAAGAAACATTGCAGTTGGGTTGGCTACATTTATCGAGAATCACTTGAGCTGTGCGCACCTCGCCGCTCGATTCGATATTACGCTATCTGGGGCGATCGATACGGTCGCATCGGCATTCTCACCGTCTCGGGCCTTTTTGTTATTGCCAATTACAGCATTCGGAGTGTTCTCTATTCGTTTTCGCATACAGTTTTTTTTATTATTCGCTATGAAATTAAGGGAAACGATATTTGATTGACAAAAATTTCGAACTCCACGAGTTGGCGAGCAGTGATACATAACATGCAATATTATGAAAGATTTTATTTTTATTTTGATTTTACTTGGTCTCGAGTTTTAAAAACTCCACAGACTGAATCTTCGTCTAAGTTCCTTAATCGACTTTTGAACACGTATTTAGATAAATTAAAATAAAAAACAGCACTTACATCATTGAACGATCTAACAGAGTTATCAAAAGGATTGTTGTACCCATACATTGTTCTATGACGGTTAACTACAAATAAATCACGCTCACGAAGTTGACGGAAAGGTGCGTACAAGTTGATATTTTGCAGAAGAGAAGGGCAGTCTGTGTTTCCAATGATGAGGTCAAATATAAACAGTCTCTGGAGGTTGCTGCGCCTATCGGCTAGAGTCTACAGCGACTTCGATAGTCCGGCAGATTTGTTGGATCATACCACGGAAGTTGTCGAAGAGCATACCGAATGAAGCTGCGTTGAACCCTTTCCATCCGAATACTTTGGATTGCATGATAAGGTGACCATACGGGAGCAGCAAACTCCATGATGTTGCGGACAATCGAGCAGTATAGTGCCTTTAGAGCGTATGCATCGGTGAAGCCACTTGCATTGCGTCGGATAAATCCAAGGGCGGCAAAGGCCTTTGCGGTTGTCGCGCTTACATGTTCGTTGAACCGGAGTTTGCTATCAACCGTGACCCCTAGATCACGGATAGTTTCTACACTTTCCAGAACCTTTGAATGTATGGAATACTGAAAATCTGATCGGGATTGTCGGCGGGAAAACGAAATAAATTTGCACTTTTTGGTGTCAAGCTCCATCCCGTTCTCAGTACACCACAGAGATAACTCGTCCACATCAGCTTGAAGTGCGCAGCAGTCTAGATGAGATGATATCACTTTCTAGATTTTCAGGTCGTCGGAGTACATCAGCAAAGTCTATTCCAACCGGAAGCAAAGATCATTAATAACCAAAATGAATATCAGCGGTCCAAGAACGCTACCTTGAGGAACGCCTGACGTGATGGAAAAAAGGCGTAAGTGAAATCCGTTCAGTTTGACAAACGCTCTCCGGTCAGATAGATACGAGCGTAGCCATTCGGTGATCCAATCAGGGAAGCCAAGATATTTAAATTTAGCAATTGCCAAGTTCAGAGGTACCTTGTCGAACGCCTTAGAGAAGTCGAAGTATCAATCTGGTTTCGTTTCTCAATTTTCGAACACAGGAAACTCACGTAGGACATCAGGTTGGTAGTAGCTGATCGCTTCTTTACGAAACCATGCTGAAGCTCCGATATCAATGGTCGGGAAGCGGCATACAGGCAGGTTCTTGCACTATCAGGGGAGAATGTTGACGATGCTTATAAATGTTTATAATTCTCGAAAAATTCAGCATAACTGTCTGCTAACTCGTGAGGTGAAGAGATAGACGAGATCTTAAATGTCATCTCAACAGGTATTTGATAAGGTTGCTTGCGAAGCAAACTATTAACATCCTCGTCGTAAGACCATGACAGCTGCGGCAGATTATAATCTCCATCTATCACAAACTTATCGGACTCCAAAGCACGTTCACGGATCTGCTGTACTGCTGCAGAGTGCGTAGAATACAACGTCGGTGGTGAGTTCGGTCGGAGGTAAATTCCACACACATATATCGCAGAGTTACATAACTTGATGCGCACAGCTATTTGTTCGATATTCTCGCAATCAACCAACTCAGCTGAATGGCATTCGAGACTGGCCTTAACGGTGATCAAAAAACCTCCTCCATTTTGAAGATTGCTGGAAGCAGCACTGCGGTCACAGCGGAATTCTGAGTAATTAGCAGCAAATTCGGAACTAGCGATATCAGAGCGAAGCCACGTCTCAGTTAGTACCACAACGTCATATTCGCAGGTGGAGAGTTTCAAAAAGAGCTCGTGAGTTTTGGTACGTATGCCCCTCACATTTTGGTAATACACTGTCAAATATTGCGAGTCGGTTTTGCACGGTCTTATGTGATGACTGGACAACATATGAGTAGTTTTTCCTGATGTTATTGGATGCGATCCGAAGAGGGAGTCGTTCCTGCGTTGCTCGCAATGTTCGAGATGTCGGGTTCTGTCACTGGACGGGCAGGGATGGCATGCTTCCAAAAAACCTTTGTTGGTATGTCCCTATTTTCGAACTCTCTAAACGATACTTGACTAGGCCAAGTGCAATTCAGCATTGCTTTTTGCTTCAGCTGCATAGGCATCTCCATTTTGAAAGATACATAATTCAAATACCGCACATCTTTGCCTCTTGGAACTAGCTTCACTACTTTCAAATCACTGGATCCAAGTCTTTGTCGTACTAGATCGGTTACGCAGTCATCAGGAGTTTCAGCGAACTGAACAATCTGTACCACGACGTAGTTGCGATGATCGTTTGGGAGACGGCTCATGTTTTCCGTCGTTCTCAAGTTTTCTCTTAGAGGATCCAAAAAAGGAGATGTTTGGAATAGGAACCGGTGTTTTCGGTACCGCCTGGATGAGCTCTTTAAAATTTGTGCGGATTTCCTGCCTTATTTCATCCAAAACACTGCAACGAATCTCATTTTTCAATTCCTCAAAATTCTGAGGAATTGAAAAATGAGTGCCTGGATAAAATAAGGCAGGGAATCCGCACAAATGTTTGAACAAGGTTTATTATTTTTGTTTTGTAAACTTTAGATATGATAGATATGTATGTACTTTATATTGTGTTTTAATGTGATATTCGTATAAAAAAAATTAAAAAAAAAGTCCCAAACTGCATGGTTTTCGATTAGGTACATGTATTGCAAAAAATTAGTTTGACATATTCTACCTTTTATCTTTCTGTTTTAACATTCAGAACGAATACTTTCCTCAAGCATGGGTGACAACTTTTGTTTATACTGAATACCGTTATATATTATTCATAGGACCATCGTTTTTATTCGTCAACTGGTTCACTAGACATTGACATTCGTTTAGAAAAAGTGTGAATCGATGAGATGTTAATGCAGTATAAGATTAGTATCAACAACATAAAGACGGCTTAAATCGAACGAATGCTTCCTCGGGTTTCGCACTTACCAACATTTATCCAACATTATATAATATTAGGTTGGGGAAAAAGTTATCCATTATTTTCTCGTTGGCTGGCTTTAGCGAACAATATCTCGCGTAATATTGATCATACAATTTAAAGTTTAGGCTCGTTGTAAAGGTGGCATTTCACACTCAAAAACATTATTTTGTTGTTTTTTGTTTGTTCCATTCAGTTGTAAGTTACAGGGTGTTAACAATGGAGGTTAACAAAGAGAAAAATCGGTACGTTTTACACAATCCTGGAAGAACTTTCGACAAACATAGCTAGGTTGTTTCACACATCCGCTAACGATTCCATACTCAAAATTAATGCATACTAAAAATGTTTCGCTTCTAGTTCCGGGTCCCTTCTTTTGGGTTTTTTTTAACCAAGAGATCAGCAATGATCATGAGGAAGTATTAAACCAGTTAACTCTCTAGAAAAAGAGCCATCCGACGTTCAACTCGATGGAAAGCACTGCTTTCTGGAGCATTGGTAACAACGAATGTTGCATCAAAATCCAAATTTTTAAAATTATAAATCATTAATATTGCTGGCTTGATTATTACTTGATAACAAATAAACTCGAATTCAGGCAGCTCGCATACCCTTTTAAAATCGAACTCATGAGAAAATGCGATAGAAGAATGGTGCCTTCCTGAACGAACTGTATCCAACTGCTTCAGCATGACCAATGATCCTTGCATTATTCTGCATCCTACGATAACAGATGTAATAAGCTTATGCTTAGCAGCCACGACAATAAGATTTGGAAGATTAACGCGATTCTCGAGATGCATTGATATCAGTGTTCTTACCGGCTGTTACACCTATTACAACACTTGCTTTATCATCTTGGCTCAGGCAAAACACTTCATTCGGTCCCAGAATCGGAACTAGCTGCTCAAGCATAGAGAGGCGCGTTGATTTATAATAAAAATGGAATTTTGTTTCGTAGCGATTACAGCTACTCCTCCCCTCCCCTGTGTCATGTTAAGTAAAATATTCTATTCGCGGCCAGAAAGGTCGCCTGACGGAATGTTATCTGTGGGAAGCCTGTGAAGATAATCGAGAGAACTCTTCTCGAATCAAATCAATCAATGTTATTCATCACGTGTACGCTTTATCGAACACCGATCGTAACGGCGGAGAATTATTTTTTAGGAATCCTGAGAAGGTAACCGAGAGGATTCAACTAAAACCAACGATATATTCCGTGATTCATCGAGCGTACTCTTTATCGAACTCCAAGTGCGACAACGGAGAGCCCGAGAAGGTAACCGTAAATATCCTTTAAATTCAATCGGACCGACGATATACTCCGGATTTTCATTGCGCGTACGTTTTATCGAACTCATGATCTTTGTATCGATAATTCTCCATTAAACCATTTGCTCCGTTAAATAAGGCTGATCAAACGTACCGTTTTTTCGACCATTTTTGACTGTCCCGTCTTTTTATCAATCTGTACCGTATTTTGAATATAAAAAATTAATATTTATTTCTTTATCATTATTATCAATACTTTATTTCGACTGATGGGAATTTGGATTTTAACTTTGCTCAGAGTATTCGCAGGGAAAGGGTTTGTCTGCCAATTGGGTGTTAATGTAGAATAATTGAAGCGTTTTTGCGACATCGTCGGTGAACACTATGCAAAATTGCTTGAGCATGGTAACGCATTATTCATTCATTTCTACTGAGTTGAAAATATCGAGTCCCGTTGCAAAAAAGCACCACTTGCGGGATGTTTTGATTTTCTGTTTCCATTAGAAGAAAAGTGCATATAAAGTAAATCGGATAGATTTTGTAAGGAATGGTTTGGACGGATCCGTTGATCCATTTAAAGCGAGATATGGCATAAAAACGTTCGGATTATGCGACCAGACACGAGTCGATTACATTCCATCATGACAACGCTCGGCCTCATGTTGCTGTTCATGTTAAAAACTATTTGGAAAATAATGGGTGAAAAATTCTGGTTCACTCGCTTCATAGCACAGACCTTGCCCCTTCCGACTAACATTTGTTTCAATGGACGCACAACGCATTGAGTGGAATAAGCTTTAATCCAGCGCAGGTATCAAAAATTAGGTGGATTCGTTCTTGGCTTCAAAAAAATGAACGCTCGTTTCGTGACGGAATCTGACAGGAAAAAACGGTGGTGAGCGATACCCAATGCTTTGAATCATGTTTTAATTCATTTTTCTTTCAAATAAATGTGTTTATCATGTAAAGGTGCTGTCCACATACCACGTGGACAACTTTAGGGGGGGTAGGGGTTACGGAAATGTCCACGCTTGTCCACGGTGAGGGGGGAGGGGGTTTTGATATTGTCCACGTGGAAACGTTAAGTATTTTTTAAAGTAGAACATTCAAGTTAGAAGTCAAAATTGAATGAGATCTGTTTTGTATTTACACGATTTTTTGAACTTCACGCCCGCCCTAAGTACTCAGTATTCATCAATAAAAATACTGAACAGCCTGAGAGTGCTGCTCGGTCAAACATCCATATTTTTTCATATGACTGAACCTCTTTCCTGAAATGTATATTCTGAAGGTAACGCACATGAACTAGGATCCAATTTATTCCAATCGGTAATAAAGGGCCATTAAATCCGCCAGGATAAAGACACCCAATAACACAAAGAATGTTGGATTTTGTGTAGTATTAAAAATCACGACTTAAGTGCGGGTTGAATTCAGCTTTTGCTCTTGATGACAAAACTGTTTGGTTTGTTTTCGAGAACTCCCAAGGATTTCTGAAACGAAAAACAAATTCTTCCATTTGCCTTATACAATGCAAATATGCTAGCATATGATTCCTCGAGTCGAGAAGACGCACCACGCTAGATATGGGGTACATACTAGGGGGGCGTTGCTGATTAATGGTCAGCTGCATCCCAATAGGAAGTATCCCGTGTCGGGCACACGTACAGAGCATTGGAGACAGCAACATCCCAATTACGAGAACACTTGTAATACTAACCTCGAGCCGACCGCGAGTAATCGGTTACATATTACTAACATAGATAATAAGAAAAACTGTCAAAATATTGAACTCCGGCTCCAGATATTGCATCTTCAGATTATTAACTGTTAAGATTCTTGTAAGAACTTCAACTTACTGTATAGCATAAGTTCTGAGAGGATGGAATTCTCAAGTTGCATCAAGGATGCTGAAATATTAAGGAAAAAACGGTGCATCTATGATGATGAAAGATGTATGCCTACAAAAATATGCTTTTGGTTTTTTCCTTAGAATCGGCATGAAATTTTCAGGACAATATTCAGCATGATTTAACAATTAAGGGCTGTAGGTCAACGGAATCATCGATCACGATGATACTGCAGATGTTTTGTTTTTACTAGGTTCATTATAGCCATCAGGTACTACCGAACCTGTAAAAGCGAAAGTCATTGATGTTTAGACGAGAAAATTCTGTTTTCAAACAAAGTGGTTGATTTCATTGTCTGATTTTTTGAAAACTCAAACAGCCAGCCAGCTTTAATAAAAATACTCGAGAATAAGCTCACAAAGGGTATTTTAAAATGGATATGGAGATAACGTGAATGGAATTCGGAAGAAAATAATGAGTTCCCGGACAATGTTGAAAAACATCGAAGATTTCAAGACAAATCGTTACCATTGGTAAGGCTATAATTTTTATCAATAAACATATGGAATAGAAAATAGAAACAAACTTGAAATGAAATTTAATTTTTCAAGTTTGTAATTTCAAATCCGGAGGAATGTCCACGTGGACAACAGGGGGAGGGGTATAAGAAATGTCCACGCTTGTCCACGGAGGGGGAGGGGGGTGTCTAAAATCATGCTTTTTCTGTGCACGTGGTATATGGACAGCCCCAAAGGACAGAACGAGTTAAGGGGGTAGTACCAGTGAAAATGGCCATCTCGAATTTTCAAAGGAAACTTGATAAAAAAATGTTGATTTTCACGAAAAACTACCCTATGCAAAATATCAACTCAATCGGACTTCATTTAATAGTCCCACACAGCCAAGGATCAAAAATCTATTTTTTTTCAGGCGTGAAAACAACCAAGTGCGAAAAAGTCAATTTGTAAATCTCGACGTTTCATGCGTTTTGAAGACATTTGGCATCGAAATATTTTTTTTTAAACCCCGATTTCTTTCACTCCCCCCTTGGGGGATTTTTCGATTTTCAGAAAACTTAAATTTTGAGATCTGCGACAATAGTAAATGAAGTCCGATTGAGCTAATATTTTGCATAGGGTTTTTTTTTATCGTGCGAATCAACATTTAGCAGGTTGTCCCGTAATAAAAATTGATATGACCATTTTCATTGGCACACTAAACCATACATTTTGCCTTGTACTCCAAAAAAAGTCCCAGGGTGT
The DNA here is from genome assembly GCF_029784135.1 of Toxorhynchites rutilus septentrionalis. Classification (NCBI taxonomy): domain Eukaryota; kingdom Metazoa; phylum Arthropoda; class Insecta; order Diptera; family Culicidae; genus Toxorhynchites; species Toxorhynchites rutilus. Next base: position 97,873,796 of record NC_073745.1, read on the forward strand.
CGACTTTTGACAAAAATCAATAACGCAGCACCGATATTTCGTTAGCTGCTTCATGTAGAGTTTGCGAGCGCACGTTTTGGCAACACTCTGCTGAATTTCGTCGCTTTTCGGGAAGTATTGCACTTTGTACGTTTTCACAATTTTTTGCTCAAATCCCACGTCGAAATGTTCGGATTCCGCCTGAAATGAGCAATCACCGCTCACTCAGTTTTTTAAGCGTTATACAGCGCGGACTCGATTATATACAGTTTTTGATTTCTTTTCACTGTAGGAGAACCACGGGTAATACGGACAGTGGGGGTAATATGGACAGGTGGTTGATTTGTATAGTTACATTTTGAATTTCAGATTTCTTTTAATGAGAACACCTTCTACATATTATTCTATAATATTGAGCCACCCTATGGCAACGAATACTGATCAAAAGTGGAAAAGGGAAACAAAAACCGAAAATCATACATGATTCCGCGTTTGGATGTAATTTTAGCTGCCTCGATATTAAGCATTTTGAGTGGTTTAATATCAAAATTCAATTCGCTGATGGTTATATTTCGGGTTGTGAGTTACAGGGAAGCGATATTAGGTATGTACGGAAAAGTAAATTCATTTTTGAGTGGAAAATTTAAATTTGCCAGTTGCCAGTGAGAGTGAGATGGACTGGGAAAAGTCTGTTTAATCTATTTCTATGGAATGCCCTGCGTCTATCATATAGCCAAATGTGGATTGTTTAGAAACTGACTAGAACCAAAAGCAAAATAGTTGAGGGTCTGTCCGTTTCTACTGCTGGAAAGTACGACATCACTTCTAGGTGAACTAATTCGATTTTTTCATCATTCAACGGACATTCAGGATGAGTTAAAATCTTGGTTGAATAAAATTATTCCTCTCGCGATCAATAAACCTCTACGCTTCGTATATTACAAACCTGTCCATATTTCCCCCACTATATGTCCATATTACCCGTATCTAAAAAAATGTTGTACTTTTCGGTCTGTTTTAATTTCAGTAAAAAACATTGAAAAACACTTTTTTGTAAAATATTTGGCCAATTAGGTAGAAAAACAGTATACATGAATTGCAAGAAACTGCATCAAAGTTTTGGGAAACATGAGTTTCCAAAGATATAATTGAAGTTCTTCTTAACATGTCCGTTTTACCCCACCCTACCCTATATAATCAAATCCTGTGTATAAATAGTCAAAAAAAAAAAATTTTTTATTGATTTTTTTGCATATATTTTTTTGAAAATAGTAGAGGAATTTGATTTTTTATTATTCTCCTTAAAAGTCAGAAAACACCTTTCTCACATGAAACAAAAAATTTATCCATATTCTTTTTTTGTTTCGGACTCTGTTGCCTCAAACTGGCTCCACATTAAAAAGTACGGAAGCTACGGAAGACAATTCTGATGCTTTCATTTGAAAGATGGGAAAATTTAGCACAGGATATAGTAGCACAACAACTAAATTAGTGGATTTTAATAACATTTTGGAAGTGAAAAACTCAAAAGTTAATAATTTTCAATTTGTTATTATCAATTTTAACCTAAAAATTTATGCTGAACTAGATTGTTTCTATGAACTAAATTGAAGCTCTCTAACCGCTCACTAATTTGTTCTTTAACACCCAACTTCTATCTTTTTTAATCTGGCTGCAATATCGATATAAACAAATCCTGGTGAAAATTCAAGCAAAACCTTCAAAAATCACGATTTTTACCCCACCCCCAATAGTCACTTAAACTTCACCTTAACGTTGAAAGGTTACATTTCTTCTTGAAATAAGTCATATTTGAAATATAAAAAATATATATATTTTTCCAAACTGTATATAATCGAGTCCAAAATTGTATATTGGGTTGGGGAAAAAGAAATGTCGTATATTGTCAATATATGGCAACACGATTTATGTTTAATGCTGCTATCTTGCGCTTGAAGTTAAACAAGTTAATGATCCGCATTGATGGCATTGAGCTTCGTTTACTAGTTTAGGGGAGCGTAAAAAAATTGATTGATTTTCAGGCGGAATGAACACGTTTTTAAAATTTAAATTATGAATGAAAAATAACCTTCCCGTACCTATTTGGCATTCTGTTTAAATGAAAAACACTTTTGTTTGCAGGTGGTGAAAAAATCTTGTACGATATTGTTTTTGAAGACAACTTTATATTATAATGAAAAGTTTCAGTAATGATGTTGGAAATTTATAGACAAAGGGTTAAACAAAAGTCGGAAAAAAGTGTTTTAAGTGATTAAATAACATGATGTGAACATTTTCATTCAAATTTTAACATTTGAAAACTGGCTTCGTGTCTTCTAATATGATAGGTATTACACTAACGAGATAGGGACCCAAACTATGGTCCCTAATTGAAAGTCGCCACCAAACGTCGACACTATTCCTTTTTCATCGCGAATTCACGCTTTGTCAAAAAAAAAAACGTTTTGAAACGAAACCTAAACAATCAGTTGATAGATGTTTGACAAAGTAAAAACTATGTTCGAATTCGAAAATCAAATTAGTAAAGTAAACTTTTATTCATACGGATTCAAGTAAATACTAGCAAAGTTTACTTTACTTGGAAACGGGCAGAATAAGTAATAACTTTTTTTTATTCATACGACCTACTGTAACGATTCGCACAGCACAGCATTGGTTTGATCGATTTCGTTCTGGTGTAGTGGCTGTCGAAGATACACCCCGTACTGGTAGGCCAATCGTCGTGGAAACCGATAAAACCGTTGAAATCATCCAAGTAGACCGGCATGTGAGCACTCGCTCGATTGGCCAGGAACTGGGTATAGACCATAAAACCGTTTGGAACCATTTTCAGAAGATTGAATTCCAAAAAAGCTGGATGTATGGTTGCCACATGAGTTGACGCAAAAAAATCTTTTAGACCGAATCAACGCCTGCGATGCACTGCTGAAAAGGAACGAACTCGACCCATTTTTGAAGAAGATGGTGACTGGTGATGAAAAGTGGATCACGTACGACAACCTAAAGCGAAAAAAGTCGTGGTCGAAGCGCGGTGAGCCGGCCCAAACCATCGCCAAGCCCGGATTGACGGCCAGGAAAATTTTGCTGTGTGTTTGGTGGGATTGGAATGGAATCATCCACTATGAGCTGCTCAACTATGGCCAGACCCTCATCTCGGTTCTCTACTGTGAGCAGCTTGACCGTTTGAAGCAGGCGATTGACCAGAAGCGGCAAGAAATGATCAATAGGAATGGTGTTGTTTTCCACCAGGACAACGCTCGGCCTCACACATCTTTGATGACCCGCCAGAAGCTACGGGAGCTCGGATGGGATGTCCTATTGCACCCATCGTATAGTCCGGACCTGGCTCCAAGTTATTATCATCTCTTCCGGTCCATGCAAAACGCTCTTGGTGATACTAAGTTGGCCTCAAAAGAGGCTTGCGAAAACTGGCTGTCTGAGTTTTTGCAAATGAGGAGGGTGGAGGGGGGGGAGGGTTTATAAGAAGGGGATAATTAAGTTGCCTTCTAAATGGCAACAAGTTTGCGAACAAAACGGCGCATATTTGACATAAATTGGATAATTTTAAGTATGTTAAATAAAGCGTCAAATTTCGATCAGAAACACGATATTTATAATCGAGTCCGACCTGTATTCGGTTTTCGTTCAGCTTCTGGCTTGTTGTCCACTGTTCCATTCCTGGAATCATCGGAGGACCCTTGAGACAAAAACAAAATCCTTTCGTAAACAATTTGTTGATTTCATTCCATCTAGACCGCGAAGTCTCACTGGCATCTGCAAACCTGAGCCAACGAATATATTTTCTTCTGTATCACCGGAGGTACACTCAGACATTTTTATTCAATGAACTGAAAAGAAGATATGTTTATGACAAACTTGATTCAGTAAAATATGTTTCCGCTAAAATATCAAGGCATCATTACCGCATTTCGTAGTGATAACTACTCTAAACAAATCAATTGCTATTGATTTATGTGAAAATATATCAAGCCAAAGTTGAAATATGAAATGACCTGAACGACAAGTCAAACAACAAGGACTTGACTCGGAGCGTATTTAGGAAATTCTAAATAATTGAAATCTTTCATCGTATTTTTGATAGAAATGTTCAAATGTTCAACGTCGTAATTTATCGTTCCATTAAAAAGTACTGAAATACGGATCCATCGCGTTCCAGATTAGGAAGCCCGATGAATAAATAACATGAGAAAACTCCCTAAACTGAACAAAAGCCTATCGATTATAATAATGCTTCAGATTTTGCTGTTTGATCAAAACACCCGTGTTTCCCACCAGCATTTTTCACCATATAAGCTCGACTTTTGTCGAACAATTTACATAGAAAACTCGTATCTCATAAAGGGGTCAACAGCAACTGTGGGTGGGCGTTGCAGACCCAACGACATGACTCACACCGTACGCTTCCATTCCAGCTACGTAACCGAAAAACATCTCATTTTTTCCTCCGATTCACACCAAACATGTCCATGAAACTGCATTCAAATCTTCGCCCCCGCATTAGAACGCCCCCGAAACCAACACACTCATCGTGGGGCCTGAATTGATGTCATAAATTGTAATCTTTGCGTTTTCTAGTATGCGTCGTCTGAGTGTTGAATCTTATTACCTCATCGAATGGTTGAAACTTGTTTTTTTCTTGAGTCTGGTCCGCAATGCGAATGGGTCCTTCAGTTGGGCATTTGCAAGTGCCGCGACAGTGCGGCGCGATGGTTGCTGGAGGTAAGATTTGCGGCTTCATTAACATTAAGCATCTGGAAATAAGGCTCGGTTATTGATAGTTGTTTATTTTTCAGTCAATAACATACATCATGTCCTATATATTCTCATTATTTTACATTAGATATTCAGATTTTATTGGTATTTTTTCGAATTGAAGATGATATTGCATTGATCATTCACAGCGTATGTTTCACAATAACTCCGCCTTTTACCTTTTTGGCCAGCTTCAACCGTTTTTCAAACCCGTTGCAGGTGGCATGCATGACTCCCATCGTTATGTCATCCCAAACTCGGAGCATCATGGCCTTGAACTGGGCTAAAGTAGACACCATTTGCACGATTACCGGCCGATGCTAAGTACTTATCGGACCGCCCTCGTACCCCCTTATACGAAGTAATCCATGAAGTTTAGGTCTGGTGAACTGGGAGGCTGTTTATCTCTGGTCAAGGAGTCGGTCAAATTTTCTCGACATCAGTTCCGAGCCATATTTGCAGTATGAGAAGGCGCTACATCTTTCTGCAACACGTAATGCTCATTCCCGTACAATCTTTCATTGCTTCACGACAATCTGCAAAACATCCGTTTCATAATATAAAACAATAATTTGAATGCTTTTCTCAATAGAAACAAGTGGTATTTTGCCAAAATATATTTGCCTCCCTAAACCATCACGGATGGTTTGGGTATGTAAATTTGGTGCTTGCAGCCGTGGAATGTTTCTCTCACTATCTCGAAGTTTCCTTGAACTGTAGACCCACAATCTGTCATTTTGAACAACGTGAGACTGTTGCAAGAGAAATAACTTTTCATCCGAAAAGACAGAACCTTGTCCACCGTGCCGTGATAGTAGGGAAATGATTTTTTGGACTATCGGGTAACTTTTAAAAATTATAATTCAAAAACGAAAAAAACCTCCTCCCTGGTTTCGAAATATGTTATGTGAAAAATCCTCAGCTTTCCAGAAAAAATATAAAAAACTATAGCGCCTTTGGTCCCGAGACTATGAAAACAATAAAAAATGAATACAATCAACAATAACTAGAGCAGAATTCAAATTTTCTGCAGGTATAGTGTTTTTTTCAAAAAAGACCAGGTGATTGGCTTTAATTTGATATGTCGATTACCTGAATCGGTCTAGTAGTTCAAAAGTTATGAATTTTTGAAAAAAGTCATTTTTGGCAAAAATGCGAAAAAATTGGACCACCCTAAATAGAAATGGTTACCCTAACAAAAAAATAAAAAATATGGGTCTCATAATTTACGATAAAGAACAAAACTACCACTTTTGACCAAAATCTGAGAACCACTATATCAGTTTGGCATGGAATGGCTGTATATATATAAAAATCTCGTGTCACGATGTTCGTGGTCGAAATCCTCCGAAACGGCTCGACCAATTTTCATGAAATTATGCTCGAAAAACTTGGCAGACATGGAAAAAGCATGGTAAACTATATATATAATACCACTAGGGTACCGATTACCGTATGTTGAATATCGATTAGAGTCGCCCTAAAGGGTGTGTCACATCAAATTGCATCACGGAAAAAACGCTGTAGAAATTTAATTTTTAGGAATTATATCTTCAGCTTTCGCTTTAAAATCAGATAAGAGTGTATAGATCACGTTGGCCATGCTTCACTGTCAATTTTTCGTAAATTTGGAAAAATGTCGTCGAACGAAAAAGAGCGTCGTGAATTAATCCTGCGCACTCATTTCGAGAATCCGGAGTTGTCACATCGGGACATCGGTAAGATGCTGGGAATCGTCCAATCCACGGTCAGCAGAGTACTAAAACGATACTTCGAGAACCTAACCATCGACCGGAAGGTGAAGAACGGCAAAAATGGATGCTCCGTCAGTGAAAAAGATCACAAGCGCGTAGTTAAGCAGTTTAGACGTGGTCCGAGAAGTTCGGTCCGGGATGTCGCCAATAAGCTGAATTTGTCAAGTTCATTCGTCCAGCGGACCAAGCAGCGGGAGGGCCTGCATACATACAAGGTTCAGAAGGCTCCTAACCGCGACGAAAGGCAAAACATGGTGGGGGAGACGCGAGCCCGGAAGCTGTACACCGAAATGCTGACGGAGCCGCATTGCCTGGTAATGGACGACGAAACCTACGTCAAAGCGGACTTTCGTCAGCTGCCGGGCCTGTTGTTCTTCTCCGCAGAGGACAAATTCAGCGTTCCGGAGGAGATTCGCAGCCAGAAACTATCCAAGTTTGTCAAAAAGTACATGGTGTGGCAAGCGATCTGCTCTTGCGGAAAGCGGAGCGCCCCCTTCGTGATGACCGGCACGGTAAACGGGCAGGTTTACCTTAAGGAGTGCCTACAGAAGCGCTTACTACCACTATTGAAGCAGCACGAGGGCCCGACCATCTTCTGGCCGGATCTCGCTTCGTGCCACTATTCAAAGGACGTGTTGGAGTGGTACGAAGCCAACGGGGTCACCTTCGTGCCAAAGGAAATGAACCCGCCCAACGCGCCGGAGCTTCGCCCAATAGAGAAATATTGGGCGATTATGAAGCAGGCCCTCCGGAAGAACCCAAAAGTTGTCAAATCGGAGGAGGAGAAAATGGATTTCTGTTAAAAAAAACTACAACCTGACGTTGTACAGAACCTTATGTACGGGGTAAAGAGGAAGGTACGAGCATACGGGCTTGGGCTCGAAGTATGAGTAAAAAGAAAATGCCAAAAGTTGTTTAATAGTTTTTATTTTACTGTCTAAAATTTTCAAAAGGATCGGTCTACTGGGCGAATTTCTATAGCGTTTTTTCCGTGATGCAATTTGATGTCACACACCCTTTATGCAAAAAAAATTCTAAACAATTTTTATTTCATTTTTTTTTCTCAAATTAGGCATAAAAGTACATATAACCTAAATGTATTTAGATTTAAGTATTTTGGTATAAATCTTTATATATAAAAGAAGGATTTTCCCACGTACGTGTAAAATATCATCACGGGAGAACTGCTGATCAGATTTGCGTCATCCGTATATTTTGCGAGTTTATCTTCACCCAAATTAAAATAATAGAAAAAAAATATTCAAGATGATTAGAAAAAAATGACTATGCATTTATTCATATATAAAAGAAGGATATTTAAAATAAAAATGGGAAAATTCGGAAATAAGAGGGTCAGCCGGGTCAGCTAGTAAAATCAAAATAATCGACCCGTCGTTCGTTCTTCGAAGAGAACCGATTTATTAACGTTGTTAAATGACAGATGGCGCTAAGTTCGCTTCATCGAACTTTCATCGACAAATGGGCCAAAAATCTCAATTCGGCTAAGCCATGTGTATTACCGGCGCGCTGGAAAACTTTTCAAGTAAACATAATAAATTATTGAAATTCTAATAAAACACCGACTGGAGATCACGTGTATACATTCATTCATGCGTAAGTTGTTGAAGACTTTGCTGTAGCCATGTTGGGCGACTGCACAGCGACGCGATAAATTGTGATTCGAAGAAGGAACAATAATCTGGAGTTCATTGTAGACACCCACCATTCAAACGACGCTCTCCATCTTATTTTTTGATAGTTCTAATGTTCCTAATGTTCATAACGTTTACCATTCGAATGACTTGCGAACGATAGAGAGGTAGAGAGCAAACGACCGCAATTATAAACAATCAAAAGCGGTGTGAGGAAAAATACACTCACTTGCGAGACGCTATCATGAGCAATGCCGACGCAAATGTATTAAAAATTAGCTTGGAAATATGGCTCTATTGTGTGTTCTGTGTAACAGAATAATATATTTTCTGCAGGTAGGGAATAATCTTGAACGAAAATTGTCTCTGACAATTATTTTATACTAGCTGACCCGGCGAACTATCGTCCCACCAACATTTAAATAATTTCGAACACTCAAGTCCCCTCAGAAATAATTTTTCTGTACGTAGTATGTGATTCCTTTTATATAAACATATAAAGCATATAAACCTGATGCAGACTATGGCGCATCAAACCTGATACTGACTGTTCAAATCAAATAATCAAATTTGCTAAAAAATTAATTTTCAGTTTTTCAACTTCCACACAAAATTTGTTAAAAAAATGGCTTTAAAATTTTCCAACTTTCGTTTTCATAACTTTTTTTGCATACAAACCTGATGCAGACTAAGACGCATCAATCCTGATACCGACTGTTAAATCCGTTGCTCCGTTCTTGAGTTAAATCGTGAAGAGCGGACACCAAATCATTTTTATTTATATAGATTCTGGATAATATTTTGGCTGAAATGCAAGGAGATTTATGGAAAAATAGTTATTTTAGGATCAGGACTATGTCTTCTAAGTATTTGAACAACATCGAATAAAAATTTTCATTCAAATTTCAACAACTTAAATTTGATTTATATATAGGTTAATGTTCCATATTGCAACCACAGACATGGTTCATGGCCGTGCGGAAATTGAAGATTGGCCGTGCATTTTCTTGAAGATTTCACCAACGACACGACCGCAAGCATAGGTAGATGTCCAATATATTAACGAAGAAATAGGGGAAGACGGAGTAAGACCGATCGGCGGGGTAAGACGGACCACTTCTAGTTTTACAAGAAATCCTCAGTTTTTTGGCAAATATGTTACGCAAGAAGCATGATTAGCCTATTTTTGTCGTTTTGAAATACTTGGCAACACTTGAACGCACGAAATATCAAAATTGTAAACAAAACAAAGTTTTCGTCCATTGCGGTTGCAAGCGATCTAATTTTCAAGGCAACCAAAATAAGGATTTTTCCAGTAAAAACTGTGTATTCAGTTAATTGTCAGTGTCCCGATCATTCAGTAGATTGTTCCAGTTCTTTCTGCGTTAAAAGGTATGTAAAATGTAATATAAAATGCATGAAAAGTGCAAAGTAATGCAAAAGGTGCTCTGGGGGGGAAGACGGTCCACTTTCGACGGGGTAAAAGCGCCATACGTCGTGATATTGAATGATTTTCATATCAAATAAAATACCATCTTTTTGCTCGTCTCTTTACACACAAATGCCCCGAAAATACATAAGGAAGTCGTCGAATAATCGTCCTTATACATTCCGATAATTTGGTAAATGTTTCACGAATATTTGCAAAACTCTGCTCGTGGAATATTGATGGCCCTTTCAGAAGTTTGTGTGTAGCTTATGAACAACCCTTAGTACCTTAGACAACACTGTTCCTGTTATTTTTACTAGACTAAACTGCTTGAAAATAGCATCGCTCCGTCTTACCCCGTAATGCTCCGTTTTACCCCGCGGGTGGTCCTTCTTACCCCGCCAGCGAAATAAATAGTAATTTTTTATCATTTCAAAAATTTCTGAAAAAACGCAAAAAAAAAGTTATACAATCAACAGTTACACATTTTTTAAGTAGTAGATTATTAATTACTCCATGATATGTAGTACAACAAATAGGGGAAATCCTGAAGGACGTTGGAAAATCGTTCGGCAGTGCCATATTCGCCTCAGCTGAGCAAAACATTCAATGCTCATATTAATGTTAGGTTCGGTGGTTCGATGAAGAACAACACATTTGCAACAACGAAATTTATATTCTATTTTCTTTATTTAATTTGTCTACTTTACGACAAATATATATTCCTTCTTCTACTTTACATTTAACGTTCAAGAGAACAACCATGTCAGATTCGTAAACGAAATACATCGTGAATGAAAAACAAGGAATGGTTTACGTTTTTAAATTTTTGTAAGTGGTCATCGACTTGGCGCTTTTTTCACGTATGTGTAGATCGTTAAAACTTTTAAACACACTCCAATACATTAGTTATTTTTTATTTAACAACCAACATATTCACTAGAAATAATTTTTATGGCAGAACAACGTTTGCCGGGTCAGCTAGCTGATCTATATTAATGGAGCACTTCACGAAGTAATATAACAAATAGTAACAACGATTGAATTCACGACACATAGGGGAAATCAGGGTAAAATACCCCAAGGTTTTCCACATATTTCCAAGACCTCCCATGTTTCTCCGACTTCAAATCGTTACAGAACCTCTCTTCAACTCTTAATGAACCATTCTACAGTATATGTTGTTCATTTTTTAAGTAGAACTCGAATTTTGATAGAAAGAAAATGATGTTTTTAGGTAAAATAAATGGTAGTGCGGGTGAGATCGACACCCTGTCGGGTAAAACCGACATCTTTGAGAAACGAATGAAAAGATAATACAATAATTGTAAAGTATTAAGAAGCTATCTATATATTATGTGGACACTTTAATAGGGGAGAAGGGGGATAGTTGCAAATTGTATGTAATTCTTAGCGGCTCTCAAAATCAAGCAGGTGATGGACAAATTTCTGTTCCTGTCCGGAGTAAACACGAGAGTTTTGATCCTAGCTTGAGTGAGCATGCACGGGAGATTTGCCGATGAGCGCTTAACGAAGGGATACCATGAGCTCTGCCAGGCTTTGTTGTTGACATGCCCTGTTCAACGTGGGTTTTGGTTGTTAAATCAGTACAACACATTTGCAACAACGAAATTTATATTCTATTTTCTTTATTTAATTTGTCTACTTTACGACAAATATATATTCCTTTTTCCACTTTACATTTAACGTTCAAGAGAACAACCATGTCAGATTCGTAAATGAAATACATCGTGATAATTACAAATCAGTCCAGCTCTGCCGTTTCATAATCCAAGTATAACCACGAGGCATCCACGAAAAGTAAGGACGCATTGTTTCTGTCATTGAAACACAAACCAGGTGCCTGTGTTACCCCGAATGGACCCGAAATTTCAAAACATAGTTTTCGAGCATCGGTAAGCAACAAAATCATCTTCGGCTCACAAAATACACTGAACGATGATCTGAGATAAATTAGGCTCACAAAAGTATCGAACTTTCAAAAATTTTCCGACTTAAACACTTAAATTCCACTGAAAAGCGATCCGACGTAAGACAAGTGTGTACAGGGAACATCGAACCGAAAATATCGATCTATCCCCTCGAGAGAAAACTTTTGAACAAGGTTGAATTTTCGAACCTCGGCTGGCCGTAAGAGCGCCCTGGAAGCCCTTAAAATCAATAAGAAATCAAAATTCACCGAAAAGTATAAAAGGATTTTTTAGGGTAAGTAACTTCAAGCAAAAAATGGGGACCGATTCGAGATTGTTTTTATGTAAACAGTGAACTTTTTATACACTCTTAAAATTGCACCGACTTGCACTGACAACTGACAAAAACAGCTGGAAATAAATATTGTTTATATACATACAGTAAGTTACATTTGATGTGACATTTAGATAATTACATACCAGGCATACTAGTCAGCTTGAGTGGTATAACATTGAATGTGTCAACGAATAACGTTGAAAGAGGATATACAGAAACTAATCACACATTTAAAAAAAAAATCGCATTATAAAAAAACAGAACATGTCACGAACTGAAATGTTGATTTTTTCTTATATCAGAAATAGTATTCTAATGTCTATTATATTTGGATTTTCCCATGCACTGTCAAATGTTTCTCCGTCAAAGGAACAAAAGATTCTGTGACTCTGACTTCGTTCATTTACGTTTTTGGTCGACGTAACGAGAAGTAAAATTGAATTGAATTAAGTTTACAGAACCTCAATAATGCTGAAATTTCAGTTTCTGCTAAAATGTCAGTTGGGCCCTTATGATTTTGAACGCTACCATTGATTTAAGGAAAAAAAAACTAGTTCGTTCAGTTCATCTGATTATTTTTACTTTTAATAACAACACTTTTCCTATGTAGTAGACCATTATATGAAGAGTAACATACATAAACAATATCTAGATTTCTAGGCTGTCACCCCTCCAATAATATTATGTTATTAATTAATTGTTTCCTTTTTCGAATGAAAAATCGCATTTACCGGAACAAGAAATGTATTTGTTATTATGTTAGATAGATCGAATAAGAAATCTCAAAGTCTTCAAGTCACTGTACCTGACAGTTACAACGTAAAAAAATAAATAAAATATAGTTTGTTTTTGGATGTCAAAATGGGAATTCTTTTTAATCACACATGTCACACACTGTATATTCTCAGCAAAATCGTGTTAACCTAATGAGCCCAAAGAGTTGTCTACGTACCCTGAGAATACGGCTTTTTTGTTTTGCTTTCTCAACAAAACCTAAACTCCTCCATTTGACCCTGACGTGGTTGAAGCGGTCGATAGCCTGTGAACGGGACTTCATGAAAACTAAGGAGGACGTCGTTCTTCAAATCTGCTGCTTTTCCCACCCGAAACTAAAAAAAAACTATATTTATGATATAACCGCAAGGTTAACGTAGGACTATCGTTGGCTTAGTAATCATTCGCATATGAATCAATTCTCAAAAATGGATGAATGGATGTTTTGTTTTCCCTTGCGGCATACAAAATGATATGTTTTCGCCTGTGTACGATATTGTTGTAGTGTACAGTATCGGCTGTCTAATGACAGAAACTAACAGTGTTCAAAAAGCATAACGTTTTAAATGCATAAGAAATTGTAGAATAAATAAACTGGGAGCAGGTTTTTTTAAGAGGTATCCGACACACAAATCATCAAGACGTGTTTATTCAATCCTCCGTACATCCGAAATATCTTTTCCGTGATATAAAAAATCATCACGAGAACACCTAGGTAACTGCCCAAATGTGTGCGAAATCACACTCTATCCCTTGGGTGCATTCACAAGCAAACGATTGTGCATGTCCGTTTATAAGGGCATAAAATGAGAAAGAAACAGAGGTTAACCAGTCTACGCATCATGCACCAATCGAGACTGTAATGAAATTTCAAGTCATCCACTGAAGAGCAAGAGATCGTGAGCTGGCTATAAGACATGACCGCCGCAGGTCCACCAATCTGTGAAGAAATAAACTTCAAATCAACGTGGTCGTGGTACGCTAAAAATTTGAGTAAAGCAGAAGTTTTTCAATCCGAAATACCATCACGAGTTCTGCGTTTCTTAAAACGACATCTCGTAGCGAACTACAAATCTTTCATCCAAAAGGCCTTGGGAGGAACTGATAGTGACTGGATGAACTCTAGAGCATTCTACAAGTAAATTAATAACGTATTCTATCTTTGGTTGACCAAGAGAAATGTTGAGCTTCCGGTCGTTGTTTTTGTCGATGGACATCGCTCTCATGCGACTAGGTTCAATTCTGTAAAGATCGTGACATTATTTTGGCTAAACTTCACTCGTTTCACTCGGCCATTAGATTTTTAATTTTTCAAACCAATGAAAGTTGCCTGGGATACTACACTCGTTAAGTGGCGTTTTGAAATTAAGGTTCCATGATTTCAAAACGATATTTCGATTCACTGCACAACGAGGCTTTAGAGTTGATGGAAAATATAGCCCCATGGAACTGCGAAGCCATTGATTATAGAACTTTTCCTAATCCATTTCCGATTCCCAAAAATTAAACTGCATTTGTGCTGTTCGGAATTTGAATCAGTGACAAAAATGGTATTCGGAGTTTCAGTAAATATAATTTAAACTATTGTTAGTTTTCTGTCATCGATATGGATTTGTAAATCAATTTATACCGAAAACTTCATTTTAAAAGCTAAATTTACTGAATATCAATGTTATAAATAATTGGATAATGAAAACCCCGATATTCTTTAGGATATACCCTTCCGTATAACAGCATTATTTTTTTTTAAATAAGTGCTCGGAATTTGATGCAAAGCGGTACATCTAATATCGTATATATCGTAGAGTGCAATGCACTTTCATGTTTAAGGTCTAAAATAGACAAACAAACAAACAACATACACGATTCAATACAGAATTTATGGGTTAGAAATCATCGCCCTTTAGTTTTGTCACATCCAAACCCTGCCGTTGCTTCGGTCCATATGTCTGAATCAAACCTGCGTCAAATCGGTGCCATGTTTTAATGTCGTGACGATCTTGAGCTATCAAAAGGATGGCTTATTGATGTCGGCTATAATTGTTCAGATTGTCACAGGTATTAATACAGGTGCTACAAAGAACGCCAAAGGCTCTGTATTATCTCGCAATCTGTTTCCTGGGGAAAGCGTCCTGGAGAGAGCTATGATCTTTTTCATCTTCTGTTTGGTTTGGTTTCACGTTCTCACCTTTGTACCGTTGCAGAACATGGACACGCTGATCTGATATCTTTTCCGACTAGTCGGTTCCGTATCTTGTATCTCCAATGAACTGTATTGTGATTCGTTAAGGAAGAAATCGAATCGAATTACAAGAGGTATAATTTCTCAGGGTTTAATCCCGCCATCGCGTTTTTCCATATGCAAGCCTATATTTCAATTCGTTTTTTTATTACCGTTGGTTATTTGCAGGAGCCAGAACCTGTTCTATAACCTTCTTACAACGAAGGGTTTGGAATTTGTCACCACGATTTTTTAAATTTTAGAGTATTGGAATGCTTCAGCTTGCCAATAAAACAAGTACTATTACAATCGAAGTTCAAATGCTTTTATTGTAGTGTTCCTGGAGGGTGCAGTTTGATTTCATGTTACGTAATATTCCAATGTGCAAATATGCAGAGTATTTCAATACCAATAAGTGATGCTAGTTAACAATACCTTTTCCATCAAACTAACCTACCAAAATTCTTGTTTTTCCTTTAACCCTAGCATTATAAATATTTAATTTTCCTTCCGCTTTCATATAATGTAATCATATAATGTTTGCTAAAATAGCACATTTTTGTAAATCAAATCGATATAATACGCACACTAGTGTGCAGATAATGCATCTATTTGGTGTTATAATTTAGTGCTAATTGCACATTAATATAATGATAGTATTGTAATAATCATCATTGAATTCAGTTGAATAGTCATAATGTCCTAATCTAAGAAATATATTCTGAGCTTTCTATTTGCTCTTTGATCAAGAATCAACGCGAAAAAAAAACAATCAAATTGTAGCCTATAGCCCACCTAAATCTAAATCGTGTTTGGTGAATTATTTGCTAAATATTCATAGATAGTTATAGTTAAATAAATGTCCCATATCCAAATGACGCGTATTGGTTATGCAATAATGTATCACGGTTCACTGCGTAAAAAAGCTACTAGTATGCTAATTGTAGAGCATTTTTTTGAATCCAACACCTGTTCCTTCACCATCTAAGCCTAAAGGCATACACACATCGCGTTTCCAAGCATTTACGCTCACGGAGAAAATAATCTTCGTAGGTGCAGTAGCAACTATCGCAACGCATGCACACCCAAAGTGTCCAAAATCGGTAATCCATTTATACGTTAGCAGTGTCATCATCAAAATCATCGTATTCGGAGAAATCGGACATCTGGCTATCGGAAGATGTTTCCACGTTGGTGTTGAATGGGAACGACGCGTATGTGGGAGCAAACAGTTGGCCTCTGACTTCTTTCTTTCGTGTTTCCATGTAACCCATCTTGAATCCCTCCGGCCAATCCTCCGCTTCCTGTTCCGCGGTACAGTTGCTTGCCCTCTGCACTGCAAGGAAGTCATGCTCAAAGGCGCTATTGTAAAACAGTGGACAAACACCATGCGAGCCGAAAGAGGACAGAGGTGCAGCCTCCTGAGTTTCGCCACAATCTCCTAGAAGCCAGTCCTGGTGACAGCTGCTCGAGAATTTCGTGCCATACTGTTTGCTGGTATGGATACACTGTACATTCTTAGCCGCCAGTCTATGATTCGGCGAAACTCTGTAGGACGTGTCGAAGGCCATTCCGATAATCTCACATACTGATAGTGCGAAGAAGAGAAAATATTATTTTTTGGATGTTATATTCCGACCACTCATTAACCTTACCGTCGATTTCTTTGATTTTCTTAGCACCAAAGTCTTTGGCAGCCCCTAGCACCATATTGGCCCCGAAGCTGAATCCGAACAGATAGCCATTGTCCGGATCGAAACCCTGCTGCTCGAGAAAATCAAGCTTCCGCTTCAGGACACGTTGTATGTCCTTAAAGTTCCGCCTCAAGCGCATGTAGGTTTGCACTTGGGCGAACTTGTCGTAGTTCATACATATCACACATCCTCCCCTGTACTCTGTGAGATCTAAGCCAACGAAACAAACCAATTAGAAACGTCTTTGTCACCGAAAGCACACCAAAAAACACCACAATTTGCACTTACTTCCTATCAAATCTTGCACAAAGTACTTATCGCAACCGATCTTCCAACCGAAGACTACGATGGCGAACTTCCCCGTTGGGTTACATGTTTCGTCATAAGGGTACGACTCGTTTGCAGCCAAGTTATAAACATGCACCACATCGCGCGTGGAGTTGTAATAGTTGAAGAAAATGTTGTCTTCGAACCTGTCTGCGCGCACACTGCCACAAATACATACAACCAGCAGCAGCAGCACCGTTACGGGCAAAATCCTTTCCTGCCCCATCGCGTTCCGTTTTTACTGCTGAAGCTCCCCCTTCTCTCTAGTCGCTATGAGCTATTGGGCTTTCTTTCTCTAGGCGGCACGTATCGACGGAATGACGATTGTTAGTTGCCGAAAACGGTTCCCTCACCAAAATTTATCAAATGGGACAGACGATTAAAATAGAACTGAAAGTCTTTCTGGATGCTGTGACCACTTTTATAATTTTTGGGAAAAATACTTTTGTTGACCTCCTTTCAACCAGTTTCATTTCGAGCTTTGTTTGTTAGCTTTATTCTGGAAGAACTGGTCATAGACAAACACTGGCTCGCCGGACTTTCTCTGGATCTCTGCTGGTGTATCCATGCTCCATTGCCAAGAAAGTGACGAGAGAGGCCAATTGCATGCAAAACACCAACAATGCCCCGCGGCAACGGTATATTCTGCGGTGGCACATTATACACCAACAAACTTTTCATACCGAACCGATTTGATTGATGGGCTGATTAACTGCTTCACACGTGTGGTGTTGTACCGGTCATTGACTCTGGTGGATTATCAGATGAAAGGAGCGCAAAATAGCACATGCCTCACCTATATGATAATTTGGCTTCAATTATATGCAATTGAAGTAAGTATTTAGATGAGAATTAAACGATTCGATCATGCACACATGTGATCATACCAATTGCTCTTTATTAGATGCTGCCAATTTACGAATGATATTTGATTCGAATTGAAGATTACTGATTCAGCATCAACTTTTCACGATACCGAAACTATTTTGGGCAAGAGACCTCTTTTCCAGAATGAAGTGATACCATCGACCCTCATAGCCAAATTTCTTTAAACATAAATTTTATCTTCATTTTATTCTTTCAAAATACTTATCAATTCAAAAATCGATATCATTCCCTCATCAATAAATGGATCTGAAATTCAGGAAATATTGAGTGTAATTAATAAATATTAATACAAATTTTAACAATAATACTTTCCACTAAAATAAAATATTAGTCATTCTTATAATGAGTTGGTTCACGTAATATAATTTATACTCTCTTTTGGTGATTGCAGCGCCCCAATTGACAGAAGTGGAAATTGCACGCTCATTTGCAAAATCCATCAGCATCCGAACGTAAAGTCTTACCCAAAGAACCGTATGGCTATTGATTGAAAATTTCTCGTACCAATCAAGGTTTGAGGTGGATTCGTTCATCGTGACTTTGTTACGGGTGTATAGCTGTATATGATATGTATTTAGCTTTTCATGTGTAATTTCCCATTTGTACTTATTGAAGGTTATATTTATTATATTTATTATATTTATAAATTATTCAATTATTTTCGTTATTTATTTATTTATAGAAATCTTTATTTCTCCGTTGTTAATTCTTCGTTATTTATTATGTTAGTTCTTCTTCGTCGGTCCATACGTTCACACTTGCCATAATTCAAGGTTCACTTCCGCCAATTAAATTCAAATACGCTTCGCATATTCAAATAATTTGTTCGCCAGAAAGTAGGCAATCCGATAACTAGAGCACCGTGGATTTTTCCATGCACTTCATTACTATTTTCGATCATTTTCTTCTTCTGAGAGATGATTGATCACAGCGAAGTTTGTCTTGCGAAGGTGACTCAGCCGAAGGTCGCGTCCTATTCGTGCCTTTGAGGGAAGGAGGAAAATGAGAAGGTCAAATTTGGGAAGTACTCGCGAAAGCAGGATAGATGTTTTAAGTGTCAACGTTTTTGAATTTCGGTCTAGACAGCAACCGAAAGATCGCGAGTTGTCGCGATTGCTAGCTACTTAGCAGAATCTCCAGACGTTTCTCGTCCATTTTGTCTCGATGCGTGAAACGTTCTGGAAGTGTGGACTTGGTCACGAACGTGTAAGACTTGTGGTAAAACGTGATAGTTTTCTGAATACTCATTGTCCCTCAATGTTTCAGTTCCCGTGTAGCTAGGTATAATAGTTTGAAAACTAGCTGACCAGTACGCTTTTAAGCAAATAAAACAGAGGTAAATTTTGAATGGTGCTCATAGTGAACTCTGATTAATTATATCTCGTCGAATAGCCGTTCGACGGCTCTTTGTCTAGGATAGACAGTCATCGAGGCAAAACACGCGGACGACAATACCGCCGAGCTAGTTGGCTCGCTATGACAATTAGCAGAAACAATTAGCCAAGAAAGGGGGTCTCCGTAGCCACATTGGTTGCGCGTTCGCTTAGTAAGCGATCGATCGTGAGTTCAAAACTCAGGGCCCTCATTGACCATCTTTGTGTTGTTACAGAATAGCTACGTCCACGCAACAATCATCAGCGATGGAGATCGATCCACGGTCGAAATAAGATCGATTCATCCATACAACTGCTCTGCTCTGCCAGACACATCGGGCTACTGTTCTATAAATAACTCAACAATGATCAAAACAACTGTCTCCGCTGTCCGGTGGTCCAACTGGATAATGGAAGAACAGAAAGAATACCCTTACGCCTAAATGGCTACTGTGTGAATGTACCATATGTAATGGTATAGAAGGAATACTGGCGAATGGCGAATGGCGAATTATAGATATGATAACCATGTGACATGTACACGATTAAAATTCGGCTCTGTTACAGCTAAAATGCTAATGAGCCTTAAATAAATAAATGGGATAAATAAAAAATTAGCCAAGCTGAACCAATAGCCACAGCAGCGACCGTTTGTCATCTCCGGCGAACAGCGAGGCAAAAACGAATTCGAAACTCGCAGAGAGACACAATCGTCTACTATAAGCTAAGTGTCGAGTGCCGTGAGTAAATTCTCTGTGTTTTATGTCCGTGTGCACATGTGACGTCCAAAAGCATTGAGTAAATGAGGGAGTACAGATAAAGGAACAAAAGAATGAAAACCTAGGTTAGAAAAAATGTTATAGAATTGTAATAAATGCGTTTATGTTAATTATGGAGCTAGTGTAGATCTCCCGAAGGACATTGTGGGTGGTGATGCTTCAGGAATTTTCGCGTTCGTGTTTCGTTTAGTTAATTTTCAAATTGTGTAGTGTTACGTTCCCCCTTCAGGGACGGTGGCGACATCGAGCGTATAGATTGGGAAGTGTTTGGAGAAAGCTTTTATAGTGAAGCACTAAGCCCTAGCCTCCGTAGTTTAGGGTGGAGTTCGGAACTGTGGACGTTTAGGTTTGAAATTCGTAAGTCTGACGCGGGCAAACATCAAGATTACTAGATTGAGTTCCGATATCTCTCAAAAAGCAATAGGACCTTCTGAAAGATGAGTCTCACAAGCTGGGCAAATCGAGCACTGGTGAGTGGTCCTCTCATGAGGTGGCGCATAAGCCACTCGCTCAAAGGGAACCGAATTTGAATTCTTTCAAGACCACGTGATTCGGTTTGCGTTTTTAAGCTAGCGGTGTTTTCATTACCGGTCTACACCGGACCGCTACAAACTGCGATTGAAGATTATCCAGTAAATCAAAAATAATCCCAACATCTCAGATTGCGTTTTGGCAAACAATGGGTGCTGATCATTGTACTCTGCAGCGAACAAAATGGTCAAAATTCGGGCCCGTTCGTTAAGGCCGACTGCATACAAATCTCTGGACGTACATTCTAGAAAGCTTCTGATCAAGGCAAGTCCGTGTCATGATTCATGTCATGTCCGAGACACGACCGCATAGTTGACGTAGGATTCCGTTAGACTATCTGTTGATTTTGGATATGTTTGAAGAATTACATCGTTAAAGTCTTTGATAACGATTTGGTAGCCTTTAAAAAAGGGCCGTTTTGTTTGGTTGTTGGGTATTGTTTGTTCACTCCACCAGTGTTTACCGAATGATGATGACAGAAGGATGGTAAACAGTCGTTGGATAGTGCGTATCAGATATAAGCGTTCTAAATACAGAATACCGGAACATTTATCCTGTCCATAATGATCCAATTTATAGCTGGCTATTATCAGGGTCCAAAATATTCGAAGATGAAAAATGAATACTGACTCTCCTCACAGTCGCTTCGTTTCAACTAGCACTACCACTATCGTAATCGGAAGTGGTGTACGGCGGCTTATGAGTTGCATTCGCGGAGAAGTTAGAAAATTTATTCGAAAGAATGATCAATAGTCTGATCCCATGTCTCTGTTTTTGACGTAGGACTACGTATTCGATTTCTATATAGGGGAGTCGCTCTACGAAAAATATAACGTTTATTATGAGTTTTCAAATGCATACTACGCAGAATTGTTCTTACGATATGTGTTATGATATATACCATCGGCAAATTTATCCAGCAGTTTTCCACCTGAGATATAAACAGTGGAAATAATGAAACAAGTGAGTAATTTAACAAATAAAAGAGGCATGTTTTGCGAGCGGTTGCAAAGGTAAATCATGTATTATGCATTCTTTCTTTCAATTTCATTACCCATGAATGTTGTAAGCGACACAAAATTGTGTGCACTTCGTTTTATCAAACAAATTAGCAAGACCTGATGTAATTAGATGCATCACTCAAATATCATTCAAGATTTCATCAAAGCTACGAGGAAAGTGTCACCCGTACGGTGATTGTTCGTTAATTGGGCCGGAAAATCAAAACAATCATTGAATTTTACTCGTTAACCAGGCTTCAAAACAGCAAAAGCAATACTTCAAATTGAAGTTGACATCTATTATTGATAAATAACTGCTTTTTTATAGATGTTTTTGGAGATAGTTGGTCCAGCTGAAGATAGTCCAGTTTGCGAATAACTTCTGTAGATGACGGGGTGACGAACATCTTAAGCGAGTGTCTTCCGGGCTGCGGCAACATGGGGAATTGTACAGCGAAAATGATATCAAGTTGCCTAGTGTGCATGCTCCCATTTGATTACACGTGCTCTCAACTTTTTTGCGACATTCGTTAAGTTGGTTTCCAACCTAAGTTGTTTAGTGTGATGGTTGCTTAGATGGTCTTAGTGTTCTTGACTTAGTACCACAGTATTCCTTCAAGATTCTCCTCACTGTATGGTCACTCATTCCAACCTTCTTAGCCGTTTTTCGCATGGAACGCACGGGATTGGACGAAATTTTCCTCATGGCCACGGAAACAGCTTTTTTTCGTGCGGACTGATCACAGACGGCCCGAGGAGGTCCTTGGAGATAGTTGTCCTCTCTTTTCCAGGTTCAAAACTGTTACTACAGCCCCCTGTGACACTCAATTTTACATTGCGGCATTTGTGTTTGGTATAAATCACGCATACGCTGCCACTTTGCCATGACTTGAATCAACGATTGCAAACATTGACGAGTTCTGTTTACGTTTTGTTCACTCCTGAGTTATGGCACGCAAGCCCTTAGCACACATCTCAGTTGGCAGTAACTTATGTATGAGGGTCCAATTAGTATGCCGCATACTGTAAACTGGAATACACTGGGAAACGTTGAAACGGTGAAACCCACCATCCATTCTCTAAACATTGCATCTTATGGAGAAGTGGGAAATTGAATCATTCAATTCGTGGATCGTCTCAAGAGTTGTCGCTTCTGCATTTGTTCTTTTCGTCTTTTTTTCTATTTAATTCATTTTTTTCAAAGAAGAGAGAAGATGGGTGGCGTGACCAGTTCTGGCAACACGGGCATCGTCAGGTTAGTGATCGAGTGGGTTGTGCACTCGGCACATTTTCCGTCATCTTATCAGCAGATTGATAATTCTGCAGAACGACGAGCCTGTTGCAGACGCTCCCAATGCAGGAAGTTCCGGTACATCGCAGGGTACCATTAGGAAAAGAAAAATTGCTTCTTTTCCATCACTCCCCAGAAAGAAGACCGAAACTTCCCAAGTTGGAATGAAACCTCGTATCGAACGTGCTGAGAATAGACCGAAGCAAGTACCTCCTGGTTTAAGCGGTTCTTCTACGCACCAGGGGTCCTCAGCACTTCCCGGAGCAGAGCCCAACACGTCTGTTCCTTTTTCGCGGTCGAGGCAACAGCCACAATCTGGCTTGCTTGCGCCTTCTGACCTGGTGGACAATATTTTAAACGCTTTAAATATAAATGACCCTCTTAAAAGCATAGTATTATGTTTGCTCCCGATTGTGAGAACATTTTTGAAAGAAAAATGTGGTTTTTTAGCAGCGTTCATTTCCCTCGATGCCTGATTCAGTGCAAGAGGTCAAGGATTTGACCACTGTAATACAGTGGAATTGCAGAAGCATCATCCCTAAACTAGATCAATTTAAATTTTTAATTCATAGTTCTAACTGTGATGTATTTTCCCTCTGTGAAACATGGCTTTCTTCAGCCGACGAGCTGAATTTCCACGATTTCAACATTATTCGCCTCGATCAAAATGACTCGTTTGGTGGCGTACTATTGGGGATCAAAAAATGTCACTCCTTCTATAGAGTCACTCTCCCATCGATGACAGGCATTGAAGTTGTCGCTTGCCAGATACAAATCAATGGCAAAGAACTCTGCATTGCTTCGATATATATTCCTCCCAGGACTACGGTAGGCCGCCATCAGTTCTTTGATATTATCGAGGCATTGCCGGAGCCGCGGTTAATCTTAGGTGACTTCAACTCCCATGGAACAGCATGGGGGTCACTCTACGATGACAACCGTGCCACGTTGATTTATGATCTGTGCGACAACTTCAACATGACAGTTTTAAATACTGGGGAAGCAACTAGAATAGCCAACCCTCCTGCACGGGCAAGCATGCTAGACATATCACTTTGCTCTTCTTCGTTATCCTTGGATTGCACGTGGAAGGTAACCCAAGATCCCCACGGTAGTGACCACCTGCCAATAATTTTATCGATCGCCAATGAATCAGGTTCTCGTGAGTCAGTCGATATTGCGTATGACCTCACGAAAAATATTGACTGGAGAAAATTTGCAGAAATAATATCTGAAGCACTTGTTTTAATGCATGAACTTCCTCCACTCGAAGAGTATAATTTTATATCGAGTTTGATTTACGAAAGCGCACTTCAAGCTCAAAGGAAACGTGTACCTGCCACTACTTTCCGACGTCGTCCTCCATCACTTTGGTGGGACAAGGAGTGTTCAAAGGTCTACCTTGAAAAATCATCCGCTTTCAAAAAATTCCGGAAAACTGGACTAGTGGAATGGTTTCGAAAGTACCAAGCTCTAGAAGCCAAACTAAAAGGTCTGATTAAAGCAAAAAAGCGTGGATATTGGCGAAAGTTCGTCAATGGTTTGTCAAGGGAGACCGCTATGAGCACTCTTTGGAATACGGCTAGGAGAATGCGTGGCTGGAACTCTGGTACTCAGACCGTTGGATTTTCAAATTTGCAAGAAAGGTTTGTCCCGATTCCGTTCCTGCACAAAGCGTCGTACGCGACATTCCGCTCCAATGCGACTATGAGAATTTTTCGATGGTAGAATTCTCAATTGCCCTCCTCTCATGTAACAATTCAGCTCCTGGGTCGGACAAGATTAAATTCAACTTGTTGAAGAATCTTCCCGACTTGGCGAAACAGCGTTTGCTGAACTTGTTCAACAAGTTTCTGGAGCTGAATATTGTCCCACATGACTGGAGGCAAGTGAGAGTGATAGCCATACGGAAACCCAACAAGCCGGCTTGCGATCACACCTCGTATAGGCCGATTGCAATGTTATCCTGTATTCGTAAATTGTTAGAGAAAATGATTCTACTTCGTTTGGACAAGTGGGTTGAAGCGAACAATTTGCTGTCAAATACGCAGTTTGGCTTCCGCCGAGGTAAAGGGACGAACGATTGTCTCGCGCTGCTATCTTCTGAAATCCAAATCGCATTTGCTCGCAAAGAACAAATGGCTTCCGTTTTTCTCGATATCAAAGGGGCATTTGATTCAGTTTCCATGGAAATTCTCTCAGAGAAACTTCATAATCGTGGACTTTCACCAATTCTGAATAATTTCCTGTACAATTTACTGTCAGAAAAGCACATGTTTTTCAATTATGGCAGCTTGAAATCTTCTCGATACAGTTTTATGGGCCTACCACAAGGCTCCTGCCTAAGCCCCCTCTTGTACAGTTTTTACGTCAATGATATAGATGATTGTCTAACTAGAGACTGCACGCTGAGACAACTTGCAGACGATGGAGTTATTTCCATCACGGGTACTAATCCCGTCGTTCTGCAAAAGTCGTTGCAAGATACCCTGAACAATCTGTTCACGTGGGCCCTCAAGCTGGGTATCGAATTCTCTACGGAGAAAACTGAAATGGTCGTTTTTTCTAGGAAGCACGAACCCGCCCAATTCCAGCTTCACCTATCCGGAAAAACGATCAAGCACTCGATGTTTTTCAAATACCTTGGAGTATATTTTGACTCTAAATGTACCTGGGGAATACACATTGCGTATTTGAAACAGAAATGCCAGCAAAGAATCAATTTTCTTCAAAAAATAACCGGAACATGGTGGGGTGCCCATCCAGGAGACCTCATTCAGTTGTACAAAACAACGATATTGTCAGTGTTAAAATATGGCAGTTTTTGCTTCCGATCAGCTGCCAGGATTCATATTCTCAAGCTGGAGAGGATACAATATCTTTGCCTGCGTATAGCCATGGGGTGTTTGCATTCGACACATACGATGAGTCTCGAAGTTTTGGCAGGAGTACCCCCGCTTACTCTTCGGTTCACAGAATTATCCTACAGATTTCTCATCCGTTGCAAGATCATGAATCCATTGGTGATTGATAACTTCGAAAATCTACTCCAACTGACTCCTCAGTCAAGTTTTATGTCTTTATACCATGAGTACCTTACCCACGACGTGCACCCTTCACCAGGCATCTCCAACCAAGTTTGCTTCCCATACTTCTGCAATTCCTCTGTCACTTTTGATCTGTCCATGCGACAAAAAATCCATGGAATCCCAGATCACCTACGCTCCGATTCTATTCCGCCGATATTTTCGGAACAATATGGGAAAGTTAGATCTGATAAAATGTTCTTTACTGACGGTTCATTCATAAACGGGTCCACTGGCTTCGGCATCTTCAATGAAAATTCCAGTGCCTCTTTCAAACTCAAAGATCCTTGTTCCGTGTATGTCGCTGAACTGGGTGCGATATAATACGCACTGGGGATCATTGAAACATTGCCCATCGACCACTATTTTATTTTTTCAGACAGTCTCAGCTCAATAGAGGCAATCCGCTCAATGAAGGTTGATAAACGCTCATCTTATTTCCTAACTAGAATAAGACAACTATTGAGTGTTTTGGTCGAAAAATTATTCAAGATTACCTTAGCATGGGTTCCCTCTCATTGCTCGATTCCGGGGAATGAGAAGGCGGACTCGCTAGCTAAGGTGGGCGCTCTAGAAGGCACACTTTTTGAAAGGCAAATTGCTTATAATGAATTTTTCCACATTCCTCGTCAGTACACGCTCGTAAGTTGGCAGCGCATGTGGAGTGGAGATGAGTTCGGTCGTTGGTTACACACGATTATCCCTAAGGTCTCCACGAGTGCATGGTTCAAGGGATTGAATGTAGGTCGTGATTTCATTCGCGTGATATCTCGGCTTATGTCCAATCACTACAACCTAAACGCGCATCTCTATCGCATTGGGCTCGCAGCAAACAATCTTTGTGATTGTGGCGATGGCTACCACGACATCGAGCATGTTGTCTGGTCGTGTATCCGGTTCCATACTGCTCGCTCTTAGCTCTCTAGAGCACTGAGAGCACAAGGCAGACAATCGGAGATCCCCGTCCGGGATATCTTAGGTAGCCGTGATCCTGATCTTCTGCTTCATCTATACCTGTTCCTCAGGAACGCCGATGTCAACGTTTAATGATGTTTCCTTCGTTGTGTCCCCGTGTTATATCCCTCCTATCCGATCGATAAACTTTTACTTAGTCGCGGCAATACATACACACACTCTTTACAGATACACGGGCCAAAGGTTGTGCAGTCCACTGATCATTCAACAAGAGCCAAAGGTTGTACCGCTCATGACAACTCTACATGAACTGATGATTGCGCCGGTTAGTGACCATTCTATCCTGGATTCCTCGAGTCGAGAAAGACGCACCACGCTAGATATGAGGTACAGACTAGGGGGGCGTTCCTGATTAAGGGTCAGCTGCATCCCAATAGGAAGTATCCCGTGTCGGGCACACGTACAGAGCATTGGAGACAGCAACATCCGAATCACGAAAACACTTGTAATACTAACCTCGAGCCAACCGCGAGTAAACGGTTACATATTACTAACATAGATAATAAGAAAAATTGTCAAAGTATTGAACTCCCGGCCCCGTGAGGCTAACGCCATATGAGCCTTGATAAAAATATATATTTTGGAAAAAAAATAATCAGCAGGCAGTCACCGTTCGGCTTCGGGCGGTCTCTGATTATCCCGCGAATGCTCAGGGACCCACATTATTCACAACGTTATTTCGCCAATAAACCCGGTCCATAACTGCAGTTCTCCAACTCCGGGTTGCATCGATTCTTCTCAAATCATGACCATCTGGTCCAACCACCTCGCTCACTGAGATCCTCTTGTTCGAGGATTCGATATGACTTTGCAGGGCTGATGTTCGGCAATGCAACCCCATCGCACTGGCAGGGCTGCCATAATAAAATCTGTGTTCTCGGTCTCAAAAAATCTTTTCATCTGAGTTTTTTCTCAGAAAATCTGTATCGAAATCTGTATTAACCCGTTGGTGGTCGTTTGTCTGCTCTCAGATACCACAGCAAAGAAGTATACTAATATTAAATGTCAGTTCACACTTTCTCTAAACGAATTTCAATGCCTTGTGAATTTATTCACGAACCAAAACGGTGCTACTATGAATAATAAATAATGGTACCCAGTATAAACAAAAGCTCTTGCTCGAGGAAAGAATTAATGGAAAACTCCATGTATTGTGGTACTGTGTAGATATAAAGAGCATTGTTTTGTATGTTCAAACAGAAAGATAAAAGGCGCCAAAATATTTTTTTGTGATACATGCGGATCTTTTTCACACGAGCAATTATAGCAAATATTTTTTAAACATAAATTTAAAAACATTGTTCAGTAAATACTTATCAGAAGTTTTCAAAAAAATAAAGGAATCTTGTTCATCTTTCATAATATAACATAGTTATATATCACTGCTTTTTCAAGTAAAAATAATTGCAACCAGTACGACAAATATGTCGAAATTAAATACGACCGCAAAGGGTTAAACTAAGCTAGAGACGAACAAAGTTTGAAGGCTGAACATTCTATAATAAAAATCAATCTATAATTTGCGATGACGTATGTACAATTCCGACAACTACGGTGGTGTGAATAAGTTAACTCTAACAGATTATCAAGCTCGAAAGCAGTTTCAAATTGTTTATTAATGTAGAAAAAAATATTATTGAGATCAAGTCATAGCTAATTTTGGATTATGCGTTTGAGTCTAGTTTTTGAAAAATCTGTAAATCTGTATGAAAACCAAAAAAAATCTGTAATCTGTATCTACAGATTCTTGGTTTCAAAAAGTCTGAAAATTTTGTATAAAAACAGATTATTCTGAAAATATGGCAGCTCTGCGCACTGGTTCAGCCTCGCCAACGCTAGTCAATTCATTTTTTAGTCAAGTCACTTTTTGTTGGCGGCGACTGCCGAAGCGAAGCTGCTGAGAGTAGAGTCAGTCCTCATTTTTCACCTTCGAAGATTTCGGGCCCTGACTCTGAGCACTCGGCGTTCGACAACACCAAGTGCTTGTGAGTCCTCTTCGAGCATCTTCCTTGATTCGTGTCTATAGAGAACAACCGGTCGAATTAGGGGTTTGCACATGGTACACTTTGTACGGGGTCGAAGATTGTTTGGTCTTATGGATATGTTGAGCCCATAGTAAGCAAGCGGTTAGTTCCACGATAAGTTCTGACGTTGATGATATCTGAGAAGTGCCGACCATTAATCAAAACGTGATCAATTTATGTTTCCGTTTGCTCAGGGGATCTCCAGGAAGGTGGTGCTATGTATGGCCATGTTCTTGGAGGCTACGAAGTCGATAAGTCTTAAGCCGTTACCGTTGGTTCTTGGATGGAACTGAACATACCTATTATAGGTTTGAGCTCCTTCTCTTGGCTGACATGAGCCTTCAAATCACTGATGAAGATTTTTATTTCGTGTTGTGGCCAACGATCGTATTTATGCTCTAGCTGTGCGTAAAATTTTTCTTCATCGTCATCGGTGCCCCAATCAGCCGAAAACCCTCGTGGACAGCTTTGTTTAGAGTCCCACTCTGGCACGAGGACGCGGTATAAGTCTACCATTGCAAGAAGTTAACTTTTGGAGATATGATTTGACACTTGCTTGATACTGGGTGGGTATCGACGACCAAGAAAAACACCCATAGTTCAAAGTTCATGCTATGTATTCGGTGAGCGACCTGCGGTGTACATTATGAATTGTTGATACCAACACAGGAGCTCGCCACCGAACTCAGCTTATGCGTTTGAGTCTAGTATTGAAGGAAAAACGACAATATGAACAATAGATGAGCAAAGGTCATTTTGCGGTACGACAACGCTCGGCCACATGTTGCTTAAGTCGTCAAAAATTACCTAGAAACATTTTGTTGGGACGTTCTCTCCAACCGCCGTATTCTTCAGATATAACCCCTTCCGTTTACCATTGTTTTCGATCGATGACGCATAGTCTGAGAGAAAACATTGATTTCAACAACGCAAAATAAGCTCGTAGCTTACACGAGGTCCGTTCAAAAAGTATCGCGACTTTCGAATTTACGTATATTCGATTCTAGATTTTTTTTTGTGGCATTATGTTGGTACTCATGTCTCTCACTTATGCTGACAAGTACGGCTATTTTGAATGTTCAGTTAATTTTTGACAACTGTTTTTGTTACACGTGTTTTGGTTCATCTTCGATTTTTGCCTATTGCCTATCTCTAGAGAAATTCCTTCGTAGTGCTGAAGCAAAATCGGCTAGGGCTATGGAAATGCTCAATGGAATGGGATAGAGTGGACCACTCTATCTACAAGAGCTGTTCTAAAAGAATCTCGATTTTTGTATACCCACGGATTACTTAGATTCGATTTCAATTGTTGACAGGCTTCCGGCACGCTTTGCGTCATTTACATATTTTCGACCCTCCGTGAACATTTTTTCGAACTTCGATAAACGTTGTTTCGCTCCAAGGTAGGTTCACCATATGTCACAATCAACATTTGGAATGTGTTCGCGCACTTATTTTGTTTTTCACACAAAATTTGATACAGATTCTTTGATCCATTTTTGCAATAGGCAAAAATCGAAGATGAACTAAAACACGTGTAAGAAAAGCAGTTATCAAAAATTAACTGAACATTCAAAATAGCCGTACTTGTCAGCATGAGAGAGAGACATGAGTACCAACATAATGCCACCAAAAAAATTAGAATCGAATATACGTAACCCGCGTAAATTCGATAGTAGCGATATTTTTTGAACAGACCTCGTATAGTAAAACCTCGATTATCCGCGAACGGGTGATCCGCGGTGTGCATTATCCGGAAAGGCGAGTTCTATAGTAATTCAATGTACCATCCCGAAAGTTGTTAGTGAGTGGTAGGCTCTAGCTTATTTGTTTTGATTATCTGAACATTCGTGCACACGACTTTACAAATGGATGATTTCTGTGTTGATAAATAATAGTTTCCATCTTGATTTTTTTTTTCGTTTTGTAGTCATTTGTTTTAATCATTTTTAAACATTTTCGCGATTTACTCTGACACGGATAATCGGGGCTCTACTGTGTTAACAAACAATATAAATCGAAATCACGAACACGATGCAACATATATTTTTCCCATATGCAGGATAATCTTAACCTTCAAAACCATTCAAAGAGGAAGCAGACACCACATGAAGACACTTATCAAGGCTGGTTCAAATCGTTCAAAACAGGTTATTTCGACATAAAGGAGAAGATCAAACGAGAACCATTGAGAAATTAGATGTTAGATGAAGACTCCACACAATCGAAGGCACAATTTGCGAACGAGTTGAGATTGAAAACTGCGCGAAAATACGTGAACTACATAGAAGGGACTAAATAACTCTCAAAACCATATGTAGTTGGAAGCGTGCTTAGCGCACTTTTTCTCAATTCATGGACATTCGAATAGGATTTAAAATCGAAGCAAGAGAAAAATTTCACTCGATTAAAAAACCTTATATGGGCTGTTAAATCAAATACAAGATCTTTGGAGTGAATCATTCGCCAGCCGCAAACAGCATTAGTTTTTCGCACGCAAGATTGACAACCATTAAAACACTCTACCGAAACCGGCTTCGCAGGCTACCATTATGCAATCCCATATTCAGTTTTGTTGGGCAAATGTTATTTTGTCAAGCTCGAACGAGTTTTACGATGCACCGTGGGATGAGCGGTGGAACACTCACCTTCCGCATTTGTGTATTTGGCATGGAGTCCGTTCCGTTATATTCGTCGCTTTTGCCACGTTGAATAAAAATGCGAATGTTGTTTCTCCCTCTTTCTTGTTTGCGAAGTTACTACTAGTTACTATTGGATGTTTTATTTATTATAGCTCAATATTGATCAAACAAATATCGCGAGAAACTCGCACTGAAACATTATTTCCAATAAGAGATCCCCACTGGTTAGAATCCAATAAAATTTAAGAAAAGCATCTATACGGAAGTTCCCTAGTCAAAATAAACACATTGTTACAACTTGTGAGTCAATCGGTCAGACAACTATGGCAACGGTATGTTATATTACTCGGCAGGTGCCGAAATGAGAAACGAACATTAATTCATGTTATTTACTACAAACAACAAAACTATCACAATTGTACTGGATGGGGTTGCGTGAATGACACTCATTCAATCATTCAGCCATAGTTGGTCAAAGCTGTTGGTGTAGGGGTAGACATCCGTTGTTTGGGCGTACAGTTCGCCCTGTACTTTCCTGCAATAGAAACGGCAAATTTTTTAATCAAACTTCAAAACATATTCCTTCAAATTGGACTCTGATTCGCATACCTTTTTCGCTTCTCCATATACCCCATCCTGAACCCAGTTGGGTAATCTGTCTCACGGTCCTTCACGATCTCACAGGTGGACGGTCTTGGTTCGGCGTAAAACCCTTCGCTGAATGCCAAGTTGTAGAACACCGGACAAAGTCCGTGCGAGCCCAAGGGCGGTTTTCCCGCCGCCGGTTGTTTGAATCCACACTGGCCCATCCGCCAGTCTTGGTGGCATTTGTTCATCAGCTTGGTACCCTTGTCGGTGCTCGTATGGATGCACTGCACATTCTGTGCCGCATTCCGGAAGTTGATCCCCTTGAAGAATCGGTCCTGGTCAAAACCTGGGCCCGCCATATCACAGGTATCGATTTCTTCAATTACGTTGAAGCCTATCTGATTGCCAGCATCCAGCACCAGCTGGGCTCCGAAGCTGAAACCAAACATGTACAGGTTTTCGAACTGCATCCCTTCATACTGCAGTGATCGAAGAAATTTCAGGAGCACCCCACTTAAGTTGTTGAAACGTTTGAACAGATACGGATAGCCCCCGCTGGAGAAGGTAGAGTAGTCCATACAAATCACGCAGCCCCCGCGGTGAACCCGTAGATTCTCTTCCAGATCACCAATCCAGAACGTCTCGTAGCAGTTCTCGTGCCATCCGTGAGCGATTATGGAAAACTTTTCTGTCGTCGAGCAATTGGTCCCGGAGAGCAACGGATTTTCGCCAACGGTCGTTGTTTTCGTCAAGTTGCCGCTGTAATCATATTGTTGGGCGATTAGTAATGGATTCATGTTTTTTTTTTCAAGTAATAATCAATCAGCTGATAATAAAAGTTAGAGGAAAAATGTGTACAAAAAATGAAATGAGACACCAAGCGTGATTGACGTCTTCTCTTTAGTTTGTAAAGTTCTAGTTTGAAAAATTGTTCAGTTGAGGTCAGAACACACTGTGCCTATTCCCAATTTCCTCAAGCATTTCTCCTACCCCATCTACCTGTAGTAAAAATTGACACGATTTATACGAATGGCACGCGTTAAAAAGGTATCGAAGATGCAACGGGAGAGACGTGAAAAAAATCTGTAAACTCACGTTTAAAGGGTGTGTCACATCAAATTGCATCACGGAAAAAAATTCGCTGTAGAAATTCGCCCAGTAGACCGATCCTTTTGAAAATTTTAGACAGTAAAATAAAAACTATTAAACAACTTTTGGCATTTTCTTTTTATTCATACTTCGAGCCCAAGCCCGTATGCTCGCACCTTCCTCTTTACCCCGTCCATAAGGTTCTGTACAACGTCAGGTTGTAGTTATTTTTTGAACAGAAATCCATTTTCTCTTGAAGTCCGCCTCCGATTTGACAACTTTTGGGTTCTTCCGGAGGGCCTGCTTCATAATCGCCCAATATTTCTCTATTGGGCGAAGCTCCGGCGCGTTGGGCGGGTTCATTTCCTTTGGCACGAAGGTGACCCCGTTGGCTTCGTACTACTCCAACACGTCCTTTGAATAGTGGCACGAAGCGAGATCCGGCCAGAAGATGGTCGGGCCCTCGTGCTGCTTCAATAGTGGTAGTAAGCGCTTCTGTAGGCACTCCTTAAGGTAAACCTGCCCGTTTACCGTGCCGGTCATCACGAAGGGGGCGCTCCGCTTTCCGCAAGAGCAGATCGCTTGCCACACCATGTGCTTTTTGGCAAACTTGGATAGTTTCTGGCTGCGAATCTCCTCCGGAACGCTGAATTTGTCCTCTGCGGAGAAGAACAACAGGCCCGGCAGCTGACGAAAGTCCGCTTTGACTTAGGTTTCGTCGTCCATTACCAGGCAATGAAGCTTCGTCAGCATTTCGGTGTACAGCTTCCGGGCTCGCGTCTTCCCCACCATGTTTTGCCTTTCGTCGCGGTTAGGAGCCTTCTGAACCTTGTATGTACGCAGGCCCTCCCGCTGCTTGGTCCGCTGGACGAATGAACTTGACAAATTCAGCTTATTGGCGACATCCCGGACCGAACTTCTCGGATCACGTCTAAACTGCTTAACTACGCGCTTGTGATCTTTTTCACAGACGGAGCATCCATTTTTGCCGTTCTTCACCTTCCGGTCGATGGTTAGGTTCTCGAAGTATCGTTTTAGTACTCTGCTGACCGTGGATTGGACGATTCCCAGCATCTTACCGATGTCCCGATGTGACATCTCCGGATTCTCGAAATGAGTGCACAGGATTAATTCACGACGCTCTTTTTCGTTCGACGACATTTTTCCAAATTTACGAAAAATTGACAGTGAATTGACAGCATGGCCAACGTGATCTATACACTCTTATCTGATTATAAGCGAAAGCTGAAGATATAATTCCTAAAAATTAAATTTCTACAGCGTTTTTCCCGTGATGCAATTTGATGTGACACACCCTTTATAACCCAATGTGGTCAGGAGGAATGACCGCCAAGGCTGTCAGTTCAGTTCAGTTCTTTGTTTTTAAGAGGCTTTAAACTTTGCAGTTCATTCGCCTCGAGCTCGCCAAGGCTCTCAAGTTTGTAAAATCGACTGGTAATACCGTGCCAAACGATGACTAAAAGCAATCGCAAAAAGGGTAGGAACTTCAACTACGTCAAGTGAAAAAGGTGAGTTTCTTCAAACCCCCCATCACGCCAGATCCAAAACGAGCATGGACACTGGAACAAGCAAAAAACCTGACCATAATTTCAACAAAACAGATGGGGCTCCGATTCTCCCAAACAAACCCCCGGACCGGTCAACCCAACCTAATGCAGAACACTAAAGTTTTGCAAATAAACCTCCATCACGCTAAAGCAGCGTCGAGCGTGTTATCCAGGAGGTTTACAAAAGACGCGGTAGATTTAGCTATTATCCAAGAGCCTTGGGTTCACAAAGGAAGAATACTAGGTATTCAAACAGGTTCATGTAAGTTGTTCTACGATGACAAGCACGACTCCCCAAGAGCTGCTGTCTTTGTAAATGCAAACATTAAATGCTTTCCTATTACAGAGTTCATTCAAAGGGACATCGTCGCAATCAGAGTGGAAGTACCAACCGCCAAAGGAAGATCCGACATCGTAATTGCGTCGGCTTACTCGAATACAAATCCTGGCTATAATGGCGACACAAAATGCTCTCGATGGCACCCAACAAGACCTGAAAGTGCAAAGGATGTCACTAACATAGTTGCTGGGTTAGTCTTCACGAGAGCCAGAGTAGTTAACGCGGTGTGATCCTTTCTACCTTACAAATCTGCAGGTGCAGATGGAATTTTTCCAGCCCTGACTCAAAATGGAGAATCAAAACTAATTCCACCTCTAATCGAAATTTTTAAGGCAAGCCTGATACTAGAGCACATTCCTTCGATATGGAGACTTGTTAAAGTAGTTTTCATTCCAAAAGCGGGGAATCGTGACAAATCACTCCCAAAGGCATTCAGACCAATTAGTTTATCATCAATAGTGCTGAAAACTATGGAAAAAGTATTGTATGAATACATAAAGTCTATATTCATGTCCAAATGCCCATTATCTAAATACCAGTTTGCCTACCAATCAGGCAAATCCACATTAACAGCGCTACACACGCTTGTAACAAAAATTGAAAAATCTCTCTTGTCAAAAGAAACCGCTCTATGCGCGTTTCTTGACATCGAAGGTGCCTTTGATAATGCTTCTTATCTATCAATGGCACAAGCTATGAGAAAAAGACGCTTCGATAACTGCATAGTCAAATGGATCCAGGGCATGCTCACACATAGACGAATCACCTCGGAGCTGGGCGGGTCGTCAACATGTGTGATTGCAACGAAAGGTTGCCCACAAGGAGGGGTTTTATCACCCCTCCTTTGGTCACTTGTAGTTGCCAACCTTCTGATAAGTTTAGAGGTAAAAGGATTCGAAGTTGTGGGCTTTGCCGATGATCTTTTCGTAATGGTACGAGGCAAGTTTGACGACGTGTTATCGAGCAGAATGCAGATGGCCTTAAACTTTACACAATCTTGGTGTATCACAGAAGGTCTGAGCTTAAATCCCTCAAAAACAACAATTATTCCGTTCACCAAAAAGAAAAAACTGCACCTGCAGTCTCTGCATCTTGGGGGAGAGGAAATAAAAAAGCAGCGCTTCAGTGAAATATCCAGGTGTAATCTTAGATGCTAAATTAAACTGGAACGCACACTTAGATTCACTAATCAGCAAGGCCAACTCAGCTCTATGGGCGTGCTCTAAAATGATAGGAAGAACATGGGGCCTTAAACCAAAAATGGTTATGTGGGTTTACACTGCAATTGTGCGGCCTAGGATAACCTATGCCTCACTTGTATGGTGGCCAAAGACTAAGGAGACTGTAGCTACATAAAAGCTAAACAAACTCCAACGACTAGCATGCGTTGCAATTACTGGAGCAATGCGAAGTACACCCTCAAAGGCATTGGAGGCTATCCTTTGAACCTTTGAACCAATATGTTCAGCTAGAGGCTGAAAAAAGCGCTCTAAAGTTTAAAAGATGGAAAAAAAAATACTAGACGGACCAGTTTTGTCTCCGTCTAGTATTTTTTCCATCTTGAGCATCTTGAATCTTTTACCCATTGGACCAGCCTCAGAGATGAACAATGATTGGATGGAACCTAGGACCAATTATAACATTCCATACAGAGTTCTCGTGAACATTCTCGCTCAGTATGGGATGAAGGTGGCCCCAACGTTCGTAATGGTTCAATCATGTTCTACACTGATGGGTCGAAAATGGGAATCAGAACAGGTGCTGGAGTGTATCGTCCCAGAACAAAAATCTCTGTGGCTATGGGAAACTGGCCAACCGTTTTTCAGGCAGAAATAGCTGCAATAATAGAATGTCTAAATGTCTGCCTCAAAAGAAAGTATAGACATGTTAACATCTGCATATTCTCTGACAGTCAAGCGGCACTTCAAGCTCTAAATGTCTTCAAGTGCTCTTCAAAAATTGTCTGGAAATGCATTTCCCTTTTACGGCAATTAAGTCAGATAAGTTCGGTACAATTGTACTGGATTCCGGTATAGAGGGCAACGAGCGAGCTGATGAACTTGCCAGGAACGGCTCAAACTCAAACACTGGTCCAGAACCATTCTGTGGACTTTCCGACTGTGTGTTGAAAAGTGAGCTGGAAAAATGGGAAGACCGGGAAGTGACAGCCAATTGGATGGCTGCAAAACTTAAACAGGCGAAAACATTTATTACGCCGAGTATTAAAATTACTCAACAGCTGCTAAGCCTTAATAAGAAAGACTTAAGCACATTCACTGGTCTTGTAACAGGACACTGCCCAAGTAAATACCATATTAAGAACATAGTTTTAGCACAAGATGATATATGTCGCTTTTGCAATGCCGAAAGCGAAACCTCGGAACATTTGCTCTGTAACTGCGGAGCTCTAACTAGACGCAGACTTCAACACCTTGATAAAGCTACTCTGAAGCCCAAGGAAATTTGGTCTGCGTCGCCGATCAAGATTATAAATTTTATCAAACAGATTATTCCTGATTGGCACCTATCACGCTATAGCTTTCAGTCTACTCCTTCATCAATAAGTAGTAGATAAGCTTGAAGTGAAGTCTAAAAAAAGGGGTATACCACAATAGTTAAAAAAAAATGGACGCAGTGGTTCACACCCAATAGGGGGAAGAAAACGATGACTAACGACGAATGACGAAGCTAGAGAAACGCAAAGTCGTAGTGTTGATGTTTTCTGAGAAATGAACGAACCATTGATTTCTCGGTCTGTGAGACCAGTGTGCGAGTATAGGAGGGTTAAACGTGTCGCATTAGAGGTCTGTCAGTTAGCTAGATGTCGAATTAGATGTAACTCACTGTACCTCGATTGAATCGTTCAATACATCTGTAGTATATTAAGAATTATTCTTGATCCGCATTTTGATTTGGTCATCGTAAGTGGCTCCACGAACATTCTGGACAACTCTCTACAGAATGACGTTCAAATTGGAAGAAAAAAACGATCAGTGTAAAACGGTTCCGTGAATCTTGCGCATCGAGAATGGATGAAGAGTTATTCAATGGCAACGATAGCAGTTGTAGAAACACAGTTTTAATTCAATTCAACCGAATCTAAAATGTGTTCGATAGAAACAAAACAAATACAAGTAAACTTGTTAATATCTGCTTGCAACCACCGATGCTGCTCGACCACAATAACAAGTGTTTACTCAACATTTTGCAATCGCCGCTCTGGTCTTTCATGTAACCAACGAGTCTTGTTTCAATCGAACTGTATGTTGGTAAATAAAGTCTAGATGCCGATCACCTTCATCACCGTGATAAACAATGGTTTTTACCTCTGATAGAACCGGAATAAGACATTCCTCTCAAATATTTTATTCGCCTCTTGAAACCGTCGCTGTCCCAAACCCGCGCTGATAAGATCACTTTCACTGACTTCCATTTTGGAATGTTCCTCGTCCATTATTGGTCCGCCCTCCTGGTGGATGTGATTATCGGCGGTAGCATTGTTGTTCGCTGTCACACCACCAGTATCCTGCTGGGTCATCTGGTTTGGAGTGCTACCGAGTCTGGTTTGTGCATTCCATTCCCGGATCCGATACCGACGAACGATCCGTTCATCCACGCGCGCTTTGAACCGATCCAAAACTCGGCCGGATATGGCGAAGCACTCGAAAGACACACCAATCACTACCAAAACAATCCACGCTGATCGCAACATCTTCAGAAACAAGTGGTAACTAAAATTTCCCGTTGAGGTATCAATAAGGCTGAACCGATTTCAACTCCAAAAACGCTACAGTGGTGGCAGCTGGTTTCACCGCGCGAAATACCTGCTTTCCATGCCGAAGCCCCCTAAATGAACGAGCGGTTTGACTGCTTATGCCCACAATGTTTCCATCGCAGCGGTTAGCCCTCACATCCCGGGTGTCCGAAAACAGCAAACGAAGGCTGCACGATGAAAGGTACTGAAAAACTGATTGTGTTGTCAACATAAGAGGGCAAGATAAAAACTGCACCGAGAGCATGACTTTTCTTCTGCTGCTGTTCGATTAATAAAGCGGTTTTTATTATCATTAGCAAAACTTTGACACACTAACATGGTTTGATATGAATGGTCTTTTTTTGAATTGGCTTCTATAAAACCTCAATTACTGGCATGCGGATGAAATCCAGCGATGCAATTAGTTGTTCAGTGGGGGTATTGCGAATAGCCGTGAACTTGAGCGAATCACTTTGACCATGAATAAGCATGAGGAGAAACTAAACGCAGGTAAAAACGGGGTTTTCGACCGTGTTTTGTTAATTTATGCAATTCGAGTCCTGATGGAAATGACAGTCACCTTTCCACTCGAAAGTGTGATGTCACTGAAGATCACAATGATTAAGAAACATTGGTGATTTAACCTTCTGAGCGTTATGAATACCACATTGTCGGCGCCCGAAATATTCCAGCGAATCATGGATGAGATATAAAAAAAGACGGCGCCAGTGGTTGTATGGTTAGCGTAACAGCCTCACAATCCGATCGGCCTGGGTTCAATCCCAGCTGGCGTCGTTGGGATTTTCTGAGGCGAAAAATCTCTGGTTACGTCTTCCTTCGGAGCGGAAGTAAAAGAAGTTGGCCCGGCTCATGAGTTGTTGAGTCTGATAGGTAGGAACAGGTGGAGTCGCCTCCCTGATGTCGGTGATTGGCACTAAAGTGGCGGAAATAGGCCGACGAAAAATAAGCGAAGATAAAAAAAAAAAAATACCACATTTCCATATTCATACGAAAAAACTGTACAACATAAGCTATGAATATATGGTTTCTTACAAAACCGTTCAAAGTGCGATTAGCGTTAGCTCTGAAATGTAATAAAACAGTTCGAATGCGTTGTTCATGACAACTCAAAAATGCAAACATTATCAACAAATTTGACAATGAAATTTCAATGTTCATCAGCCCGGCAAACACGTTGTCGTAAAAATTAGGCAGTTTACAGAAACTAAAATTTTATACATATTCATAGTAGTTTTAAAACTTTATAGATCGCTCGTGGTTGAAGCCGCCATTTACTAAGTACCGGCTTGGTACTCCCAGTACGAGCTAATTTTTCATTACATGTCGCATTACGCTTATTCCTTTTGTTTAGAAGGAAGGTAAATCTATTGAACTTACGCGATGAAAAGATTATTATAAAGCTACTGCGAAAACAGCAAATCCTACTCTGCCGTAATCTCACAAAGTGACGCAAGCGCCAGAGGGAGAAATTTTCAGTACGAGACTTTTCGCAAAATTGCATGTAAAGGGTGTGTCACATCAAATTGCATCACGGAAAAAACGCTGTAGAAATTTAATTTTTAGGAGTTATATCTTCAGCTTTCGCTTATAATCAGATAAGAGTGTATAGATCACGTTGGCCATGCTGTCAATTCACTGTCAATTTTTCGTAAATTTGGAAAAATGTCGTCGAACGAAAAAGAGCGTCGTGAATTAATCCTGTGCACTCATTTCGAGAATCCGGAGTTGTCATATCGGGACATCGGTAAGATGCTGGGAATCGTCCAATCCAAGGTCAGCAGAGTACTAAAACGATACTTCGAGAATCTAACCATCGACCGGAAGGTGAAGAACGGCAAAAATGGATGCTCCGTCAGTGAAAAAGATCACAAGCGCGTAGTTAAGCAGTTTAGACGTGATCCGAGAAGTTCGGTCCTGGATGTCGCCAATAAGCTGAATTTGTCAAGTTTATCGTCCAGCGGACCAAGCAGCGGGAGGGCCTGCGTACATACAAGGTTCAGAAGGCTCCTAACCGCGACGAAAGGCAAAACATGGTGGGGAAGACGCGAGCCCGGAAGCTGTACACCGAAATGCTGACGAAGCCGCATTGCCTGGTAATGGACGACGAAACCTACGTCAAAGCGGACTTTCGTCAGCTGCCGGGCCTGTTGTTCTTCTCCGCAGAGGACAAATTCAGCGTTCCGGAGGAGATTCGCAAGCAAAAACTATCCAAGTTTGCCAAAAAGTACATGGTGTGGCAAGCGATCTGCTCTTGCGGAAAACGGAGCGCCCCCTTAGTGATGACCGGCACGGTAAACGGGCAGGTTTACCTTAAGGAGTGCCTACAGAAGCGCTTACTACCACTATTGAAGCAGCACGAGGGCCCGACCATCTTCTGGCCGGATCTCGCTTTGTGCCACTATTCAAAGGACGTGTTGGAGTGGTACGAAGCCAACGGGGTCACCTTCGTGCCAAAGGAAATGAACCCGCCCAACGCGCCGGAGCTTCGCCCAATAGAGAAATATTGGGCGATTATGAAGCAGGCCCTCCGGAAGAACCCAAAAGTTGTCAAATCGGAGGCGGACTTCAAGAGAAAATGGATTTCTGTTCAAAAAAAAAAACTACAACCTGACGTTGTACAGAACCTTATGGACGGGGTAAAGAGGAAGGTGCGAGCATACGGGCTTGGGCTCGAAGTATGAATAAAAAGAAAATGCCAAAAGTTGTTTAATAGTTTTTATTTTACTGTCTAAAATTTTCAAAAGGATCGGTCTACTGGGTGAATTTCTACAGCGTTTTTTCCGTGATGCAATTTGATGTGACACACCTTTTATAATCAGCATACGTATGGGGGTCTCCGTAGCCACATTGGTTGCGCGTTCGCGATCGATCGTGAGTTCAAAACTCAGGGCCCTCATTGACCATCTTTGTGTTGTTACAGAATAGCTACGTCCACGCAACAATCATCAGCGATGGAGATCGATCCACGGTCGAAATAAGATCGATTCATTCATACAACTGTACTCTGCTCTGCAAGACACATCGGGCTGATGTTCTATAAATAACTCAACAATGATCAATCAACTGTCCCGCTGTCCTTTGGTCCAACTGGATAATCGGAATCGGAAGAACAGAAAGAATACTCTTACGCCTAAATGGCTACTATGTGAATGTACCATATGTAATGGTATAGAAGGAATACTGGCGAATGACAACTGTGTAATGTGCTAATTATAGATAATGATAACCATGTGACATGTACACGATTAAAATTCGGCTCTGTTACATCTAAAATGCTAATGAGCCTTAAATAAATAAATGGGATAAAAAAAAATCAGCATACGTGTATATTACGAAAATCTGATCTGTACAAATTGTGTACAATTGATGGAAAAACATTGCCATCGGTTCGATTTTTGAAAAAATGCAGTTTTATTTAAGCTATGTTACCAACGCCAGTTTGTTGTGTAAACAGCAAATTTTAATCGCTGTTTCCACAACCGATTGGCGTTCATCCATCAAAGTATGGGAGAATCTGTTTCCAAATATCTTCTACAACATGCCACCGCTGAGTGGAGCAAAAGATAGCATCAGAGAGAAGAGTTCTACACATTTTCCGTCCTTGTAGCGTGTGTCGAGCGGGCCAACGTAGTTGAGAACCCGATTGTAACAACTATTGACAGCAATACAAAATGCAATTGAAAACATCCGTGTTGAATAAGATAATGCCGTCCGAAATTATCCGATGTAAAGCAAATACAGTTTACGCGAGGATGTTCTGAGTTTTGTTATAAGATGCGTTTCGATGGAGATTTTAGACATTACCCTTCGATCAACTCTCAGCTTCAATTCATCCGAAAAAGACATTGAGCAAGTGAGTTAAGTGAACATCGTCAAGATGCTTTGTCCCTTGATTGATGTTGTTATTTGAAATGTTTTGTCCCTTCTCGTTCATTCTATGCCATCAGAACGGATTAAAAATCATATCGCATCAGATTCCAAATTACGTCACATTATAAGGGAAATGGCACTTGCGCCACATCACAGTGGAAATGGCGCTTACGCCATTCCGTTTTGAAGCTTTTACGGGGTCATTTTTCCACATTTCTATAAAACTTCGCAGTCGTTTGAAAGAATTTGGTATTCTTTATCGATTTATAACATAAAAAGTTAAATGTCAATTTTGGCGCTTGCGTCACTTTGCGAGATCACGGCAGTACTGTACGGGCTACAAATAATTGACGACGTCGATGGCACGTAATTATTGCCAGGAACAACAACAAACCACTGTACGAAAACCGTCGGTAACTAAAGGCCGATTGAAAGGCTAATGGTCGATAAAGTGTTAAGAACAATTCGAAAAGAGGTGGACTACGAAATTATAATCGGCGAGAAACAAAGATTATGGAAATTCAAAAATGAAACTGCTTTCTCTTTCAAATGCTTTCATTGAGTGAGAGGCGCGAACGTTTCACGAAGCCAGTTTAAGCAGATTTTTGAATTAACTCTCAGAATTAACATATGATGTTGATCGTTCGCTGTCCAGAATAATACTGAAACACTGAACATGCTGAATATCCAAGTTTGTTTTCAGTATCAAAATTACATTTCTAACGATCTAATATCTTTTTCACATCCGGCTTGAATTGCGCTGCACGTCAATGACGCCACTTCTAACCTGAAAACAATGTTTTGATTCACTAAAATTAACTGATCGATCGGAAAAGCAATAAGTCATTCATAATTCATCAATCATCATGCTAACGGACCGGTGGCAGCGACAGCTTGGCTTTCCAAATAGGCTTTTCCAAGGCCGAGTGATTAGTTTAGTTTTCCACATTTGTTGTTTTAGAGGCGAACGAACTGAGAAAATCTGACAGTCTGGGAAAGCCTCTATAATTCAAAACATTATTATTACACCAAAATATTCGAACACGCTTCTATATTCTATATCCAGTGAAAATCGCTTTTGATTACTTCAGATAAAGGGTGTGTCACATCAAATTGCATCACGGAAAAAACGCTGTAGAAATTCGCCCAGTAGACCGATCCTTTTGAAAATTTTAGACAGTAAAATAAAAACTATTAAACAACTTTTGGCATTTTCTTTTTATTCATACTTCGAGCCCAAGCCCGTATGCTCGCACCTTCCTCTTTACCCCGTCCATAAGGTTCTGTACAACGTCAGGTTGTAGTTTTTTTTTGAACAGAAATCCATTTTCTCTTAAAGTCCGCCTCCGATTTGACAACTTTTGGGTTCTTCCGGGGGCCTGCTCCATAATCGCCCAATATTTCTCTATTGGGCGAAGCTCCGGCGCGTTGGGCGGGTTCATTTCCTTTGGCACGAAAGTGACCCCGTTGGCTTCGTACCACTCCAACACGTCCTTTGAATAGTGGCACAAAGCGCGATCCGGCCAGAAGATGGCCGGGCCCTCGTGCTGCTTCAATAGTGGTAGTAAGCGCTTCTGTAGGCACTCCTTAAGGTAAACCTGCCCGTTTACCGTGCCGGTCATCAC
This sequence comes from Toxorhynchites rutilus septentrionalis, assembly GCF_029784135.1. Taxonomy (NCBI): domain Eukaryota; kingdom Metazoa; phylum Arthropoda; class Insecta; order Diptera; family Culicidae; genus Toxorhynchites; species Toxorhynchites rutilus. Next base: position 97,918,133 of record NC_073745.1, read on the forward strand.
GAATGGGGCGCTCCGCTTTCCGCAAGAGCAGATCGCTTGCCACACCATGTACTTTTTGGCAAACTTGGATAGTTTCTGCTTGCGAATCTCCTCCGGAACGCTGAGAGAACAACAGGCCCGGCAGCTGACGGAAGTCCGCTTTGACGTAGGTTTCGTCGTCCATTACCAGGCAATGCGGCTTCGTGAGGATTTCGGTGTACAGCTTCTGGGCTCGCGTCTTCCCCACCATGTTTTGCCTTTCGTCGCGGTTAGCAGCCTTCTGAACCTTGTATGTACGCAGGCCCTCCCGCTGCTTGGTCCGCTGGATGAATGAACTTGACAAATTCAGCTTATTGGCGAAATCCCGGACCGAACTTCTCGGATCACGTCTAAACTGCTTAACTACGCGCTTGTGATCTTTTTCACTGACGGAGCATCCATTTTTGCCGTTCTTCACCTTCCGGTCGATGGTTAGGTTCTCCAAGTATCGTTTTAGTACTCTGCTGACCGTGGATTGGACGATTCCCAGCATCTTACCGATGTCCCGATGTGACAACTCCGGATTCTCGAAATGAGTGCACAGGATTAATTCACGACGCTCTTTTTCGTTCGACGACATTTTTCCAAATTTACGAAAAATTGACAGTGAAGCATGGCCAACGTGATCTATACACTCTTATCTGATTATAAGCGAAAGCTGAAGATATAATTCCTAAAAATTAAATTTCTACAGCGGTTTTTCCGTGATGCAATTTGATGTGACACACCCTTTATTATTTTAGAATGCACCGAAATTTTTAAAATAAGTCGTTGGATATGTTCGCACAAATCCTGTCACCCAAACGTAATGCTTTCGTTTTTGAATTAAACTTACACTCCAGCACATATGCGGCAATGATATGGTGACACAATACAGAAGCACTCTCCACCAGACGGCATGAAGATTGCATCGAGCAAAACAGCTGTGTCACCATCAGCACTGAGAAAACTTATATCTGCTAGCTGGAGCGAGACTGTGCGAGCTTTTGCCCACCGAACCCACTCTGCTACGATCATCAGCTTTACTGAACTCACTCTCTCCTAGACTCACTCTCACCTAGACTCTCCAATATCATAGAGTTGTAGCAGCAGTAGTTCTTACACTTAGTTAAGCTAGTTAGATAAGTTCTAATAAAGATCTCATACCGATCAGACGTACTTTGTCGAGATTATTGTTATTCGTTAATCGTTATCAGCTAAATCGTTATTGAATCGTATCCGTATTGTACATATCAGGTGTGTCTTGTTTCAACTGTAATCGTAACCCAGTGACCTTCTAATCGAAAATTGTACACTCTATAAATTGAAAACGAGCGGAGATAAAATCTCAATATTGTTCGTAGAACGATCGTCTGTCAGATTTCTGTACTCAAAAAATGGAAAATACATCTTCAAAAATATCTTAAACATTAACCAAAGTACCCGAACACCTCACTTTATTCCTAACATAAAAAAAATCACGAAAATCCATTAATTCTCGATTTTCCAGACAAGAACCGCTCTTAAGGGGGTGTTCTAGTTTAGAGACCCGAATTTCGGACGTTTTTTCGAGCTCCGTAAAAATAAAACTTAGGATATTTTTACCATCCATCATATCATTATTTGTTCATCTATCTTTTAACAATAAAACAAAAATTGAACGGTGAGAAAATATTCATAACTAGAATAGTTACAGGCTGATGAAGTGAGGGAGTGCAAAAAAAGTTGTGCCATGGCGTACACGATTCAGCCCTTCTGGTTATATGAAACAAAAAAATCGAACAGATTCTGAATCAGTAAAGATGCCGCTATCGCATGAACCTCGGACAAGTCAAAAACATCTTTTTTGACAAAACGGCGGCCGATTGAAAAACAAAATGCGGTTTAAAACGTTTTTTCTTACGTTTTCCGATTCTCAAAAAATAATAAAATTTTAAAAATCTGATTTTTTAGAGGTTCATGCGATAGAGAGATGCATGCAGATTGTATTCATATAAATTCGACATGAATCGGATCAAACTACTTTCGAGAAAAACGCGTTTGAAATTCATTGTTATGGCCGTACCAGGTTAGATACCTCATCACTAAATGGCTCTAACTCGGTAAATAATAGGATTTTCGATATGTCTTTCCTAGCGTATGTTCTTGAATGCCCAACCTACAGAAATATGAAGGAAAAAAATTTTGATTTTTTTTCAAATTTCTATACTAGAATACTCCCTTAAGACACGTTGCTCTGATCCCTTCTGATTAATTTCCCCATAATTTTTCGAATGTTTTCCCCAAAGCTTATCATATCAGACATAATTTTCGATCAAGATTTTTATACCGTTAGCATTAGCATTAGCATTTAGCTAGTCGCACAATATCGTAGGTCGTACGAATTCAGAACTGTAATGTTAAAAACTAGTCTGCATCCAGTAATGCCCGTCTATTCAAATGATAAAAATTAACCCATCCCCCGCTATCCTTTATGGCGGATCCTCTTCTCCTACTATTCCTCAAAAAAAAAGCTCCACCAATTCTTTCTATTTCAGAAGTTCCCAGATCTAAGGTTTACCCCGAAGGCAAGACAGAGCGATATATCGTGTTTTTAGCCGATTGACGGCATTGAAATATCAAGAACCTTTTTCTGCAGTTGTCGTGATTAAAAGGTTAATCGAGACAAACTGCTAGTAGTTATTGTGAGCCTGCCCAAGCAAATGAAATTGTTAGATATGAAAGTTTTAAAAATGACTATCGTTTCTACATTCCCTGTCGAGAAGTTGAGATCGACGAAGTGATCACTGAACCGGGTCACACGAAGGAATGCATAATAAAAGGAGAAGGTAGGTCGGTACTTCATTCGCGTGATGTCCCGCCTTATGTCTACTCATCAGTTGTTGGTTTCCCGTCTCAACGCATTGGGATCCTTGATAGTAATATTTGCGTTTGTGGTGATAGCCCTGTATAAACCGACTATGTGGTCTGGTCGTGTATAAACCTTCATTCTGCCAGGGCTCATCCATCGGAATCACTCAAGGCACTAGGAAGGCAATCTGACTTACCGGGTAGAGACATCGTAGCTAGTCGCGACCTCAACCTAATGCTCCCTCTTTACCAATTTCTCAAAAGATCACAGTTTGATTCTTCCCTCCTCATCAAACCAAACTGCCTCACTCGCTCCATTCTAATCCTAAATCCTAATCCTGCCCAATCAATGTAATGTTAGATTTAGTTAATATTTAATTGTTAGTCTTAATCCTATAGAAAATGAATTTTATTTAAAGGTGAAATTTGAGTCTGTAAACGTTAGATGATAAGTAATTGAGTCTGATTAATGAACGTTTTCGGGAAAAAAAAATCCAGCTAAAAGGTGAAACCCAACTTTCTCGTCATTTTTTCTTCACACAATTGATTGAGGGTAAATAGATACATTTGCTACATTTTCCGGGACTTCTAGATAGCAGACTCCGGCACAGGCTCCTACTCGTGTGCAATCCAGAACATTGTATAATCAATATTGATGTATTTCAAATTATCAGGGAAATTTGTACTTCGTTGAACTTTCCAATTAACATGAGTGTAGGCTAAGGACTTCTATCCATGTTTGCAAACGGCAACGTGAAGCGCTCCATAGGCGTTGACTCAGATTCCGTAACGCTGGAAGGAGGTGAGGGGGGTCGAGGTTGTTGGCAGTTGGAGAAGGGCTTTGAATTGAAGTTGTCCACGTTGACCACGTTCACGTTTTAAAAACGAATAGACTCTCAGAGTTTAAAGCCTCGATAATTCAATATCAGTCAGTCCCAATTCCATTTCTTTTCTGCAGCCGTTAATAATTCTTTTCCAGCTAAATAAAGTGATTACACCACCACTTCGTGTAATCACTTTATTCGAAAGATGAAATGCCTAAGAGTGATATGCTTATTAATTATCGACTCGAAAATTTGTATCAATTGCTTAAAAATTGCATTGAAAACAGACTAATGAAATCACGAATATGTGTATTAACTGATGCCCGCTCGGAAATCCATTTCAAGAACGTCGTTTGACGCTTGCTGAAGCGGACATGTTTGCTGAGGAGCGTTGAACGACAATGAAGGGTCTATGTCAAAGCAGGTGGAGAAAAAATACGGATTGAGTTGTCCTCAAAGACCCTACTCAGGGCTAGAGACGAATGAACTGCAAGCGCTTAATGTTTCTATAATTCAAGAAGAATAAGAAGAAGAAGAAGAAATCCATTTAGTTGTGATTGCGAAGTGACATGAGAATGGTCTCGCTAGCTCGCCAAGCACTACACTCTTCTCTCTCAATCCAATTTCTTCTCTGCCGCCGAACTGAACATAGCCGCATTTTGTGTGAAGGTAGCAGTTCTATTATCGAATGCTTAAGATGGCTGCTATCGACCGATGAATTCAATTGTCGAGGGTATTATTTGCGCTGAGTATTTCTATTTATATTTTTATCATATTTTTTTTTAATTTTTTTAAATTTTTTAAAATTATTTTATTAGTTTTTTGAAGAACCAGATGTATAGCGCCTCGTCTACTTCCGGATGCTGAATTTTTGACGTAGGACTAAGCCTCTCGAAAAAGAGAATAATGATGACATAAACTTCACCCTTGCACAGTAAGTACACTGTCGCTAGCATATAAATATTGCGTCTACTCTGAGGAAAATTTTCAGTTTCTTTCTATATCCAAAACAACGAACATCGCTTCTTCTGGTCGTTTTGTGTCATCTTCGTTTCCATTCGAGCTGTGGACGTGTGCGAATATTTCACTCGCTATGCATCTGGCATTGCGATCAACACATCGAACCGAGCCATGGCAAAGCAGGCATAATCATGTTCTTCGCTACATTACGTAGGGAAAAATAAGTCTGGACCATCATCGCCGGCTCACAAGGAAAATTATTCTTCTGCTGTGTGTGATTTAGTTCTGTGTTCTAGTCGCTGAACTGTCTCCACCAAAAATGACATCTCCGCACCTCACTAAAAAAAAGTCTTTTTTCGATGCCAATGCACAATGGTCCAGGAGATGCATTTAAGTGGAAATTACCATTTAGAGCTCGACGGTTGTTCTCTAGACAAAAACTGTCTTCGACAAAATTGTTAGATATGATAGAGCGCTCATTTTTATGTTATCAAAAATAGGGTGACCAAAACTGATGAAATAAAAAATATAACTTTCTTTCCTTTATAGATAGAGAGAAACATAGTTCGACAATGTTGTAGCCCCAATTATATTAAATAACTTTGTAGAACGTATTTCTATCATTTAATATAATCGATTTAGCGCTTTTTTCTTAAGTTGCATTAGGGTGACCATGAAAAAGCGGGTTTTTTTTGCTCTAACTTTTATATTTTAAATTCTACATCAAAACTGTCTACATACGACTTTTAGAGCTTATCAAGACCAACATTTTGCTATGCAGAACTTGTTAATATATTAATCCTACTCAAAGTTATTGATGGGTTTTTACCCAAAAACTCATGATTTCAATTTTAATTTACTCAAACACGAAAAATGACATAGTTTTCAAAATAACACATCCTGTAGAGTGAACTATGTTCTTTCAAATGCCGCCAATAAACTTATATTTTATATTTGCCCCAGAAAGAATGACAAGCAATTGCAGAGAGCGTATTTTTCGGGAAGAAATATCAATAACTTTGAGTAAAGTTAAGATATTGACAAGTTCTATATCGCAAAACGTTTGTATTAGTAAGCTCTAAAAGTCCTTCGAAGACAGATTGTATGTAGAATTTAAAATATAAAAGTTAGAGTATAAAAACCGTGACCCTAACGCAACTCAGAAAAAAGGCGCTATATCGGTTATTTCAAGAGATAGAAAAAAAACATTGTTCTTCAAAGATGTCTCAAATAACTGGGACTACAACATTGTCGAATTATGTTTACCTCTATCTATGAAGATAAGAAAGTTATATTTTTTATTTCATCGACAATTCTAGTCACCCTATTTTTGATATCATGAAAATGAGCGCTCTATCATATGTAATAACTTTGTCGAAGATAGTTTTTGTCGAGAGAATAACCGTCGAGCTCTAAATGGTAATTTCCACTTAAATGCATCTCCTGGACAATTGTGCAATGATACTAACACAAAATTTTATTTTGAAAAGAGTGCAAAATGATTATAGGTATGTGGATATGATGTCGCTTTAAGCCACCAGTGTTTGGCTCACCGAAACTTTCTACTAAAGAGTTATTTATGCATTTATAAATAACATCCAAAAGCAAATTGTTTGCAAATTGAATAAAACGAATGCGTAGTCACGGATTATTCTCTACAACGAATATTTTAAATGGTACAGATTTTTGGAAGAAAAAGTACAGATGAAAAAGATTTTACCCCCTTCGGTAAAGATGAAAATGTGGCAACACCTGTCCCAACACCATGCATGAACCAATGGAACAAGTCTTAATGGCAGGCAAAATCTGCTGCATTCAAATAAGTTGCAGTAATAAGTCAGAATGGAAATGTTCTAACGCAACTTTATCAGTACTCTTTCCTGACAGTACTGCCATTACTGACATTATATTACTAAATAGAAACTGTCATTTCTGTATGACCTGACGTTGGCGCCCACATTAGCACAGGAGCATGGGAACAATTTCTAGGAAATGTCTAACAATGCAAAAATTACATGAATCAAATTGATATAGGTGAATAACAGTCACATAAGCTATAACAGAATATTACTGCAATATAAGAATGATTTGCACCGATAAGCTTTTCAGCCGATGAGATACTAAATCCATCCAGAAATGCGATGCGTAATGCGTGACTGCTTCCGTTCATCTCACGGTTATGGTTTTTTTTCTAGTTCATCCTACGACAGCGGCATTATGCGAACAAAGCGTCATCATCCGAAACTCAATTCGGCACTGGATTTAGACAATCGGCCCAGACAATCCCGTTTTGGAGCGAATCGCGTGTCCATATTTGGAACTAGTTCTCGCATGTGGTTGGTCTGCTGCTCCACTCACCGAACGCTCAACTCGCGAAGGCGTTGAAGTATGACAGCGTAACGAGAACTCCAGTGGTATATATGGAGGGAGGCACCCACGTGCCCGACTCCGGCCCGGGGATTGCGCCGAAGATTTCGCTTTCAATCACTTCCCAGTTTGGAATGAGACTTCAGGGTAGGCGTGCCGCAAATAAATTTATTATTTTTCCAGTTCGAATTTACTGTTCAAAAATGCAGTTTTTCGACCCCACGATGAGCACTATAACGATGATTAATAATTGTGTATTCTCAAAGAACGTGTTCCTGTTATTTTCCAATTATCTATCAATTAATATTTCATACACTCCGAGCAAGTCTCGAAAGGTGAACGTGGAAATCGAAACGGTTATATCATAATTGCAAGCAAAATACACACGCCTTTCTAGAGCTCGTAGGTCAAGACCCGCTAGTTGGAACTAATTGAACCTACGCAGCGTGCACCAACTAACTGGTAGCAATACAATTGAGCAAATTAATAAAACGCGAACGCAGGGCAAGAAATCGTGCCCGGAATCGTCCACTGCCCCGCAGAAGGCGTCAAATGAAGAGCATTATGTTTTTTGCTGTTGTCTCGACATGACTTTCCGGCCGCAAGAGTTTGAACGACTTCTTTTATATTGAGGCGATGGCAATGGAATGGATGGAAAGAGGTCAGTGTAAAAATGGTGTTTTATGCTTCTGTTGCATGTTAATTTTTTGCTAACAAGAATTTATTGCATTCTGAATGTTCTCATCGTGTGCCTAGAGAATAAAAAAGTGATTTCAGAGTGTTCGAGACGAGACGATATGGGAATATTCTTGAGTTTCTGAAAGCCTGGTGAATAAGTGAATCTTATTTTTCGTCAATCACATTTTTTCATGTGCTCACCGTACAATGATGCAGATCCATAACTTTATAATAATAATTAAATTTGTCTGCATTTAAATTTTTTTCCGATTTTCTCTGAATAGAAGTTGGGTAAATGATCTTGGTTTGTCCGATTTAGAGGGTTTTCACGCAACGAGTAAATTCAAATCGATTTTTCTTCATGAAAATCATATATAATCAATACGAGTTTCGGTTTGTTGAAAAGCCCCAAGTCGATAATACCATAAGGCGTTGAAATTGTTCAAATTTTTATGTTTTCAAACGATTTTCCTCAAAGAGAGATTATGATCATAGTTTGTCCACCTCTGATCATGGTTTGTCCGAAAAATTATCATGGTTTGTCCGGTTTTAGAAATAATCATTTTTGAATGAAAAAATTGGAATTTTGAAGTAGATGTTGCATTTCTCATTGCTTGAGTTTACTGTCATCATATTGATGTATTCATATTTTAGTCTTTCTTCAGAATACTGTCTTTTCTTGGGCATTTTAAAAGTGTTCACTTCAACACACTCAACACAGAGAAATTTTATTTTTGCCATGCGCGAAGCACATCATAAACAAACTGCAGCGCGCCAAGCGACATAGAAATCATATGAACAAAATAACATCATTGAATTGGACAACTCATGATTTGAGGTAATCGAAATGCGTTAATTTAATGGTTTAGTTATGTAAATCGGATACAAATGGTGTGCAAGCATGATGTATACAATATTTGTAAGTGTTTTAATCCAGAGAAGGGCTGAATACGTGCCAAATAATCATTTGGTTATTGATTAAAAAATAGCTCAAATGAGAGGCGAATTGACACCAATAGAAGGTGGATTTTATAATCCTTTAAAACATGTGAATCCTTAAAAGTATACTATAAAACTACTGTAAATCATGGCAAAGACAATTTTATTTATATGTTTTGAAACATTCGAATACCTGATTTGACACAGGTGCGCTGAATTTGAGCATTCAAAAAGGTGGACAAACCATGATCATATTTTCGACTGGACAAACCAAAATCATTTACCTTAATTACGAGATTAGCAATAATGGTCCTGGTGGAACAAGAATATGATCGCCTGTAGCCGAGTGTCTGTCAAATGCAAAAAAGACCACCGGAATAGTGTTCGCGATAATTTTTCAATGCAATGACATAAACAAATTGCGACAATGTGTATTGTTCTTGCAAGGACAATAATGAATCACCAATCAATTTTGGTCAACTGATTCTCAAATAAAACCTTTTCAGGCTGATCAAAACATTCTACTAAACGATTATTTCTAAAATTTCAAAGAATTCTAAAATTATATGCAAAGTTATAAACAAGCGATGGAATAAAATAATAATTAAGTCCTACGTCAACAATGCCTACATTTTTCCATCAGGTTGGTTGCTCTCAGCTGGACTTACTTGTTACTAGCGACCGTGAAAAAGTGTTATGCTTCAACCAAGTCAGTTTCCCTGGACTTTCTCAGCATGATTTGATTTTTGGCACATTGTATTTCGACGTTACATCTGAGGAGATACTTCACACATATCGGGACTACGTTAACTTCAACGCACAAGCTGTTGCTAGTGCAATCAACTCCATCTCCATTCCGTGGCATCAGTTTTACACTTTTAGCTATCCCAATGAGCTTGCGGAGTTTTTCAATAGCCATATGACAAATATCCACAACGAATATTTCCCACTTCGTATGGTTGAGAGAAGAGCATCGAACGCATGGTTTAATTTCGGCGTACGCAGGTCTATAATAGAAAGGGACATGGCCTATCGAGACTGGCGTAAAGCTCCTTCAGAACGCAAGAATCAGACATGGCAGCAGTACAAGAGGCTTAGAAATCGAACTAACACGTTGATATCGAGTGCTAAAGAGGAGTATATGAGTCGTTTTCTGGACAGCCGTATTCCTCCCAAAGTGCTATGGAAACGTATCAAAAAAATAGGCGTAGGTAAAGAGAAGACGTCTGCTGGTTGTGGTTTTGATCCAGATGAAGTGAATCGAATGTTTGTGTCAAATTTTGATGAAAGGGATAATGCCTGGAGAACTAGACACACGCAGTTGTATTCATCAATCTGTTTCTCATTCCGACCTTTAGAGTATTGGGAAGTTGTGAATGCCATTTACGATGTAAAATCTAATGTAGTTGGGTTGGATGGTTTGACGATCAAATTCATTTAAACAGTTTTACCATTAGTTGCTGATGAAATCACATACATGTTCAATTTCTTGATAAGGAACAGTGTTTTTCCTCGATGCTGGAAACATGCGAAAATACTGTCATTTCGAAAACAGCCCCATTTGAATGCGCTTACCAGCCTGAGGCCGATTAGTGTTCTCTGTTTATTATCAAAAGTTTTCGAAAAACCCATCGAGAAGCAAATGTCACACTACATAACAGAAAACAACTTGCTATCGGAGTATCAAGCTGGTTTCCGGAAAGGCCAGAGTATTAAAACAGCAGTCATACGTGTATAAGTGGACCTGACGGTAGCATTCGATAGAAAAAGTGGATCGATTTTGCTGCTTCTTGATTTCTCAAAAGCGTTTGATACAATCCCACACCACAGATTGTGCAGAAGGCTGGAAACGCAGTTCAACTTCTCTTCTGGCGCTGTAAGACTAATTAGCTCATACCTTGCTGAGAGGAAGCAAACTGTTTTCTGTGGTGACCGACGCTCCAGTAGTGCTGATGTAACTTCAAGTGTACCTCAAGGTTCCGTGCTAGGACCACTGTTATTTTGTTGCTACATCAACGACCGAACTACCGAACGTCCTCCAACACTGTTCCATACAACTATACGCAGATGATGTTCAGCTTTACATCAGGTGCTTAGGCCCGAGTACCCGTGAGATGATTAGAATGACAAATGAAGACCTTGGAAGAATATCGCAGTGGACCCAGTGTAATGGATTACATGTGAACCATGCTAAATGTGAGGCTCTGTTGATCAGGACAAGATCACGAAGCATATCACAGCTCAGTATCTTGCCGAATATCATAATGGATGGACAAGTGATTCAGTGGACCGAAAAAGCAAGCAACCTCGGCTTTGTATTCCAGAATGATCTTCAATGGGATGGACTCATACGCCAGCAATGCGGTAAAATTTATAGTAGTTTGCAAACGTTGCATAATGTGCTTCCATCAAAACGCGCCTGAAACTGTTTAAGAGCTTGATTCTTCCGCATTTTTTTGTTTGTTGATGTGTTTCATGTAGGGTAACACCGGGTGATTTGGTCATATGGGGTGATTTGGACCACCCCTTTATCTCAAAAATGACGGTTCAACTTGGATTTTCTATAATGTCATTTCCTTCTATTGTTGAACCGTATGTACCTAAAGTAAAAAAACTTTGGTAAAACTTCAGAAGTATAGGGAAACGGTAGCATAAATACATCAAGTACTTTGAGCGTCAAAAAATGTGAGCTTTCCGATCGTGGGTTTTAAGGGTTTTCCCGCTAATTAAACAAACTTTTCGTGTATTGTGCAGTAAAGTTCTGTTCGCCTACAGAAGAGGAACAATTTGATGCACCGAAACTGTAAGTTTGATAACAATAAATGAAATTAATTGCATTTTAATTTTTGCGTGTTGTGTGGGGCGACATGGACACGTTTCTGTGGGGTGAATTGGTCCTACAGGTTGGAAGCCGCTGAATTATAATAGAAGGATGGGCAGACAACGTTGGAAGAAGGAGGAGCCCGTTTGAACGATTGTATGCATATCGCTCTTGCATGTTCATCAGGAAGATTATGACAAACTGTACGCCAACTACTCTGCATTAGAGACTGATTCCGTTTCGAGGTCGTCGTGTGCAAAACATGGTTATCCCTGCAAACAATACATCTGTTTATGCTAACTCTTTGTTCATCAGAGGTGTTGTAAACTGGGATATGTTACCATCCGAGTTAAAACGTTCAACATCGGAAGCAAATTTTAGGAGAGACTGTTTACGCTACTGGAATAGTTTATAAATGAATAGATTAGTTAGATTAAATTTTTATTGTATAAGTCTTGTTCATGCTTCATCACAGTATTGCCATCGGAAGTAGTGATTTAAAAAGGTGTTCTTTATACTCTTGTATAAAGGTGTGACTTGACCATAAATAAATAAATAATAAATAAACATTGCGATCATGTCTTGAACACTATTTTGAAAAAAATACTGTTTTTGACAAATTGGAAGCTTCATTAAAATCGTGATAAAGAAACCATTTTTTTTGTACGGCCACCATTAGTTCATTGCACCTTTCTTTAGCCGTTTCGGAAGGCTATCTACGAGTTATTTTTTTATGTATTCTGTAGGAATATTCATCCAGACATTTATCAAGTGATTTTTAAGATTGTTTTAGGTAGAAACCTGATCGTTTCTAACATTTGCCAGTAGGTGTGCCAAATCAGAAAACAGATCACACTAAAAAAGACTCTAATAATTATTTTTTACTACGAACGGATTTTGTTGATTTGCATATTAAACGAATCGGAAATTCCCTAAGATTTGTTTGATATACTTCAAATAACAACTCCCTGGAATGTAAATGGTTCAAACTGATTAATATTAGAAGCATTTCTATATTGCCATACATTTATTCTGCTCATTACCTACCCGTACCGTCAATAACTAGGCTGACCAAATAGTTCAAGAATAAAAACGGGACACGTAAACTCAAAAAAAACTTTTATATTTATTGTTTAATATTATTTGAAGAATTATATTATGTGAATAAACCAATCCATCAAATATTCTCAGATGTACCCGCTTTGCTCTCTATAACGAAATAATATCTAGATGCCGACTTTGCGAAGAAGATTATGATTATTGCAAGTTTTATCATTAAATTTTTCAAAATTTTTGTCAAACTACAATATAAACACAAAATATTTTAAGTAAGCTCCATGAATTCCTTACAATCAAAAATTTGTTTTCCTTTTCCAACGATTTGTTACTGGTACGGATAATAATCCGTATTTTTACGTAGGACTAGTTGATTCAGAAGAAATACTGAAGGTTATTAAAGAAGAATGAATTTGAGTAAAAAATAATGAATTCCAGTTTATATAGATTACGGGAAATAACATTAGTAAGATGAAAAGATGGAGCAAATATGCTCCAGATGCTATAACCTTCAGTATTTCTTCTGAATCAACTAGTCCTACGTCAAGATTACGCCCCTCAGTAAGGGCGACAGATAAAAAAAAATCAAATTTTTATGGAATAGGTTTAACGTTAATAACTATATTTGCTGCAAACGGATGTGGGCGGATGAACGAACAATGATTTGCATACCAATCGAATTGGAAATTCTCTGAGAATTGTTTGATATTATATGCATTACGATTCCTTAATTCATAAATTGTTTGAATTAACAAAATATGTAAGCATACCAATTTACTCTCACATTTGTTCTGTGAATTTCTGTGCTAACCTGACTGTACTTTCTAAACCGAGAAACGAGGGGAGTCGTGAGGTATGATTTTTATATACCACTGGGTGCGAGCGTAAAGCGCTCGCTCGAACTACAAATGCAACGTTCGTGCATACGGACACTTTATAACTTGTTGGATATAAATATGGAATTTGCAATTTCTAATACTCATTCTCGCTCCAACTAGCAAGCAGTCGGCAGTTTCTGTGATGTCACACATATCGGTTTTGCTCGATACAAAGTTCAAGAGCAAAATAATTTTGGAGGATTGAAAAAAATAGTTTATCGAAAACAATAGGTCAGTAATTACGACAAAAAAAAAACCTTTTGTCGACATTTTAACATTCGGCGCGCTGAATCGGACTCAGATGCTGAAAGGTGTAAGCGGTGACATAATCAAGTCCAATTGATTCCTAAATCAATATGATTTTGTAGGGATGGAATTTGAAATAAAAGTGATCTTCAACTCCTATGCCGTCTAATTGTGCCTTCATGTGGTAGTATCACGGGTTAACCACGTTCGAGTTGCTTATTCTGAGCGGGGAATGTCAAAATGTCGACTGAAACCTCTTTGTTTTAAAATCCCTGAAATGATTATAGTAATCGAAATTGGGATCTCAAAACAAACGCAGCGGCATGGCACAAGTCCTCCAGTCGAAATGGTAAACACAGGAATCGAATAAAATATTTCGTTGGACTGCGTCAACAATGCGGTCTTGGACACAAGTCTCTATATTTTTGTGAACACTTTACACATCACTAATCAATAATGCTTCTTCCTTTTTATGTTGAAGAATTCTAATAGAATCATCAAAATCAACAGCAATTTCAATTGCAGATATACAGTGGTAGACATTCTTTTATCCGCACCCTATTTTTCCTCAATATTTTTAATAATATGTCACAAAGAGTACAGTTTTGCTCATAAAAGACCATTATTGTTTATTTTCATCGAATTCATTCTAAAAAAAGTATGAATTCACTTTTTGTTTTCTAAGTAATTCAAATATGTGGAATCAGGGTGGACATTCGTTTAGCCGTATGCTAAAATTTCAATAAAAGTCCAATCGGTAGTTAATATTTAGTGTGTCCACCTCCATTTCGGATCACTTTGAAAACTCGATTTGGCATCGAGTCAGACAGCTTTTGAAGTGTTGTCATATTGATTATAGCCCAACTGCCTTGAGACTGGAAATGTTGTCAAATTGTCATCCGTTTGCATAGACCATCTCGGCCAAGATTCTCCATAGGTTCTCTATGGGAATGCAATCGGCTGCAAGCAGGTCATTCAAGAAGCGGAGTGTCCTTCTCGGTAAACCATGCCTTCGATTGCTTGGAAACGTGGATCTATGCATAATCCTGCTGAAAAAACGACATCCTCGGTAGCGTTATTCTCAATATGGTCAATCAAAACGTCCTCCAGTAATTGAAGATACTTTTCGGAGTTCATTCGGGTGAAAATGAAACAAATGAGAAGCTTGCTGTGATAGGAAACGGCTCCCTACACGCAGCCTGATTCTAGGCGGCGTGTGAGGTGAGATGACAATTGTCACGCATATCCCGCGATTCTCACCGTATTCCCGCTCTCAAATCTACGTGACGATTGTCACATGAACTGCGATTTCTAGGTGACAATCATCGATATGTCTTGAGGTGTCGACAGCGCACAAAAACAAATGAAAAATGGAAGAGAAATAGTAAGTGTCGTTTTGGTTGTAAAGAATCGATAGTTATGGTATTGAATGTATCATTTAATTCAATTTATCATCAATTTTCACAGTGCTTGTGACGAATTGCAAGCAGTTTGAATTTCTTGTGGAGGCGGTGGAGAATCTGGTATCCTTCGATCGGACGAATAAGCGCTCCGAAAATATTTTCATCACATGGAATCAGTTTATTTATGCTACAATTTATCTATTACATGGATCTTGCGTTTCGTATGTCTAGCACCGAGTCATCACCGAACTACATATCCATTCCAGGAGCCGTGATAAACGCCGGAACCGGAGCCAGAGCAACAATTGGACACAAAGCGCAGAGAGCAGCAGCAACTACGACAAAAACAAACGAAAGGGTACAATAATCTGTTTTGCTCTGCTTGTTGAGCAAACTAAATCCCAATCAAAGGGTTGCAAATTCGGCAGAATGTCCCGATACACAACGAAAAAGCAATGACTGTAACAAAACAAATATCTGACCTCTGAGCGAAATAAATAAAATTCTGGGATGCCAGATGTTTTTTTCTTAAATTTTTGCGATGAAAAAACAAATATCTGGAAATATGTGCTAATGTTTGCAAAACTGGCCTGTTTCGTTTATCATTTGGAACCAATAATGTTTTGTCACTGTTTTAAACAGCCTGCAGCTGGAATAAAACATTGTGACAAAAGTTAAATGTTTGTAAATTCGTAGACATATATGCGAATCACTTATTATTTTTAATTGCTGTGCAACGTAAGAACTTCACGACACTCATAAGACGCGACGCGAGACAAGACATAACACTTATTGTTCTTACTTAATGTGGCATCTTTGATCTGATTTGGCAACCAGCGGAATGAACACCTTGCCACTTGCTGTTCATCCTCTCACATGCATAAAATGAACCTCTCGCGGCATCCGATACGACTGTAGGAATAGAGTGAGGAGAGTTGCGTGATGGTGATGTGACAATTGTCATCTCACCTCACACGCCGCGTAGAATCAGGCCGACTGTCAAACTTCCGCCCACAAAGTTTAGCTTCGATCTCACGACATGCCGTTGACATAAATTGTACCCATAGAAACTGTAAAAGTCCGGATCATCCAAATTGAACATTTTTCGCCGGAAAATACAACATTTCTTCATTCTAGATTCCATTCCATGTATTGCCGGTAGAGATGTGCCATCCGCTCATGAGCTGTTCATTCGAATCGCTTCATTATAGTGAGCGGATTCGGATCGGTTCGCAATCAAAACAACACAGCTCATCAGCTCATTACGGAGCTGTTGAGCTGATGAGCTGCTGAGCTGTTGAGCTGATGAGCTGTTGAGCTGATGAGCTGTTGAGCTGATGAGCTGCTGAGCTGTTGAGCTGATGAGCAGCTGAGCGGATGAGCTGCTGAGCTGCATAGCTGCGGAGCGCAAAAGCTACAGAGTGTGAATTTTGAGACGCGAAAGAATTTTTCGTCTCCCGCGTTTTATGATATGACGTCAGTTTGTTTTCGTGTGTCCCTCTTCGTTCTTTAGCTTTAGCAGAGATGCCAGGTAGGAAAAAGGTTTTTGTTTTGAAGATATTCAATCGTTCGTTACCAAACAAAATAATAAACATTATTATATGCTTGTAAATGAAATTACTATTTTATATTGTTATTTAAACATGACTGTTGAAACACATAAACTCATTTAAGTGTGCTGAATCAAAACAATTCAGAAACAACCCGGCATAAATGCTAATGATTGATAATGGTCTTTTTGTTACCCTTGTCATCGCGAAGAATTATTTCTCGTTGCGCCTATTAGTGGATTTATTTTTATATACTTGGATGCAAAAAATATCTCGGTAGTTTTATCAAAAGACGTTGTGTCGGCCAATATTTCTGAAGGCATTTTATTTGGCTACTGCTGGTTTTTCTGTTGTTTAAGTTCAGCATATTCTAAGCATCGTCTATGTTGGAAATCAGCATTCAATTTTTGTTTTATATCATATTATTAGAATTCATATTAGTTTTAGTTTGTGTACAATTATAAATTAAATTCGTTAATTTTTTTGCTTTCCATCCATTATGAAAATGCACACTATAAAATGTCCCATTGTAGTTATGCAATTGTGTGGACAACCACAAAATTCAACTGAGCTGAAGAGCTGTTCCAAATGAGCAGCTCTCTTGTATGAGCTGAACGGCTCTGAGCCGCTCACCATGATGAGCTGATTTGCCCATCTCTAATTGCCGGGCGAAAATGAAATGGTTCCGCTTATGGGTGGCGGTCAGTTTCGGCTTCCCTTGAAGTTTCTTCCACATGTGTTTGTGACTCATTCAAGATGCGCGCAATATGCCTCTTCGTTACTGGAACAACCGATTCTGCTTTAATGTATGAGCAGGACATGGTTTCCTGGTTGCTTCGTGTCTTATTCGACCTTTAAGGCGCATAGTAACTTTGGTGTTCCCATTTGTTGGTCGTTACATCCCATATTTCTGGCACTATTTAAAGAAATTCCATACCACTTTCTCAGATAGACCAATTTTTGTTACGATCGAGCGATTAGAAAACTTTTGTTCACTGAATATCTTTATTATTTTCCGTCCCTCTTCCGTCAATAGAATACATTTCGCCATTCCTTTAAATTCTACGTAAATCACTAATTTGACCAACTTCTTACGTTGCACATCTGATATTTATCTTGTAAATTGAACATTCCCAGGTATTTTTCAAAAAACACAGATAATAGCTTGGTGATTATGCGAAAACTCGATTTTTATGCCCTGCTGCTAAACGTATGTCTCGGGAAAAAACGACGTTTGAATGTTTATATCCACCGATGCCGGCGTGTGTGTGTGTGTGATTGTGACGTCCTTTCAATAAAATTGACTTAAATATACTATCACTACAGCAAATAAGTATCCCGATAAAAAGAACATTCCTAGTTGTTTTGTAAGTGTTTAAAGTTTTTTTTTTTCGAGGGCGGCTAAACGAATGTCTATCACTGTAGCATCTCTTTAAATATGGACAATAAATGTTTGCAAGATCACTAATCGATATAAACCAGGACAGCTGCGCTCCTCGTCGTCTCGTACCAGCGATACAATTTTTTTCTCTATACTCAAAATACGGTACAAATTGATAAAAAGAAAATCAAAAATGGTCGATAAAACGATACTGTCCCGTTTAAAAAGGTACGTTTGGTCGGCCAATCAAGCAACTTATGT
This sequence comes from Toxorhynchites rutilus septentrionalis, assembly GCF_029784135.1. Taxonomy (NCBI): domain Eukaryota; kingdom Metazoa; phylum Arthropoda; class Insecta; order Diptera; family Culicidae; genus Toxorhynchites; species Toxorhynchites rutilus. Next base: position 97,936,344 of record NC_073745.1, read on the forward strand.
AGTGACGAGATCCACAGGTAAATTTTCAGTTTCATTCCAACGAAAACGGTGAACACTTCTAGATGGCTAACTCTACGAGGAAATCAACATGCGAATCGCTTGTTTAATATACCAACGACTGTGGATATCGTGCTTAGTGTCAACACATTTTTGTATTGAAGGGTCACTTGGGCGAGCTGTGGCGCATTCTGGTATTATAGTGGAATTACCAGACTTTATGTTCGGGATCCTGGCCGTCCAGATCCCAGATCCTTCGATAGCTCAGTTCGTACAGCGGGGGACTGTATCCGTAGGTCACTGGTTTAAATCCGGTTTGAAGGACCAAAATGTTGGGTGACTGGCCCACATCGACAGCCCACAAATGCGCCGAAAGAAGTTCTTCCGATGTATACCGCTGTATAGTTGATGGAATGTGTCCAGGAGAAGACACATGAGACGCCGTAAAATTGCTGTCGGATCTGCAGTTTCGAAGCAAGAAAAAGAGTGTCCAAGCGAAGCCTTTCTACTTTTTCTGGTGAACTGAGGCTCGATAGCGGAAGTTTTCCAGTTGAACACGTATATTTATTTATTTTGGCTTAACGTCTTTACAACATGGCCTGATTCACAATTTTTCTCCAATTAACTCGGTGCGTGGCTATCTCCCTCCAATTCCGCGGGCACCCCGTGCTCACCATGTTGTGCTCGTTGTGCTCCTCGTCGGCTCGTACCAGCCGGATTCCCGATCAACACCATTTTTGCAGGATAGTTGTCCGACGTTCTTGCAACATGTCCTACCCAGCGTATTCTTCCAGCTTTTATCACTTTCTGGATACTGGGTTCGCCGGTGAGTCGCGTGTGCTCGTGGTTCATCCTTCGCCTCCATACGCCGTCCTCCTGTACACCGCCGAAGATAGTTCTTAACACCTGCCGTTCAAAGACTCCGAGTGCTCGCAGGTCCTCTTCGAGTATTGTCCACGTCTCGTGTCCGTAGAGGACAACCGGTCTTATGAGCGTTTTGTACAGGGAACATTTCGCACGACTGCTAAGTCTGTTTGACCTTAGGAGATTGTGGAGATTATAGTAGGTACGACTTCCATTGATGATGCGTTTCCGGATCTCGCGGCTGGTATCATTGTCAGACGTTACAATTGAACCAAGGTAGACAAATTGGTCCACTACCTCGAATTCATCGCCGTCGATCGTTACACTACTACCTAATCGGGATCCGAAAGCCAGCATGTATTTGGTTTTAGACGCATTGATTTTTAGTCCAATTCTCTCTGCTTCGTGCTTAAGTCTGGTGTAATGTTCAGCTACCGTCTCAAATGTTCTGCCGACAACGTCTACGTCATCAGCGAAGCATATGAATTGGCTGGATCTATTGAAAATCGTACCACGCAAGTTAAACGCCGCTCGTCTCATAACACTCTCTAGCGCGATGTTGAACAGTAGGCAAGAGAGATCATCACCTTGTCGAAGCCCCCTGCAGGACTCAAATGAATCAGATAATCCACCCGAAATTCGCACACAGCACTGTATTCCATCTATCGTAGCCTTAATCAGTCTTGTCAGCTTCACGGGGAAGCCGTTTTCGTCCATGATTCTCCATTGATTTTTTCGTGTTATTGAATTATATGCGGTTTCAAAGTCGATGAATAGATGGTGCGTGGGGACTCTGTACTCACGGCATTTCTGGAGAATCTGCCGTAAGGTGAAGATTTGGTCAGTAGTAGACTGACCTTCGATGAAGCCGGCCTGATAACCTCCCACGAAATGTTAGCGCCTCGATAGGTTCTGACGTCAGTTATGTTCGAGAAATGTCGACCGTCTATCAGAACATGGTTGATCTGAGATTCTGTTTGATTTGGTGACCTCCAGGTATATTGGTGGACGAATTTGTGTTGGAAGAAGGTACTGCGTACGGCCATATTCTTAGAGGTGGCGAAATCGATGAGTCTTAGGCCGTTTTCATTTGTTAACGGGTGTGCACTGTACATAACAATTACAGGTTTGAACTCCTGCTCTTTACCGATCTGGGCATTGAAATCTCCGATGATGATCTTGATGTCATGTTTTGGGCAGCGTTCGTATTCGCGTTCCAGCTGCGCGTAGAATTCGCCTTTGTCATCATCGGGACTTGCAAGGTGAGGGCTGTGCACGTTAATGATGCTGATGTTGAAGAATCGGCCCTTAATCCTCAATCTGTACATTCTTGGGTTAATTGGCCACCAACCAATCACTCGCTTCTGCATATTGCCCAACACGATGAAAGCTGTACCTAGCTCGTGAGTGTTGCCGCAGCTCTGGTAGATGGTATGACCATCGCGAAATGTTCGTACTGTAGATCCTCTCCAACACACTTCCTGCAGCGCTACGATGTCAAACTTGCGGTTTTTCAATATTTCGGAAAGCACACGAGTGCTATCGATGAAATTGAGAGATCGACAATTCCACGTCCCGAGTTTCCAATCGTTAGTCCGTTTTCGTCGCCTGGGTCTGTGTTGATTAGTCCAGTTCAAATCTTCTTGTGTATCGTTCGTTGCTTGGTGTTTTTAGTGATGCGGCTTGCAAGGCCTGCGACCCCACTATCTCGCAGCAGGACCATCGTGATGTTGAACACGTACAGTTATGGAATGTTTCGGATGGGAACAGAACTCGCACTCAACAGTTGATCTTAATATATTTCAGAACAAAACATAACAACTGCAAATCCTGTATCAAAAGTTAACCTCATACGATTAAATTTACATATTGTGGAAAATACTATTGAACAGTAGAATACAAAAAAGTTTTTTCTTCTATTGCAAAACGACAAATTGAACCTGTTACAATCGACTTGAAGTCTACCCTGTTCTACTGTTTGTTACCTCGACATTATTTTCTTGCAAAATTTTATCAATTAACCGACATCAACAAATGCGAAAAGTCGCTTTGTGCTACCTTCTAATGCTCTTTTTCATCGATTTCTTTGGATAATTTATTCAATTCCCAAGAGCTGCTTCCGAAATAACATCTACAATTCCAGTTTACAGAAAAAAATGCCTATCACTAAAAACTATATTTACATGACACGTTTGAAATGTATACGTGGTGAGCTCAAAAGTTTGCTTCACCCGAGCCTGCAAACTTTTGTTCTTTGTTAATCGACAAGTTTGGTGATACGAAAAATTCACAGTTAGAGAAAATTTTAAGAATTTTGATACTCATGTCCCATTGTGGTCACTTTTCTTTTTCTCATATCGTTCTGTCTTAGACCTAACTATCTCAATATACGTATCAGTCTCTATTCGGGTTTAATATTTTTAACAACATTTGCATTAATAATATTCCAACAAGACTCGCTGCAACGCAGCGAATCTGTGTTCCCGATCAGTACTTGAAAAAGGGGTTTAAAGCCATTCAACAATATCGTCCATAACAACGATCATCAGTTTTTTTTTGTGGGTGCAGAATGTGACGTTGTTATTGGCTTGGTTTGGCTCGGGGCGAGGGAATGGTTATGATGGCCTCTAGTATGACTCCGGCACAAAGCCAGCAGCTGCAATAAGGCATCAATGGATGGATTTAGAAGTAAATAATACTTCGCTATTCTACTTCTTGTAAAGTATAAAATAGGCTATGGCAATGGCGGCGGGGTTCGATGCTTCCAAACTTTGGGCTCATCAGAAATAGCAGAGGGCTATGTATTCGTGAGCCACGATGCCACGATGCCACGATGGTTCTGTGGATCTTTTTTTTTCAATAAACTTGAATCGCATTTGGAGCATTGAAACAACTGTTAGAGATGGGAATGTTTACGCGCAAGTAAAACTAAAAAATAGGATAACGTTCACAGAGCACCAATCGAATTAATGGATTCAACGCATGCAAGTGTATGAAAGCAACATCAATGTGTGGGGGTAAATTAGTGTGATAACTTTAATACAACTTAAATATGTACGAATAAATAAATATTTCAATGTTATAAATACATATGAATAAAATATTCTTGAGAAACAGGTCGATACGCTGGCGTTATCGATGCGTAACGCTACTACTGATGGTGTCTCGAATGATGCACGACGACTAGTGCGCCACCACTGTGTGAACCAAATAAACAGCTCTGTGTAACGTCACATAACACAACATTTTCGTCTTCCACCTTCTATGCGCGTCTAGACATGAGAAAAAGTACTCTCAACAAAATTGCTAAGGCTCATTTACCTTTCTGTATACAAAAATGATTGGATATCACTCCAATTACACACGATCTTTGTACGTCCCAAAGTTGCGTGTTTCAAACAAAGAAAATTCGCACAGCTTCCTCTGCACTACATCAATCATTTTCAGTGAGCTTGTGCAGCGCCGAAGTTATGGTGAGGGCTCCTCCCGGAATAAATCGAACGAAATTATCGCCCACCAGTGGTCCCATTGCATACAATCCTCTGTGAGGGGATCGTTGCACCGCATTAGTATACTTATCTACGTCGATTGGATTGCTTTTACAATCAATTGGTTTGGTTGGATCTTCCCCTAAACCTAAACCCGCGCCATTCGCATGGTCACCAACGATCGCAGCCGTTGGTAGGGTACACTCACACTTTTTACCGAGTATGCTATGATGATGGTTGCAGTTTGCATTCCGCCTTGAGTCGATCGCTCCGCCGGTTCCCGGCTGTTGATAGTGCTTATAGCGACTCCGTTCGCACACATTCAAGTGGCGACATTTGGCGCAAATATTTTTTAACCAGAAAAATTTGCGTCCAAAACGTGATGCCAACAGTTGTTCGGTAAACGACCAGAAAGTAGAAGGCTGAACAGGTTGATTTTCATCAACACGTGACTCGGTCATTGTCATTTGCTCCTTAGCAAATGGAACTTGAACGTTATGATGCTGTGCGGAATCCTTGGTTAGACCAGCCGCGAATCGAAGATCCGGTCGGGATCCGATCAGAATAGCACAAAATGACACTTCAATCTCACGTCGCTCGCCGCTTTTCAGATGCTGCACAATAACTCGATGAGAGTCACTCGATCCATGGTAGGCAGACTGCGAGAGGTCTGCAATTGTGTGTTCCGGCAATGCGGTGTACAGATCGTACTTTCGGCTCGAATCTTTCATCATTCGATGCACCTCGTGATACTCGGGATAAACGTTTCCCGGCAATATTTTGTCCAGCCCAGCCGTTCGGTTGCGGTACACGTGGATAACGGGGATTCCCGACGATCGGCATATTGTAACGGCGTCAGCGGCGCTTAGTCCCGCGCCCACAATAAGTACTGGTTTCAGCTGTGATCGCGTCTCGTCATCGTACTTCTCCAGCGCACGTTCCAGGTGTGGCAGTTCGTATTTCACCCAGGGCATCTCGAGACCCTCGCCCTTGACGCCGAGCCGGTTGGCCAGGTCAGAGGCACCGTTCGCCATCACCAAGTTCCGACACACCACCGTGAATTGCTTGTTCGTGATGCGATTGAATCTGGAATGGCAATAGAGAAATAGTTGTTAATAATAGTTACTTGTGTAAAAAGATGAATAACTTTGAGTTGAAAATGGCCGCGACATGATTCATGAACCATATGTCAGCCATTTGTCAGAGAAATCACCGATGATACTCTTCTATCAAAAATCATTTTTAGTCATTTTCCAAATTCTCATTCATACCTACATCTTCCTCCAATATTTCAGACAAATTTAGCCCTAAAGTCTCTTAAACTGAGTTACGAATATTATTCGTTTGTTTTAAAACCCTGCGTGAAATATAGTTCTTTACATCACAGTTTACATCCACTTGAAATCTGTTCGCCGCGTATCGGGCGAAAATGTGTCCAGGTTTGGAGGATAGCGAGCCGTAAACGACAATAAAATGGAAGCATGGTGTCTGACGATCTTCATAAAACAAAGTAGAAATAAATTAGTATAACAAGAGTGGAAGGAGCGGCTTGGGACTAATTTTGGATGGAAAACAGATGCAATATAGATGCTCTTCATTTGAGATAGCTAACAGTAGGGGAAATCAGGGTAAAACCAACACCACTTGATTCTTCTAGTTAGAAGCGATTTTTACGAAGTTTCTGATCATCCCACAGCTGCGTTTCGAGCAACCCCACAGCTGCGGAAGTCGCTTTGCTGTCAAAAAAAAACAACAAAGCAGAACTGGTCAGCAAACAGGAGTTAGTCCGTGTAAAATTTCGCTAGTAGAATTGAAGTGTTTTAGTCGGAAAATTTTGGATAATTCGATACTTCTGTGAGACTAATTCATCTTAGATGATTATTCAGTGTATTTTGTGAGACGGTAGGTGGTTTGGTTGCTTAGCAATACTCGGAAACTTTGTTTTGAAATTTCGAGTCCATTTAGGGTAACACCGACATCTTCAGTCAGGGTAAAATCAACACTTGGTTTGTGTTCCGCTGACAGGAAAATTGCGTCCTTACTTTTTGTAGATGGCTCGTATCTATATTTGGAAGACAAAACAACAGAACTGGACTGATAGAACAGCCGAAACCAATGTTGAGCAGGGCATGTCAATACAAAACCTGCGGAGCTTCAACGCTCATCGGCACATCTCCAGTGGATGCTCATCTAAGTTGGGATCAACATTCTCGTTTTTACTCCGGACCAGGAGCAGGAATTTGTCCATCACCTGTTTGATCTTGAGAATCGTCTGGCTTTTGAATTGGCCAGAAAAAAACAACAACAACATCCTTTCAATACGAAAAACATAAGTGCTGGGTGGGATTTCTTGACCAGAATCCGAACATTCGTTTCGCAAACTCAAGACTGCATCAGCGGCGGAAGCTGTGGGGTTCAATAAGCCATCAGTGAATAGCTTTTTCTTGCAGTTGTAATACATGAATTTGTTTACTTTTTATCATTATAAATCTGAGCAATCCAAATACATATAAATTACAACTATCCATCTTCGTCCCTCTTAAAGTGACCACATATAATATAGATGGCCTCTAGTTCTTCTAGTTTCCCTACAGATGACAATTTTACCCGGACAGGGAGCCGATCTCACCCGCACTATCATTTATTTGACCTAAAATCAATTTTCGTATTCCATCAAAATTCAAATTCTGCTCAATAAATGATCAACAGATACTGTATGTATGGTTCATAAATAGTTAAAGATAGGTTCTGTCATGATTTAAAGTCGAAAAAACATGGGAGGTCTTGAAAATATGTGGAAATTCTAAGGGTGTCGGTTTTACCACGATTTCCCCAAAATTTATTTTGAATCCAAAGTGTGGAGGATGACAGGCCAAATTTTTCGTGTATCACGAGGGGATTGAAATCAAGGGTCCAAACCAATGAGATACATATAATAGAGTTTGTTTTTATCAGATGACAATTATACCGTGGATTATTTCGATTATTCATGTGGTAAAAAGGTCAAGAGAGCAGTCGTATGCTTATTTCTCGAAAGCAGTAACATTTTCGGATAAATTTTGATTAATTGGCGATTATTGTCTTACAATATACACACCGACACTGAGAGCCTTCGAAACATCAATTTCATAACGGTAAAATAATGAAACTTCTTTTGTTTCTATGAACGTGGGGGAGTGAAAATGGCACATGGAAATATCACTTTTATCCGTCTCTTTCGACGTGATTTCACAAATATTCACTTCACGCTATCACATTAGCCTCATATTCAGCGGGAGCTCCACAAAAATGTACATTTTTAATTGATAATTTACTACCTGAAAATAGCATTTTTACATGGATGCGGTGGGCAATCAAAGATAAACACAACGACTGACGTCACTATTTGCGAAATACTTATGGCAGCGCATGCTGTGTCGCTCGAAACTCGACCATTTTCATTACCATTTTTCCAGGACATTGGGTCCAAACGAAGTAAGATAACCTTTGATGTAGTATATCATACTTACATATGAGGGGCTTAGAATGAAAGGGGTGCGGGAGGCGATCTGACGTAGTGGTAACATCCATGCCTCTCACGCTAAAGGTCACGAGTTCAATTCTCACTCCCGAAATTCTTCCAAAAAATGGAAATAAAAGTGACGAACCAGCCAAATGAATTGAAAATCACTATAATACAGATAAAAAAAAATAAAATAAAATGAAAGGGGTGTAAGTGATTTGATCGATTTCTCTACATCGACTTTCTCTTTTGGTCATAACTGCAAATACATTCCTAGCTGTATTTGACAATGCAGAAGATAGGTCAGAACCTTATCTATCGGATTCTATAGCAAACTCAAATTGGAACGTTTTTGCAGTTGAGTTATAAACTGAACAAAAAGTTGATGAAGAGAAATCGATCATGTCGCTTACACCCCTTGCATTCTAAGCCCCTCATATATTTTCGTATCGGTACCCAGTTCAAAACAAGAACAACACAATATAGATTTCACAGTACTGAAGAGGAAGATAAACCTTAGACCTTTTAAATATTTAAAATATTTTTTTTATTATGGGTTTCAAATCTTTGGAATCCTTGCGCTATTGGCGATCTAACGCAAAACGTAAACGATCGGTGAGACATCTGGATTTTGTTTTTGAACTAAGAAAATGATGCTAATGTAACCTAAAACTCAAAAACAAATCACGTATATTTTACTTCCGGGCTTTCCAAGGTAGTTCTCACATGCAGGAATCGTGGATTTTTCTACTTGTGTTTGATTGTGCTCTCGAATTTTCTTCTTTAATTCAACCATTGTCAACATTTTTATAGTTTTCACTACTGAAAGAGGTAAATAAATAACATGTTATATATAAAATTGCACAGAATTAAATTTCTTACAAACTCATCGCAATCAAATAATCTTTTATGATTATAACATTGTAATTTATGGAAAGAACTACAAACCTTCCATAAGCTCACATGGCAAAATTTAAAACCATCATCACTTTCACCGCAGCGCCGCCTAGGTGTAGATTTGTACGTTAGATCGCCAATAAGAATGTTTCAGTCTCATTGAAAACCTAAGTCGTCCATTATCAGAGTGTTACTACATGACCTCAAGTGAATTCGCTATGATTAGATTTGGTAGTTCACTTCGTTTTGCATAACACGAAGCGGAGGAGAGTATCAATAGAAGATAGGATTCTCACGTATTTCGTTTCCGAGATAAAATTCTCTGCCTCGGTAACTAATACCGTTTGTTGAGTGGAGCAGTCCAATAAAAACCATCGGCTTACAAAGTTCAATTTCATTCGCTAAGAATAAAAAATATAGTTTACCAAGAGATACTGATCGATTTTCCCGGCGTATCGCGACGTGGCGTTTGTTATAACGACGAGACCTATCTCACCCTGGATGGCAACGACTGGCAGGGCATTTCGTATTTTACTTCTCCTACGAAGGAAGTGGGCTCCGAAGTGAAGTTTATTTCACACACCAAGTTCCTCAATAAGTGCTCCCGTGGCCGAGTGGTTAGCGTCAAACCTAACATGCCGGGGGTTCGGGTTCGATTCCCGTTCTGGTCGGGGAAATTTTTCTTCAAAGAAATTTCCTCTGACTTGCACTGTGGTCACGCGTATTCTAGAGCTTGCCACTCAGAATGCATTCAAGGCGTGTTATTTGGCATAGAAATCTCCACTAAGTACTAATGAAAATGACGCAAGTAATGCTACGTTGAGACGGCGGAGTTCCTCTAGGAACGTTAGTGCCATATAAGAAGAAGAAGAAGTTCCTCAAGAAGGTGCTGCTGTGGCTGACAATCAGCGAGAAGGGGATGTCAAAGCCGCTATTACTTAGCTTCGGACTGGCCGGGAACGGGGAAATGTATAGTACGAAGTACCTGCCGGAAGTTGCGTCGTTCATCAAGAAATACCATAAGGGCGAAGGTTTGCTCATCTTATGAGGAATTCTCTTTTCAGTAGTAAATTTTTAATCCTATGATTTTAATAAAACCTTCTTAATGGCCATTCCGACTAGACTGTTCCTTTCAACAGCGAAAAAAATTACCAGTGCATTGAGTCTGATCACAACGTTACTCATAGGTGGCCTTTTGTTTTGCAAATACCATGCGCTAGATCTACATCATGTAGTACAGTGCATCAGAAGTACAGATAACACATAAATATCAAATCATAATATAGGAGAAGGGACCGTGCACTTGATCCAATATTTGAGTCGTCCAATACTCCAGTGGCTGTAATCAGCTCATAAATTGGTTTCACAGCATTATAATGACTCACCATCGAGTTTGCGACAATTTTTTAACAACGCTCAGGAACATTTCTCAGCTGAAACTGAAAAAGCGAGTGAATAGATTAAACAGTTCTAAAAATGTCTCACACTGTAGATTCTTAGCAATGTTGTCCTCACAAGTTATCTATAAACCCTATGGATACGGATTTTTTGTTTTGCTTCCTCAACAAAACCTGAACTTCTTCATTTGACTTGACAAGGTAAGAGCGGTCGATAGCCTGCTAACGGGACATCATGAAAACTAAACCCTGACCTTCCAATTGTTGAAGGATGTCGTTATTCAAGTCTGCAGCTTTTCCCACCCAAAACGAAAAACAAAACTAGGAGGTAGTTATATCTGTGATATAACCGCAAGGTTAACCTAGGACTACCATTGGCTTTTACGTTCGACACTCAAATCTGCAAGACAAGCTTACTTAATCCTCCGTACATCTGAGATACCTAGTTAACTGCACAAATGTCTTCGAATTCATATTTTATACTTGGGTGCATTCACAAGCAAACGATGTATGTCCGTTCATAACGGCAGCAAAAGGGAAACGGGCAGATTGGCCAGCCGACGCATCATGCACCAACCCCAAACCAATGCCCCCTTTACGCCCAAATCCTAAGGGATGTGATGAAGCCACACGCCGAGTGGGAGATGTCCCTGAAATGGCAGTTCATGCAGGATATCGATACGAAGTACACCACCAAGACCGTCGAAAATTGGTTCCAAGATGAAAAACAGGAAGTGGGTTGTATCTGTGGTATAACCGCAAGGGTGACGTAGGACTATCGTTGATTTAGTGATCATTTGTTTTTAGTTGCATCTGAATCAATTCTGAATGAATGAATAAATGAATATTTGGGGGACTTCGAAAACGAGAGCGTTACGTTGAAGGCACAATATTCAGCAAAAGAAGCAATCACACGAAAGTTGTATGATACATAATGCATTGCTTGTATTGTGATATGATTTGTATTTCATTTCCAATAGACAAAATATCTGTTGCATCGAATCAGTCTACATAATTTTTGCGTTCGCTCATCCTTTCTCACAACACTCATTTCTCGTTTGAGAAGTTGTTGAGTAAACATCGTTTGCCAGTGCGCGTAGAGCGGAAATTCCTTCTTAAGATTCATTGCACCTCTAATAAATTGCCGAATGTTTTTCGATGCTGATGCTCTCTTGGTCGCATTCTCTTCTCCTCCTGATGGATCGGCTTTTCTGCGCTCCCTCACAGTTCCATACGAACTGAATGCGTTTCAGGTCAGGTCAGGCCAGGTAATGAATCCCTCGATCCCTCGCCGTCCAGCTCGTTCAGCTCGTTCAGTAACGATATTGTCTTGACGGTGTCCTCACAGAGTATCGCTTAAGTATGGTTTTTTTTTCTTGATTGAATCAAGAGAAGGTGTGGTTTACGATGGCGTTTTGGAAGGCAGACTAGAGGCGAATGAACTCTCTGAGTTTGAAACATTCAGCGACTCAGCAAAAATCTATTGAAATTTATATGATTTTCGCGATGCGAAACATTTTCCATTGCGCGTGCATACAATATTGGACACGGAAATATCCTACTGATGGGGAAGAATAATCTTCAGATGCTCTCCTGCTAATTGCCTTTGACGATGACGATAACATCTTTCCTGATTCTCCTCGATACTCGAAACCCACCAGTGGTTAATGTTAACTCGATAACCACCTGTTCATTGCACTTGATTGAAAAATCACAAAACCAAATGTATTTGGTTGCAGTGTTATATGGATAGAAAATATTAAAATAAACTCTTTCGCATGAATGTATTTTTCAATTCCAAGGGGAATTGGTAGATTATTTTTCAGCAACGATGGCATCTTTCCGGAATCTTCTCGGTGCTGGATGGCAACCAAACGAAAAAAGTTCGGCGCGTGTATGTGTGTGTGTGTGTGGTGGCACCTCCGATGTCTCAAGTGGAACCGTTTGTGGCATCACTCTCCTCCTGATGAATTCCCTTCTGGCCTAAGGTGCACAAACAGGCTCTTGGTGACACTATTCATCAGCGCTTTCATGATAAACGAAGTTAGCTTCACCACAACAGCGACAACATGCTCCAATCGCTGTTCAATTAGAACTGAGTGGATTTCCGACAACATGCTCCAATCGCTGTTCAATTATAATTGAGTGGATTTCCGAGCGGCGCTCGCTTATATTCCGATTGGTGATTTCAATGGCCTGTTTTGAAAGCCATTTTAAGGCTATTGAAACAAGTTTTTGGATGAAAAAGTAACAAGTACATAACGCTTAGACATTTTATTTTTCGAATGAAGTGTTTACTTTATCATTTCGTTCGGTTGTTTAGGAGCTATTAACGCTCAAAATCTCGGTCTCCGGCGTAACGCTTTCGTTTTCGAAACTTTGATTTTACACCTCGGTATAGAAATGAAAGACGTAGTCCTACCTCAAAACAGTCAACATCATGAAGTGGCCAGCGCAGTCACCGGATCTGAACCCTGTGGAGAACCTATGGGAGATCGTGAAAAGGTCGGTGTACACGGAGAAGTCGAAGAATCAGCTGCAACTGTGGAATAAGATCCAAGCTTGTTGGTACGTCATCATGTACCAGAAGCTGGTGGAATCCATGCCGAACCGGGTGCGTGGAGTGATGCGTAACAAAGGTTACACGACCAAGTACTAACCCTAGAAGTTTCTATCGGTATGAATTTTCTTGTTTTTATTTTTTTACCATGAATTTTAAAATCGGTCTTAATTTTTGTCGCGTCGTTTTAGTTGTTAAGTATGCTTAAACACACATTTTTTGATGAATGACTATTTTTCTAACTACAAATGTTATAAATTTCATCGAACAGTGCAAATAAATTATTATAAATGGATTGAAGCACTGGATTGGATTATTTTTTCTCAAAGTTTTGTCACTTTCTTTTTTTTTTGCTTGAACAGTGATCTTAATGTTTTGTCCGACATTGTATACCTGAACAAAATTAATTTCCATAAAAAAAACGACCAAAAATTGAACAAAACCCGCGGATACTTTTTAAATGACCCAATATTTGAATGACTAATATTTAAGGTAACTCAGAAAAACGATACACTCACCCTGACACAATCCACCGTCCACTTCGCAGCTTTTCGGGCACACTTCCACCTACGCTAGACACATCCAGTGGCACCACAGTGGTCACGATAACGTCATTCATAAAATATTTGGCAAGATTCATCTCTTGCACGTAGCTCTCGTAGTACTTTGCGACACGCGAAATCAGTGCTCTCGTTTCAACCTCCTTCGAGAGCTGTCTTTTCAGCGATAGGATCCTTCTGGGGGGGTAAAGCTTTACGTTGATCCTGCCGTTGCGCTCATCGTACACAACACTGCTCTGCTGCTGGCGGATGTTGTTTTGATTTTCTGTCAGTGTGTTTCGGAAGTGACACCTACTGCACATTAAGGACACTTTTTGATGCTGCTGCGACTGCTGTCGATATAGTTCGCCACATTTGGCGCACGGTTCGGTTATATCACGACTAGAATTTACATTACTGCTATCGATAAGAATCTTCCTACTTCGATTATTGCTAGCACCATTGAACTGGTTCTGTTTGAGGATTTTAACACCATCTACCGGTGGCTGGTATTGAATATTGCTTTGTATTGATCCATCGATGATCAGCTCGGCTGGTTCAATCGTTGGTGGATGAGACTTTTCCCAATCGGCGAAGGGTAGCCCTGGCAGAGACATCCACGCCGCAAGAGATAGTGTGCGTAGGCTCGGATCCATACGATGCCACGATCCACCGGGAGGTCCTCGACCCAGTACGAGGTGATCGATCTACAAGATAGAAAGCAGAGTAGAAGTGTGGGCGAATTACCACATGAATTAATTGAAACACCATTTCCCATTGTTTCCCATAACACACCCACTCCAGAAAGCGCGCGCTCCGCAACGTGATACAAATTTCCACATGAATTGTACCCAGCAGATGTGTTCCTAGAAGCTAGTGTACATTGCGTCATTCTGGAAAATTTATCTACTGGGATTTTGCTTGCAATGTCGCAACGCCTGGATGCCTAATCGAATGTGAACTAATAAATGAACAGGGTAATGGTGAGTGCTTTGTTTAATTACTGCATATGACACACATGCGACGGGAGTTTACACTTCACTTCGCCTGAATGTGCTGAGGAAATTCTCTGCCGGAGTGCATTTTACCGTTGGAGCAAAAAATAATATGAACAACAGAGGGCTTTTCTGAAAATTGCTAACGCTGATAGCCATTAGGGTGTGTTACGATGGGGTGCACAATCTATTAAAGCTACACTATATTTATCAAGCTAACATTAAAGAGAGCTATAAATGTCCGAAGTAATCAAAAGTTTATATATTTTATATTTTGCTGGAAGAGAGCTTCTATGTTAGGGGTGTGTTGGAATTTATTGATGATGATGTTATGAATTACAAAGGCTTTCTTAGACTCTCGGACTTTCTCAGTCCAATCGCTCCAGGCCTTTAAGGCCTAATTGGGAAAACTAAACTAAACACCCGGTTTTAAAAAAGGCTATTTAGAAAGCCTCTGCCATCTAGTCGCTAGTAAGATCACTGATAAATTGTGAATGACTAATTGGTGACGATCAATTAATCTTTTTAAATTCGAGCACTGTTTCAGAGTTAAAAGTGACGTCAAAGTGCAGTGCAATTCAAGCCGGCTGCGAAGAAGATATGAGAGTTCTTAGTTCTTCGGAGGAAAATAGAAGGCGAACATTTGTTTCACAGCGATTGCTGTCAACACCGCCATTCTGACACATGCCCGATTCGGATCGAATTTTTTGTTGTCGTTTTGAGTGTTCTTGGGGGCATTGGAGTTTTACTAAGAGGTACTGGAAATCTATTTTCAAGAAGTTTAGTGTCGCTCAAGACAGCGGGCAATCAACAGTACAATTCTGAGCGTTAGTTTGAAGATCTGCTCAAATTGGCTTTGTATTGTTTCGCGAGACGTTCGCCCCTCTCACTCAGTGAAAGCATTCATTCATCGGTCCTTATCAGTGCTACTAGATGTTTGTACCAAAGAGTTTCACTCTTGAATTTCTAGAATCTTTGTTTATCGTAGGTTATGATTTCGTAGTCCTACGATAACACCGCAATCGTGTCTTGAACACCACCCTTCTGTATTTATGGATGTCGTGGATGTCATGCTGTGGAATAACAAGAAAGAAAACACGAACAGAACAGAACGAGAAGGTAAAATTGGCACTAGGGTATATGATGCAAACTTTCAGTCCCTTTCTATATTCACACCATCGAACATCTCTTGTTTGTGTCGTCACAAGAGCTTCATTTCTCCTCGAGTTGCCACTAGTACAGATTTATCTGGAAAGGTACAGATTTTTTCCGATTTGTTTTTTGTACATATTCTGCACGTCACAGATTTCAGTTTGCAAAAGTACAGATAGGTACAGATTTTCTGAAGTGATCAATAAATAGCACACGGATTTGGTGAAACTGGTGAGGCAGATATTTGATTTCGAAAATTGAATTCGGCTTATGCAATGTAAAATCCCAGGAACATTCCTAATAATCTAATAAGCATCAAAGCAGTAATGAAAGCGTTTTCAGGTTTTCATGATGGAGAATGAAAACCGTACCTTGAAAATGAAATTGCTCTGTAAAGAAAAAGATTAAATGACATAACCTCTGTTGCTTTTTGGAATATATTCCACGATGCTACATGAATAGCTGAAAGATTTTTATCTAACAATCCTCACTAATATCTGCGAGGAATTCTACTGAATTTTCATTTCAAAAACGGCATGTTGTTGGGATGGAAGCAGATAAAAACTATCAGAACAATGGATGGTGATTGCAGATATTTTTAAAGGATATTTGTAGCATTTTTTTTCATGGAGCTGATCAAGCAAATGACAAAAATATTAATGATTCGACGCTCAAAGCTGCTATTTCTAACCATCTCACTATGTCTCACTCCTCGGCATATGTCGATCAATTTATTTCTGAATATAAGAAGAATAAAGTTCGAGATCGCCTTAGCAACGACACAATTAACGCAATTTTCAGATCAAAAGATTCGTTGTGCATGGTATGTCGAACGCTTTGTTGGTGCTTGTTAGTTTGCGTTTTACGAACGATGTCTAGAGATGCGATTCCACTGAGACGATACTAAATAACATGTAGCATGATATATGATACAAGCATGCAAGTATTGCCATGGTTGTTGTTTCCATGCGGTGCTAATGATAGATTGATGTAGTTATGTAGGAAGAATTATGATGCTGATGCAACAAAAAAATCGCTTGTAGCCGAGTGTGTGTCAAATGTGAAAAATCACTCCCGACATTCTTCCAAAATGAAAGATTAAAAGTGACGAACCAGCCAAATTCGTTGAAAGTCACTATAATACAGAAATAAAAAAGATTATTGGAGGTTGTGTCCAAGACAAGACCGCATTGTTGACGTAGAACTACGCTGTTATTTATTCAAGTCGCTTGTTTATAATTTCGGATATTATTTTATAATGCAGCGAATACGCACAAAAATATCCATACATTGATGGCTTGAAGCATCTAAATATACACACCCTTATCTCCGTTTTACGTTCTTCTCAACATAAATTCTTTCTGTTTATATAACCGCTCTCGATTAGCTTAGCTGTCATCCTTGGTGGAGATAGTTTTGCTACTGTCATGCGAAACCGAATCACACACAAAATTCCTGAACAATTATTTTCTTGGTGAGCTGATGATAGCCTAGTTTGATTATTCCCACACAATTGTATAGATCAGAACCTTAATGGAATGGCGTCAGTTTGATGTAATGATTGCAATGCCAGAGACATCAGCGAGTAAATAATTTGGTCGCGTTCACAGCTCAATCCGAAACGAAGACATTTGATAACGCAAAACAAGGAAGATAACCGATGTTCATTGCATCGTATCTAGAACGATACTGAAAGTTTGCCTCAGCGAGATCCTATATCTATGTTCTAGGCAAATATTACCCTTTGCTCTTCTTCTTCTTCTTTTCTTTGTTCACGGAGACTTCAAATCATTCCCCTTCGTTATTCGCCGATAAGTTGCTCGTTATTGACGGCATGGGTAGGGACACTCACAAATGAGCAGAAAAAATGTATGAGAAAATGGAAATGCTTCTAGTTTTCATCAATTTAAACCGTTTACACACCAGGTGATTGTAATATTAGGCTGTCAAAAAAGTCCTGCGGTATTTTTTTTGAATTTTCATTTGTTCATAAAATTAGTTACAATCATCTGTTTTAAGTCAAATATGCGCCGTTTTGTTCGATGACTTGTTCCCAACGAGATGTCAACTTCATAATACCCCTGATAAGGTAGCTCGCTTCCTTATTGGCAAAAAACTCGGATAGCCAATTTTCACAGGCCTCTTTTGTGGCTAACTTCTGACTACCTAGCTCGTTCGCCATGGACAAAAACAGGTGGTAGTCACTTGGTGCAAGGTCCGGACTATACGGCGGATGCAAAAGAACCTCCCATCCGAGCTCCCGGAGCTTCTGGCGCGTCACCAAAGAAGTGTGTGGCCTGGCGTTGTCCTGATGGAAGACAATGCGGCCTCTGTTTATCAAAGATGGCCTCTTCTTCATGAGTGCTACCTTCAAGCGGTTCAGTTGTTGGCAGTACAGGTCCGAATTGAGCGTTTGGCCATAGGGAAGCAGCTCATAATAGATTATTCCTTGACAATCCCACCAAACACACAGCAGAACCTTCCTGGCCGTTAATGAGGGCTTGGCCACCGTCTGAGCCGCTTCAGCGGGCTTCGACCACGACTGTTTGCGCTTCACGTTGTCGTAAGTGACCCACTTTTCATCGCCAGTCACCATCCGCTTCAGAAACGGGTCGATTTTGTTGCGATTCAGCAGCGATTCACATGCGTCGATACGGACAAAGATGTTTTTTTGCGTCAACGTGTGTGGCACCCATACATCGAGCTTCTTCGTGAATCCAAGCTTCTTCAAATGGTTAATAACGGTTTGATGACTTATCCCCAGCTATTGGCCGATGCTACGGCTGCTACTATGCCGGTCTTTCTCGGCTAATTCAGCGGTTTTGTCGCAATTTTCGACGACAGGCCTTCCGGAGCGTGACGCATCTTCGACGACCTCTACACCAGAACGTAAACGTTGAAACCATCGTTGTGCGGTGGAAATGGAAACTGTATCGGGTCCATGAACTGCACAAATTTTATTGGCAGCTTGAGATGCATTTTTGACTTTGTCATAGTAGTGCTGTAAAATATGTCGGATTTTCTCTTTATTTTGTTCCATATTTGCGATACTATAACTCACGAACGACTTAACCAAACAAAACACTGTCAAGGACTATATTATAGCGCGCAAAAATACCTTTCCAACAACCTATAGTAAAGGGTGTGTCACATCAAATTGCATCACGGAAAAAACGCTGTAGAAATTTAATTTTTAGGAATTATATCTTCAGCTTTCGCTTATAATCAGATAAGAGTGTATAGATCACGTTGGCCATGCTTCACTGTCAATTTTTCGTAAATTTGGAAAAATGTCGTCGAACGAAAAAGAGCATCGTGAATTAATCCTGTGCACTCATTTCGAGAGTCCGGAGTTGTCACATCGGGACATCGGTAAGATGCTGGGAATCGTCCAATCCACGGTCAGCAGAGTACTAAAACGATACTTCGAGAACCTAACCATCGACCGGAAGGTGAAGAACGGCAAAAATGGATGCTCCGTCAGTGAAAAAGGTCACAAGCGCGTAGTTAAGCAGTTTAGACGTGATCCGAGAAGTTCGGTCCGGGATGTCGCCAATAAGCTGAATTTGTCAAGTTCATTCGTCCAGCGGACCAAGCAGCGGGAGGGCCTGCGTACATACAAGGTTCAGAAGGCTCCTAACCGCGACGAAAGGCAAAACATGGTGGGGAAGACGCGAGCCCGGAAGCTGTACACCGAAATGCTGACGAAGCCGCATTGCCTGGTAATGGACGACGAAACCTACGTCAAAGCGGACTTTCGTCAGCTGCCGGGCCTGTTGTTCTTCTCCGCAGAGGACAAATTCAGCGTTCCGGAGGATATTCGCAAGCAGAAACTATCCAAGTTTGCCAAAAAGTACATGGTGTGGCAAGCGATCTGCTCTTGCGGAAAGCGGAGCGCCCCCTTCGTGATGACCGGCACGGTAAACGGGCAGGTTTACCTTAAGGAGTGCCTACAGAAGCGCTTACTACCACTATTGAAGCAGCACGAGGGCCCGACCATCTTCTGGCCGGATCTCGCTTCGTGCCACTATTCAAAGGACGTGTTGGAGTGGTACGAAGCCAACGGGGTCACCTTCGTGCCAAAGGAAATGAACCCGCCCAACGCGCCGGAGCTTCGCCCAATAGAGAAATATTGGGCGATTATGAAACAGGCCCTCCGGAAGAACCCAAAAGTTGTCAAATCGGAGGCGGACTTCAAGAGAAAATGGATTTCTGTTCAAAAAAAACTACAACCTGACGTTGTACAGAACCTTATGGACGGGGTAAAGAGGAAGGTGCGAGCATACGGGCTTGGGCTCGAATTGTGAATAAAAAGAAAATGCCAAAAGTTGTTTAATTGTTTTTATTTTACTGTCTAAAATTTTCAAAAGGATCGGTCTACTGGGCGAATTTCTACAGCGTTTTTTCCGTGATGCAATTTGATGTGACACACCCTTTATGACTCGATACAATGAATACAACTAGAACTACGCGCTTACAACGACACCTCGCGGAAACACCGCAGGACTTTTTTGACAGCCTAATATATAGCACAAAAAAACCAATTTTAGGGAATTTCCGATACGTTTGGTACATAAATCGTCAATATCCGTTCGCTGCAAAAATAGTTATTTACGATAATTTTATTTCATAAAAACGTGACATGTTTTCTGATTTGGCACCCTTAATGAAAGACGTAGTTCTACTTCAAAAAAATGTGAGAAAGGCAACCGCGATAAACTCCAGATAAATTTAAATGAAATAAAATTTAAATGACATTAAGAAATAAATTGCGGCATATGATCAGCTTGTGTTTTGTTCATGAGAGGGCAATGATAAATCATCAATCAATTAAAGCCACCTGATTCAATAAAAAAATCTTTTCAGAGTGATCAAAACATTCTACTAAACAGTCATTTCGAAAATTTCGAAGGATTCTTAAACACTAAAGTAATGAACAAGTGAATCGAATAAAATAATAATGTAGTCCTAAGTCAACAACGCAGTCGTGTCTGGGACACTACCCCCTATAATTTGTTTCTATTCTTATCGACCTTTGTGTTTATATAACAGGGAATTGAAGTTATTCAAAATTGGATTTTTTTTTGCACGCATTCTGTTACCAGCTGTAACGCGTTCGCGAGTATCACTACTGCTGAAGAGGGCGCGACTTCATAGGATTCGCTAATCTATAAATTCCAAAATTTTCAAATTCTGGTAGATAATCACTATTGTAAGTAGAGCTATTGGCATCAATCGAGAAACGCACACCACTGACAAATACTTACTTCCTTCACAGGATGGTATTTGTAGTCCACCATGCAGGGCAACTCCATACCAAGATCAGCACACGGATGCTGCAAGCTGTCCAGCTGAAAAATCGAAAGAATAATGAAGCATTTTATCAAATGTGTACTACCAATAGAAGAGCCTACCAATAGTGATACCGGATTGGTACTGCGTCCCTCGAGCCCATCGGCTAGACTGAACAGATCATGTTCCACCAAACTTTTGTCCGCGTCATAGTAGTTGAGACGAGCTCGCAGCAGCTCGTCTGGATGTTTCTGGATCTTCTCCAATGACCAATATGGCCAATTACCTGCCAGCATATACGATAACGATATTCCGCTCGGTCCATTACCTAGTTTAAAAAGAACAATAAAAACACACTGTGTTAGAAATTAATTTGCTTAAATAAGTGATATACAGCAAATTGTCACCGAATGATTTGCATCAGCTATTCTAACTATGGTCAATTAAAACGCAGTCGTTATTGAGTGTAATTTGTACCGCTGATGTTTACAACCGTCGGAGTGTTGTTTGTAAATTGGGAGCAAAGTTCACATAAACTGTTCACTGTTCGTTTCGAATAGCTGTGATTATACATCCGTGTGTTGTACATGCAAAACATACAAAGCACACAGATGATTGATCTTGATCCGCCGAAAATCTCGGCTAGCAACGGCACAGACAGTATGTCAATACCCAAAAGCGCCCCTCAGAGTTTACGTGCCCATTATCATGCACCCGGAGAGAATTACGCAAAGCTAGCTTCCAGAACTTGACCCAATGTAGCCCGAGGATTATCTCACCGCAGAAACCCAAAAATACACACCACAACGGAACTGCCAGGAATCAGAAATCGACAAACGACACCACACAATCTTATCACATAACACTCGTGGCTTTGGCTCTGGATTCAGTGCGCACATTGCATCGACGTCTTATCAATTGCCGGTCGACCAACGGGGAACTTCAGTGGAGGGGGGTAGGGGTATGTTCCCGTTAGTTTATAAGTGTTTGCAGTGCTGATTCGCAGCGAGCACAGCGAGCCTCCCGTGGACAGTAATCACCTTGGGTGATGTCAACATTATCGCGTGAACGGTCACACGACGGGGAGATTCCTGTTGACGTAGACAAATGTGTGTTGGTGGGAATGAAATCATTGATAACGGTTGGAGCTTCGTTGTTTGATTTGACACTGTTGTAATCGCAATAGTGGGCTAAATCGCAATCCAAGTTTGGCGGTGCAATAATAGCAATAGCTCGGAGCGGTTTATGAAATAATTTGCTTAGGTGCGGCACGTACTTCATGAGTTGGTGTCAGAAATACACTAAAATAGGTTTTAATTTGAATTAACTTTTTTGATGTACATTTATTTCTAGGAACACCGAAAGGTTTCAGTTTTAAATATCAACTCATTTTTAGTTAAAGGATTTCGAATTGATAATGAAATGGGAATTATAGTTATTCATTGGATCATCTATGAGTGCCAGTTCAACATATCCTGGTGGAAGCTTCTGATAGATTATGTTTAGATCGGCGGAAACTATCTTCAAGTGATTTGAATAACCCTGAAAGTCGCATGTCGTTGAAAAAAAGAGAAGAAAAACATTGGAAAAAAAAATAAGGCTATTCTTTGTAAATATTACCAAATTAACTAATTGTCACCTCATTTATCGAAAACTAAATACATGGTCTTCCACTCTCTAAAAACACGATTTTTTGCTCTGACCCGCAGTTATAGATGTTTCAATTGAAAGAGTGAATCGCTTAAAATATCTTGGAACCAAACCTTTAAATGCAAACCAACCGTGGATTTATGGATGGAATATTAGTGAAGGGTCATGCATGCAAAACTAGACTGAAGAAATTACAATCATTTTAGAATAGATGCTTGAAAATAATGTATAGGTTACCGGCTCTACATTCTACTTTGGACTTTTAACATTTTAACATGATCTTTGCTACGTGTGGGGAAAACAGGTGACCTTAGAATTATATGTCAGGACCTACGCCATATACCATGGAATAAACCAGTGAATCGTTACGAGGTCCGCTGTGAGTTATGAGGTCCTGAAACACTTGATAATAGAATAAAGGTAAGCCAGACAGTGTTTACAGCCAAAGGACTATTAAACGAAATCAATAGTCTTGGTATTCTAGCGGAGCCGAACATCTATGTACCTGAGAGATTCCTACGTTCAAGATAATTTCTTCATCTTGGGCCCATTTTGCAAATGATGCAAATCGCACGTTGATTGGCCGAATTTGTGGTCATTAAGGCAGTGTTCTAGTCTAGACATTAAAAAAATATAAAAAAAAATCTTCGTATTTCTGAAGTATAGGCGTTCAAGAATATACCCTAGAAAGAACTTTTCGAAAATTCCATTATTCACCGAGTCATTGCCATTTTAGTGATGCGGTATCTAATCCAGTACGACTATATCAATTAACTTCAAACGCGTTTTCCTCGAAACTTGATTTTTTCAAACTGGCAAACACGACGGCTACAGTTCTACTGAGCCGATTTATGTAGATTTCATATGAATATAATCTGTATGCGTCTCCCTATCGCATGAAACAATAAAAAAAATCATAATTTTTTAATTTTACTATTTCGAAAAAAACGAGAAACGTAAAAACAATCGTCAAACGGTCGCCACTTTGTCAAAAAAACATGCTTTTGACTAGCCCGAGGTTCATGTGACAGCGGCATCTTCACTGATTCAGAATCTGATCGTTTTTTTTTTTGTTTCAGATAACCAGTAGGACTGGAATCGTGTACGCCATGGCACAACTGAACACCCTCAATTCATCAACTTGCAAGTATTCTAATTATACATATTTTTTTCGTTCAATTTTTACTTTGTTGTTAAAATATAGATAAGAAAAAATAATGATATAATGGATGGTAAAAATATTCTTTATTTTATTTTTTCGGATTTTGGAAAAAAAGGTTCGAAACTCGTGCCGTTACACTGGAACTCCCCCTTAAATCTTACCTACCAAGATGAGCGACTAGTGCAGCAGCGAAATACAAATTGAATACATCAATACTACTGCGGAAAATAATCGTAGCCGTGCATATCATTCCTCCAAAGAAAATAGGAAAAAAGGAAGCAAAACATTGCGTGGAAAGCCCCACCCCTGTGTGATTTTTCGGCCAACCTGCTTAAAAATTGGTGGCCCACTTTCACTAGAGAGTTATTTAAAAATGTTCTATGAGTTCAAAAAGAATGTTTGAAACAGTAAAAAGCCATTAATTATTATAATTTGCTTGCCAGAGGAGTTTGTGTAAAATTTGGAATTGTTTTGGACTTATTGGTGAATTTTTGCCATCGATCATTCAATTTTCGTGAATTCATACATTGTTTTCGGGTTGAATTTGGCGTTAAAGTGCGTATTTCATGATGGATGTGATGAAGGTATTTTCCAGCAGTGAGAGCTGTGTTTTTCGGTTGAAAACTGAAGGTGGATTTCGATGGTTCAGTTGCCGTTCTGCGGAAGGTATAGTATAATTTGTGTATCAGTGAAATGATACAAAAATTATACTAAGCAACACTTTTCGCAGAACAGCAACAGAAAATCTGAAATCGATTGTGTTGTGGAACGAATTTCATGTTCAGTTTTCAACCGAAAAACACAGCTCACTGTATGATGTTTTTAGAGATGTAAAAACTACTCGTTAATGTCTTTCAATAATTATATTGCGGTAATGCTGAAGATGAGAGTTAATTTAGAAATTTTATTGCTTCGCTGCCATTATCAAGTTTGTGCCGCTCAGTGAAAGCATTCAGCTTGCTTACATTATATCTGTACTGTATAGAAATATGAATAAGAAACAACATAATAAAATAATAACTCGGCCATATTACGACAGATTGTAAAGATGTTTGCAGCAATAGATTGAGGATATTCAATATATTGAATTGGATTACCCAATGATCACATTGTTTTTGAAGCAAAAACAGCAGTAAATGATTCTGAAGAACAGTCACAAGTACAGTCAGAAGTGCAACGAGGTACTTTAGAATCATTTACTACTGTTTTTGCATCAAAAACAGTATACAAAGTATAACAATGGTATAGTTGAGTAATTTGGTTTAATGGATTCTGGATTGGTCAGCTTGTTTACCAGATCAAACCCCTATCATGAACTTATGAGAAGTGATCGTACGAATAGTAGAAGCAGCTTACAAGTAGTATGAGTGATTTGAAGAGCTTAGACGAGCTGTATCCTCTGGGAAGAACGAAATACACACTACAACATGGCGCAGCTTGGTCGAATCCACCCCGAATGGGTTGAACTGATTGAGAGCAAAAGATGATATAAAAAATTAAAAACTTATTGTAATTCATGTGAAATTGACGTTAATTTTGTAAAGGAGTGAGAGTTTTTCTATTTGGTTCTATAGTTATGAAACACTGGAATTTTAGTTTTTCGAATGATTCGCGACTGAACACAACAATAAAGTTCAAATGATCAGTCTTATAAATGGAGATAGTTATTATATTCTGCACTATATATTTCGATTCAACCGACTTCTTATATAGCTCAGAAAAATGGAGTGGTTCTATAGTTATGAAACGCAGTGTATATAAAGCCAAAATCAAACAAACCTAGAAGGAGAAAAAACGAAACGGAAGTGAGAGCGAATTGAGAAATGGTATAGATATTAAATAAAAACTCATCAGAACCCAACGAAAGGAATCCAATCCAACACCAACGGGAATAACACCGACAACATCGAAGGTTTGATCTAGAACCACCAAAAATTTTATAAAAACATTTTACTGTTACATTTTTTTATTTTATACTTCACGCACAAATCACTTTATCATTTGAAAAAATCGAACAAATGAAAATTAAACAATATATTCAAATTTACAGCCCTTGATGTAGTCCTATATCTTTTTGGTTATGTCCATGGCATTACCCACCCGTATTTTTTTAATTTTTTATTGGTGTTGTTGATGTTATTCATGTTTTGGCTAGCATTTATTGTTTTGTTTTATACAATACATACCGTAAAGATGCGTGAGTTTTCACGCCAATCTGCCTTTTTCTCATAATAAAGTCATAAGTCAGATAAAATAAATAACCAAATAATAAATGACCACATTCGTAAAAGGAGCTCGAGTTTTATTTGCTGCAAAATCGTCCTGTTTCCTCTAGTTCGAACTAGGGTGCAAAAGCCTGTGTCGTATATGCATTGGTTAACGTCAAGTTGAATAAATTAAACTGTTTTTTTTCTCTAACAAATGCACAATGAATTTGAAGTACAAAAATGCACTCACATCGTCGAAGACATTTTCATTAGCTAGACGTACTGATTTGGTATTTCTTAAGTGGCCCTTACACGAATAGTAGCATTGACATTATCAGTAATGGCAATACGAGCGAGACACACTCCATTCGGCATTATCATTATTCTTGAACCCTACACGATCATTTTTATTGCTTTGAGGAATGTAGCAACTCTAGCTTTCATAGTCGTAAGAGAAATTAACACATTTTCGAAATGAAAATTATCAATTAAACTCAATTTTATTATATTGTATAAATATCCTCATCAATAATTTGAAAGGTTTTCTGCAAACAAATAAAAAAAAATCTAGAACGAAAGTTGTTACTAATAATGGTTTCTAATTGTAATTTCAACAATTTGATCTGTTATTATAATGTCTTTCAGTGATAGATGAAGAAGATTCAGAACAATATGTTATGAGCATTCGAAAACCATTTTGAAATTCTTTTAACAATTTAAATCTATTAAATCTATTAATTGATCTATTAACAATTTAAAACTGTATTTTTCAATAGTAATCTCGATAGCTTATGTTCGATTCATTACTATTCAATACCTTCGTAGATGTCGACACCGTATCTTACCCGTGTGCTTCACCCCGTAACTGGGTAATAGATGTCGACACTGTATCGTCGCCATCGCGAATTCACATTTAAAGCTTCGTGTTTTTTCGTTGTGAAGCGAAAATGATAACGGGTTTTCAGGTAGAAGAAACAAACTTTTAAAATCAAAAAGTAGAAATGAAAATCATTTTTTTCGCATCAAATATGATGTTCTATGTAATAGAGTAACAGGTTTTTCGTAAATGGTGAAAGAGTCTTAAGCTAAAACTAATTCTGGTGGTAATTTTATTTTGTACTAATGAGTTTTGGTAGGAATTTCAGAAAAATTATAAAAAATTGGTCGAGTAAGGTTCAGTGCTACGTGTTTTATGCATTCAAGTAACAGCAAATAATAATTTTCATTCAAATTTTAAGAATTTTAAATTGTCTTGGACCCACTAACCTGATAGAGATTAAATTACCTCACAAACATAGATTTTAACACAAGATGTCGCACAGTATTCTAGACACCTCGAATGATAGTGTCCCTGCTCATTTACAGTAATGATGAAGCGAGATCAGAAAATCCGGATTTGCATCATTATTGCCTATCATATCAATTTTGTTAACTTTACACGATCATTGTTATTGTCATTCTGACGAAGTAATGTCATTATTATTTATCGTGTAAGGGACCCTTTACATCACGCCTTCGATGCTGTTGAAAATCCGGGTTCCTCCAAATTTTGTGGCTTATTAACATAGCAACGGTCTTTCACGTACTCCCAAAGAAAGTAATCGACGACAAGAAATGTTGAAATTCTTACCATAAGAGGACAAAGTTTCATTAAGGCTTCGGTTGTTCGAGTAATACGATTTCACTAAAAATACACGTTCTTGTAAATTGTACATATTGCCGTAGCCGTATATTATCGTCCCGAAGTGGGGAATGCAGTGTTACCATCTACGAAGCGGAAAAAAAATAATCTGCGGACACGAAGTACCTGACGATGTTCAACTTTTTCGCTTTTCGCGGTGAAACTGGCAGTACGAACAAGGCATCGAGCGGAGTTGATTGACTGTATTCGCCATGACTGCTGCGGATCAACAGATAAGGGCGTCGAAGAATTTTTGTGGCATTTGAAAAAAAAAGTCCATTGAATTATCTTTTGTATTTGTTTTCCATTGCCTCCGAAATTAGTCCATTTTTAATGCATATGTTACCTCGAAGCTGGTATCAAATTGGTTTACGGTAAGAAAAATAAAGGTCTTGGAGTGACAGCACAATCAACTGACCGTAGCCCAATTGAAAGTGTGTGGTATATTTTTAAAGTAAAGGTTCAGAAAAATTATTCAACAAGTCTGCAACAACTGCGGCAAGTATTTGCAACTGAGTGGAGCGAAATCGCACCAAAAAGTACAGCTAAGCTTCTTGAATCAATGTCACGGTGATGTCAATCTTCATTCATGCCAAGGGTAGTCACATGAAATATTGAAAGAATATCGGGAATAAACTGGATAATATTTTATTACTTTTTTTCATTATTATTTCAATCATCATATCTCAAAAACTGACCAAAGTTACTTTCATATCACATGACTATGATTTGATTTTATCCCTACCGATAGAAAAATAAACATCATAAAGAAAAATTTAAAATTGTCCAGGGGATAATAAACTTTTTACATACGGTATAAGCTCGAACATTACTGAACCGATTGACGTGAAAATTGGTAATGAAAAGGCTTTCGAATAGGCTTCGAAAGACTGAATAAAATCAAGCTCCTCAGCTTTTATGAACAAATAGGGGCAAATCCATATTCATAGATAAGGAAACATCGAGGCAAACCAGCAATTACTGGCGTGTTTCGACATCTGTTGAACACTATATCACCGTTGGCCTAATGCACGGAACAAAAACAACATTTATAACGATAAAAGCTGACTTGGTGCCACTCCTAAGAATTACCTGGAATACTGCAACAGTGTGATGAACTAAATACAGGTCATTCAGTTCTGGTGTGTCATACTGCAGACATTCATTCATATATGATAAATTTCTCAATCAGTAGAACTCAAATGCGGCTCCCGTGAGCGAGTGGTGGACGGCAAACATATTATGCTCCTTCTATCCAGGAATTTTTCGTCAAAGAATTTTTCAATTTACGTTCGACAAGTGTATCAAAATGCATTTTTTGCATCTCGTTAATTGGGATCACATGTTATCTGTTATCTGAAATATTTCGGCGGTTTGTTTTCCAATACTCAGTTCAAACTTATCAATTGTATACGATAGCATGGGAGTCGAAAATATTGAATTTGGCTGTTGACTTGAGATCGCCGTCGGGAACTTCTCACGATTTTCTACACTTGAAGCAGGAAATAAGCACAAGATGAGGAACCCATTTTTCATATTCTATCATCACTTCTATTCCCACCCGGTTTTACCTTCAAACATCCGATCAAAAGCAAACAACTATCATACAGAAATTACGAGCCATCCACAAATCAAACGTAAACTGACATAATCGTATAAAATCATTCTATGATACACATACAATCCGTCCGAATTTCCCTGAATAAATTGATAGTGAAATACCTTTAAGATGATGATGATGTTGGATTAAAGAGGCTTTAAACTTTTCAGTTCATTCGCCTCTAAAAACCTTTAAGAACACATTGTAGCTCTATAAATATGCATTTCTCAACATGAGACATTAATGCGCACATTCGGGCTTTCAAGTGCGCATTTCCCACGCTGCACATGACGGTCGCACGTTTTTGCCACATCATGATGCCTCTTATCGAGGCAATCGTAGCCCACGAGAAGCAGTCCGCGAATAGCGGTTCGAGTTGGACCATTGGGGTGATAGTAGGAAAGTAGATAGCTGGGCTTCGAGTGAGTTGACGTTATCTAGTGGCTCTCATAGTTTCCATTTGTATTTTGTGTTGCGTGACAGCTCTAATTTCCACAAGATTGTGGAATTATCAACCACGAAAGCACTTCACATTCGTGGAACAACGCTGTATGAGTAATTCCGTGGTTTCCTGACGAAACATGTTTTTCTGTCACACGGAGAATGTGACTTAATGTGTGTGTATGTTAAAGGGGGAAAGGGCAAAACGATTATCATGATGACTAGAACAAACAAAAATGGTTTTTTCCACCCGAATAAAACCGCGACGTAGAAAGAAGGGTAATTAAGCCTACCCTGATATGCATCCGAGCGACACCGGGGTGGTGCATGGTGGTTTTTATCGCGATAGATTTATCTTATCATTTGTGTTGTAACAAAAATTGATTGTCAATCCGATGTCCCATGAATGACAGAAATAAATACCCAGATTGGACAACAAAGCCAGCGACCTACTCAGAATAGTGACTAACGACATTCCGAATAATTAGGGTGGCGGTAGTTCAGGCCATCAAAAAGCCGTGACGAACTTCGAAAGCGTTTTCACAATCAAATATACCTACACATCGACAAAACCAAATTTCACTTCAGAGAAAGCCATAACTGACTTCACCCCTTCATTTGTTGTTGTAATTAAAACGAATAAAAATACTCTAACACAAAGTATTTCATTTGAATCTTTGAAAGAAATCAATGCATTGTAAAAGGCAAATGATCGTTAAATGTTAAAATAATAACTTCATCACAAGTTCATTGAATGAGGAACACGACTATTAGTTTTGCAACCGAAATTAAGCTTCTGACATTATCAGAAATTCAGTTTAAATGCATTATCAGATGGTGTGATTATTTGCATTTATTCTTCTGATTATGGTTATGACTGACAATATATGATTTACTATTTCAATATCGTAAATCAATAAATCAAAAACACATACAAGATAAGCCAAATCAAAAACCCCAACTACAAACACAAAAAGCTATCTTTTACATGCGATAGAAAGCCGCCTATCTGACACATGGAAATTGTGACTTATATCGAAACGTTTCATCATGGTTAAGAACCATGCATTAGGAACTGTTAGCACACATTTCGAAACCGATTCATGAACGACATGTGTTGGTTTGAAAAACACTAGTGCATTGTGTAATATTCACATTTTTCGTCATGAAATTTTATTCGTTAACAGCCAGTTGTTCGGAAAATCGAACAACGAACAGCAAATTTGAAAATGTTTCATGCCTTTGAAAAGCTATCATATGACAATGTTTTTGGGTTTGTTTTGGGGTTTCCTTATCGCCAATAATCAGAATTGTCTAATTTGGCTTTCGTCAAAAAATATTTTTTACGCTTTGGCCGCCAAAGGATTGATGACGTGAAGCATGTTTGTTCGTCAGCAGTTAGTGTTGATATTATTTCTCTAGGTTCCTAGGCGGGTGAATATTTTTCAATGTTATATCTTGGACATGTCGGTGCATAACATCTTTATATCGCCATACGACTTCCATCTAACAATCACGTGTTTGATTTTCCATCGACAACCTGAAACGACAGTTTTGTATTTCGCTGAGGAAGCTAACACCATTGAGAAAACGATCGAGTTGTCTGTCCTAGAGCATTGGGGAATAATTAAAAATAAATTCTATCAGTACAATGAATACATGACTCAATAATTATTGAAACCCGCAGGCATTCCAGGGATAAAATTAATCAATCTTGCCTCCCTTTCCTCTCTTACTCGCGTTCACTTTATCCGAAACAATTGCGATATGTGTCCTCATAGCCAATCCATAGAATTCAGGAAGAGTGTTGTTATCGATTTTGCAATAGAACCAGGCGACACGAACGATTTGAAACAAAGAAGCCGTAACCTTGATTGGCGTTATGTGGCATATTATATGACACCATTATCTGCACTATGTAATTTAATATGAATGGAGTTGCATTTGCACTCTAAGAGAGTGAAACTATCGAATTCGCTAAATGAATGCGATATGGTGTTTTGCAATCTTGAATTATCTCGTGATTTCGAACGGAATACATTCCGTGTTTAAAAAATACACCGTATTTATCGTTCGCGTTTTGATGTAGGACTGCCTTTAACATGACAGATATTGGGGATAAAATGAAAATCTGTTTTCAGCTTTTTTCTATTTTGAAATATCCATGGCATTGCGAAAACTATCGTAGCTACCATTAGGCATCATTATATCTAAGGGAAGAACAGACAAAGATGCGACCTAATAAATATTCCCCCACTGCGGCAATTCTTCAATGTATGGTCTGCTAACGTGTTAATTGGACTTATAAAGTTGTTAGCTTCATGATGTATTCTCAGAATACATCAGGTGAATCAATTCTAGTCTCGGTCCAGCCAGCGAGCCGACTTAAGAGATAGCTTTCAAACTTTCAAGCCACTGCCACTGTTGGTTTTGATTTTCTAATTGTTTATGTGTGCGTGTGTGTGTTCGTAAGTCCGTTTATCACACCACTAATATTATTTGAATCATTCAGAATTTTTTACGTGCAAATGAATTCACTTATTTTGTACATTTCTAACATCACTTACATAACTTACCCATCAACATAAATATGAAATTAGTGAAATCAACAGTCGGCTATTTAACCCATTGCCCGTCTTACCCACAGTTTAGAAATATATAGTTTATGTTCGTTTGCAACAAATTAATTGAACAAATGTACGCCTTTTTAATTATTTTTTCGTAATCAAAGGAAATTATTTGGCCAGTATTTTCTAGATTTTGTACTCTGTAAAAAATAATTCATTGGGCTAAATCACTGATTCATTATTTATATATATTTCTGGCGATTTATGGATACTCTGCTGGATGATTTGTTCATCTTTTGAGCACATGAATAAATCATGTCAAATTTTGATACCTGCCAAGACCAACACAAGTCAAAAGGGGGAAAAAAGCGCTACGAGCAGGTAAAATTTTTCAATTACTATTCTCAAAACTGTTCTCAACCGGCATAGCAACATGAGGTCCAGTATTACGATGATCGAATATTAAGATCTCGTGAGTGGTCGCATGTTCTGAGAGTTTTTTTATTTTCATTTTGTCTTAAATGAAATCTTACATGAAACAAACCAGAACGGGTATAAAACCTCTTCTTTTCGTATGAACAGGTTATATCAAGCTAACAGATACAAATTAGTGTTCGCGACCGACAGATGAAGGAAGTGTTCTATATTTACGCGAAAAATGTTAAAATAATAACTTCATCACAAGTTCATTGAATGAGGAACACGACTATTAGTTTTGCAACCGAAATTAAGCTTCTGACATTATCAGAAATTCAGTTTAAATGCATTATCAGATGGTGTGATTATTTGCATTTATTCTTCTATGATTATGGTTATGACTGACAATATGACATGAGGTCCAGTATTACGATGATCGAATATTAAGATCTCGTGAGTGGTCGCATGTTCTGAGAGTTTTTTTATTTTCATTTTGTCTTAAATGAAATCTTACATGAAACAAACCAGAACGGGTATAAAACCTCTTCTTTTCGTATGAACAGGTTATATCAAGCTAACAGATACAAATTAGTGTTCGCGACCGACAGATGAAGGAAGTGTTCTATATTTACGCGAAAGAGAAGGAAGTAAAATTGAGAAGGAAGTAAATTTGGAAATATACAATATATTTCCAAATTCCAGGATTCTCCATTAACAATATTCTAAATACTCTTTTTCAGTGTCAAAGGCGAATGAACCAGAAGATTAAAGAATTTATCATAAAAAAAGAAGAAAGAAAGAAAGAAAGAAGAAAACGGAAAGGAATGTTCGGCAGAATCTGTGGGAGAACTTTAGGGCAGTCAGTGGATCCTCGTATTATATCAAAATCGATCATCCGCTCCATTGTAGAGCACCCTAATGAACTAAATGATTTCAATCCTATGAATTGCACCGGTCGGAATACGCACAAATTGCTATAGAAATGTTCTACCCTTATAGTTTCCCACGCACACGATAAGCTTATAAGGGAGCTTCATGCATTCTAGAATTAAATTGACACAATTCAGCTACAGAACCGAAAGCGAATATCATGCCGGAGACAGCAGGGAGTCCGTATAATTATCAACTTGTGATCTAGATTCCACGCTCTAGAATGTATAAAGGTGGAGGTTTGATGTTTCGTTATAAAATTCATATTGGTTGGATATCACATAAGCAAACGAATCAACGGCAATTTTCTACATTAGATTTGCCGTATTTTTTAACACAGGGAAGCATAAGATAGTTTGTTGAACAAAATTTAGATTAGATAGAACTGTTAAAGAATGCTTGCTAATGGCAGAGACAGTCACCAGTAGACCCTAGCGGAAATCAAGATCCAAATCTTGATACGAAGATCGATGATTGATACGAGAAATGTCAGACTGATAAGATAAAAAGAACAACTATGAAATCATGAAGCTATATAAGTTATCAAAGTGAAAATTTTTAGGTGAGTGTGAAAATAATACATGGGCTATTTATGGTTGGTAAAATGAACCTTACACTGAATTGTTTGTTCAAAATAATTTCACCAGAATTAGGTAGGATTTACTCGAAGTTTGAAACGATTTGTTATATAACAAGCCTCGAATGAATTGTAGAGGGCAGGATAATCTCTGGACTAAGTGACTTGCAAAATTCAATGAACGTGCATTGTATGTGACATGTTGAGTTCTTACAGCCCGATCCTTAGGAAATCGAACGCTCAAATTGAGATTACCTATGATGCCTCTAAGAAACAGCTGAAGTCAAGAAACATTTGAGCCATTTGAAGATGGATCATATCTATGAAATTGCACTCTATCGGAGTAGTGCGTTTTACAATTCGATGAAATCCGTTTATAATAAAATTGCAAGGGAGGCCATAATAAGCGGACGTCATACAAAGCGTTTTGCGAAACCGTTTTTTAATGTATTTAATACATGTAAAGAAGTCATTATATCCGACTTTTTTTCAAAGAATGTTATATGAAAACCAAACTTCGTTATGTAATTACGTAATAATAGGAGGAAGCTCAATATAAGCGGAGTGATAATAAGCGGTTTCTACTGTATATGATATCTTGAAGACATCTCTTTTGCGCTGAGTTTGTATTCCATTTTGGTACAAAACCACCATTGAAAATACATTATATCACAACTAGGCTTAATCTCTATAAAAATTCCACATCAATTAAAGCTCAGCATAATCTCCTTCGCGCACAAAATTGATCTTTATGTTCGCTTACGAGAATTCCAGTGCCATTAAAACATTTGTATCCAAATGCTCTCCCCCCATTAGCTTACTTATAATCGAGATAAACCAAAAACCAGAAAGCTGATGGCAAATACAGGACGAAAAGTTTGTTCTATTATATCAGCATATCAGCAGCGGTATTTTTTTAATGTTATTCTGTTCAATGACGGTGGCGGTTGTTATGCGGAACACACATCGAAACCACGTTTAGTTTGACCATCGTAAATCAACGCGTTCCATGTGACATGACGGCCCGGCAATGACATGCAAATTTCGACAGAATAAAGTTTTTGCATTCACAGTGCAGTGACTGTGTTTAATTGATCATTTGCGAGGGGGTTTCTGACACTCACCAATAACAACGACGTCCTTATAGAGCGTATCCTTATAGATTAGGCTCCTGGTGGCGGTGATATCCTTCATTTTGAACTAAGCCTATGTGTTCCTCTACACTGTTACGAATTGCACTCAGCAGTAACTATCAATTATTCACATGGGCTATACCCCACTGGCCACTATACACTATATTTGTATCGCTATGTAAATTTCTATGTAGAAAAAAAAATTGCACAACTTCTCGTATCGCAATCTATTATTAGGCAGGAGGCTTCAGTCTTGCAGACTATAAGGATGAGTATAAACAAATGAAAATGCTTCCACTACTTCTGGGGCTTTTTTTCTGTTGTTGCCTTTCTCCACAACTTGTATTACACACCGGAGGCTCGTTGTAGCATATAGAATAGATAACAATTTACTCTGCGCCTTGATTCATTCGCGGCCGGCACCGGACTGTTGGCTCGCGGCGTGTTACTTCGCGTATATATAAATTTGCGCGCTCCGTGCTCGCACTCACACCAATGCCGCGGTAGCGCGGCGCAAGACAGGATAGCGGCACTAAAGTGCTCGAAGTGGATAAATAAACAGACACACATACACACAAACGCGCGCGATGATGATGAATCCGCGGCTGCTCGCCGTGCGCGCTGAGTAGTGAACGGGTGAACGGAGGATGGTGAGAGCGATTAGATGATCATCGGTGATACAGCCTCGGCGTCCCTCAGAACTCGCTTGGGCAATTAATGGGGCCCCGCTTAATACTGATTGGAGATTCTTTGTGGATACAGCACAATTAGCGCTTAAAACTTGCACCAATTAGTGTAGCGAACAAAGATTGTTCATACGGAGATCTTCACGTGATAAGGTTTAACGTGGAAATGTTGTATGGCGCGCTTGTTTTTGCGATACCGTGCTCCGGACGGTGTGATATTATCGGGCTACCGATTTTTAGACCGATTAGATTATGCAATCTGATGCTCCCGATACGACTATCTGGAAAAAATATAAAAGAATACACGCTTTGTAAAAGGTATGATTTATAAGTTGTGCATGTGACAATCGAAAACTTATCATTCAAGATATAAACGTCCGTATATCAGAATATCGGAATGAAGACTGATAACTTACTTATTACATTGAAACTAATATGACGAATTAAGGTCTCTTTACAAATGTCAAAACACTATTGAAAAGATGCAATAATAACTGTGTTACATTTTCCCGAAAGATAGTTACCCGAACGACAGCGACCCGAAGGACATTCACCCGAATGTAACAAATACCCGAATACGAGAACTACTCGAATGGAACATGTACTCGGATGAACATTTACCCGAATGCGACATTCACCCGAGTGCAACATTGAAATCACAGATAATGCGTTAGAAGGATATATAAGAACAGTGTTTTAACACAACGAGATTCAAGAGCATTTCCGAGAAACAAGATCACTCGAATACCATGTATATGAATAGAACGTTCATCCGAATGATAAACGATCCCGTATGAAATAGAAGAGAAGCTCATTTGTCAAAGAAGGACTAATTTCCCGTAATTTTTGAATTAAGATATTTTATGTCCCCATCTAACGAGGATAAGGAAGCGAGGCGCACTCAAACCATCTAGGTGGCGCAATCCGAGTCGGCCACCGACCCGCTTTCGAGAGCGGCGGTCCCTTGTAAGCAAACCTGTGTTCCACCGATTGCCCGGTTAGTTTGAATCACAGGAGTTGGATGGATGTTGTGTCATCACTCGACATAACTCCCGCTTCATCGTAGGAGGAGATTTGACCACCCGCCATGGAGCACGGCGAACTGAAGTCTGTGTCAACGTATTTCCTGCAAATTACCTGAGAAAAGATCACCATCGTATCAAGTGGGTACGCGATTATGGTCCGAAGAAGACGAACTCGCAACTGTCAAATCCTCCGTCTTCGACTAGGACTACTTCGATATTCGCCGTCAACATGCCTTTACTACTCCCCAAGATTTGAATTTCGTTTCCCGCGTACCCAAACTCATTTTACGTCCATTTTAAGTGAAACGAAAACTTAATTTCTGATGCAAAAAAGTAGTTACACCATTAATGGACGGCTCCATTGTTTACCCACCGTGAACTAGAACATCGATACTTGCACAATGTAAATAGAATATCAGGTATATTACTCCCCGCTTTTTCCATGTAGTGGTAGGCAACGAAAAAATAAAAAAATAATAATAATTTCAACATGACAGTTGTACAGTACAGTTTGTAAAATAAGCATCTTTGTATTGGAGAATGTGTGTAACAGGTAGCGAGGAAAGGGACCGAAAGACTGTTGATTCATGTTGATTCGAAACTGCTGGAACAAGCAAAAACTCATTTCCAATTGAATGCGAAGACCGATGGCCTCATAGTTCCCTGACTATCATCTATCAGATGAATATGATCTTGCCGAGCCCTGGTGGTTGTTATAGATGACGCTAGGTTTAGTTGCCTGTTGTAGTAAATTGCTTTGGTTTACTGATAGCTCCGAAGCTAATGTTCCGCGTGCATGGAGAGAAACTTTGCTGAAGTGTTCCGCTCTAATTAGGTGTATGTGTCCGTTTATTTGTCGCAGATCTCGCCATTTTAAAAAATATAAACAAACCGGCGTCCTACAAACAAATCATTGCACTTGAAAAATGTTTTACAAGCTCCCACAGAAATATAAAGTGTGATCTTTGATCGTCCATTTGACACAAGACTTTCAGAAATCCACATATATATATATATATATATATATATATATATATATATAAAGTAAAAAGATCAGATGGTCAGAGGTCTAACGCGGGACACAAAAAAAACCTTATGTATAATCGTTATGTGAACAGAGGCTATAGTTTAGCAAGTCTCATTTATTCGTGAAGCTCTTAACATGTGTCCTTGCAATTAAACCTGATCTGTATTATTTCTTTCAACGTATCGACACTTAGTTGTGATTTTCCGGTGGTCCAGATTTTGTTTACGCCTGAAAAAACACACTTAGTCAGAGCATTTAAGCTTGACGAATTGAGTTCTACCATTTTATTAAAATTACCGAATGGAATGTTTGAAAATTACAATCCACTTTTCAACGATTTTAGTGTTAACGTATGCACCAATGCAATGGACTAATTTCGGATGCAATGGACTAATTTCGGATGGCGATGAAAAAAAACTTCAAAAGATAATTCAATGGGATTTTTCCTAAAATCTTACGTTTATAAAGTCTTCAACAAAAATGATTCAACGCTGTTGATTCGCATCAGCAGCAGAATCAAGCAACTTAATATTTTTTTCATAGGGGGCCGAAAATGAACTTTTCGTCTGACTCACGTCGGTCTCTGCGGATCAATAGGGGACTTTTATAAAAATCATTTTTCAATTTTTTTGTTGTCGTTCCCAGCTGACACTCTTTAAAAAAATCCACTGTCGTTGCGATGAAACCAGCTCAACGTGTTAATCTTTGAATGTATCGAAAGCGCTCTTGAACAGTCTACCAAATAAAAGTTTTTTTGAGGTTCATCCATGAAACAAAATCAATATGTAATACTGAAATATATTGATATCGCGGGACATTTTCGCTCTTTTTACCAAATGCGGGACGTTTCGCAGGACGTAATCTAACGCGGGATACTTTGTTGGGCCGATAGACAAAATGTGCATGGTCGGTTTTTGAAATTTGACATGACCATTTTCGCTGCCACCCTAGTGTTCCCCCACCACCGTTATCTAATTGATAATGCATAAAATCAACAATTCGCACGTGTGATTCAATCATACACAACTAATCTTCTCATTACGTTATGAAAACCGACGCGGTACGTCCTATTTAATATTTCTCTGCTGTATGGCTTCTGCTGACGGTAAGCTCTGCACTATCTTCACTTCGCGCTTATTCTGAGAATGCATTCTAAGGTGAGAAATTTTGCACGTCTGTTCAAAACGGTAGCAAAATGACTGAGGTTCGTTCACACTCAATATTTCACGGACAACCCACGACATGCATCGACCGCTGACCAATCTTGACTTTGACGCACTTTCACCCATATTTATAGACTTTTCATGATTTCAATAGTTTGCTTTCAAAGCAGTTTTTGGACGATGGAAAAAATTTTTTGGGCAAAAAGTAACAAAAATCACTCATACACCTTATATCTTTCGAATGAAATGCTTGTCATAACTTCGTTCAGCTGACAAAGCTGTATTAACGCTTAAGTCGTTGCACACCAAACATAATACTACGTTTTCGAAATTTTAAACATACATCCCAGTACAAGAACAGAAATGATGTGGTGCAAAATAAGCACTCTCAAGACGGCGTGAAAACCGACACGGTGCATCCAACAAACAAAATTGCATCAACATTCTTTTTTGCATCGATCAAAACAGTTGTATGGGACATCAGCTTGGCTAAAGACTGCTGTCTGCTACCTGAAACTTGAATATGACCTGAATAATGATGGTCATGGATTGAATTATAGAGGCTTTAAAATGTCTCAGTTGATTCGCTTCTTGTTCTCAAAAGACCAATTTGGAAAACTAAACTAAACTTTTGGCCTTAAGAAAGGCCATTTGGAAAGCCTCGCCCTCGTAAATGCTGGTAAAGCTGGTAAAGTTTAAGCTGCAACTTTTTCTCTATCCACATTGTCCGTAGATCAAACGTTGCATTTACCATTTCTATCTTTATTCTAAAAAAAATCATGTCTGAGTCCATCTGTTTTTTTCAAGGCCAACAAAAATTTCTGCTAAAAAGTTCTTCTAAAATTCTGTGATAGTGATAAACAAGCAATTTGAATGGAATAAATTCGTAGTCCTACGTCAACAACGTGGTCGATAGACTTGTTCTTTGATTACGGATTGTAAGTGACTAGAGCTTTCGAACTCGACTTTGATACTTTCAGAAAAAAACACCAGCAATACATGATTCCATCACAAACAATATTATGCGAAATTCATCGAAACAGTTGATAATCCGATTACAGCATTCAATTTTAAACAGAACATTTCCGAATGTGGAACGATGAACCGGCCACCTTTTGAATTATATAAAACAAAAATTACAGCCGCATGCAACTCTCTGGTCAATGAAAGCTCGCAGAAAACAACTCTCACCTTATCAGGGAGAGTGCGCCGGGAATAAATCAATCAAGTCTGCTAAATGATGTTACCCATGCGATTTTGCATACATTGTTTACATTGAGCAACAAATATAAACCTTATCACAAACAATAATAGGAAAGAATAGATTCTTGAATGTAATATTAGATTCAGTTATTTTTTACTGAAAATCACCGCTGTGGACTATCAGCACAACAGTCATGCCTATTCAATAACGATACTGACGCTTCTACAGAAGAGGCACACATGCGCCAAACACCAACGAACGACAGCTGTTTCGCATAAATCCTGCTACAGTAGAACCCCGATTATCTACGAAATAGTCTGGCTAAGTCACCGCGGATAACGCAAAAAATATATTTCAAAGAATGACTAGGGTAGAAGTACCTATCATCGCAATAATAACTATTATGGTAATACGAGTGAGTTTTTTGTTAGTTTAGAAAACATATCTTATTTTTGAAGGCTCTAATATGATTTGAATATCAGAAATCTCTTCTTTATCGATTTTGGTACTTGATTCCATGCGAAACATTGTTCTTTTGTTGAAAAATTTAGTTTGAAAATAGTGTGTCCCATTTTTGCTTGATTCTTAGCATTTTGCGATATGCGATCATAATAATGAGATCCGGATTTTTAGCGTTACGTAATTTGTGCACTACGCCTTATGTTATGGTTGTTATGCTATTATGGTTGTACCTCACGTTTTCACGCTGTGCAATTGCATATCAGAAGGCGCTTTGAACGCTCAGTAGTGTTATGAAATAGCACTATGCATATCCGACTGAAGCATATTTATTTGATCCACTCTGCTGTAAATTAAATCTCAGGTGAAAGTGTTAATATCTTTTGTTCAGTTCCTGAAGAGAAGCGAAAACTGCATCACAACTCTCACGCCTTTGTGGTTCTCCTGTCAGCTAGCAGAGAGGCCTAGCAACGAGGAGCGGCAGTTATTTTACAACCGGAAAGCAGTCTAATCTAGAGATGAAACGGATATTCGGTATACTGCCTATCCAGCCGGTATTTGGTATCCGTCCGGATACCGGATATTAGAAAAAAAAACAATAGTTTCTTATTTACAGAAGATAAATCATAACCGGAACTTGTAATACTTGTTAATTCTTTTTTGATTTGTAGTTAATTATGTTAATTATGTAGAGGGTACTCTCAGATTATCATCCCGGAAGATCTTAATTTTTAAAATTTTGAATACAAATAATTGGTTGATGTTCTTTGTATATTGAAATTATGTGGCAGACAATCTGTGGAAATTATGTGGCTCATTAATGCGGCACACAAAACATCCGTCCAGGCCATGGTTATCATAAGAGAAAGTTAGTTAAAAGAATCGATCGAAGCAAAAGCAAAAATTAGGCAAAAATTACCGAATAATGAATAATAAATAATGAGTCTTGTACAGGATATATTGGAATTTTCAAAACTGCCTTCTGATTTGGGAATAATCGCGTTTTTTGAAAAAGCATTCATTAGAAAAAAGGAAATTTTTCATTCTATCAAACCTACTTTTTCCTGTAGTAAAATTACCTACAGGAGTTCTTGAAATCAAATGAATGCTGATTGATAAGGTTAATTGGATCTACTATTGACTTGGTTAATAAAACACCGTGTTAATCTACAAAATCTTAAAAAAGAACAGAAAAAAAACGATTTTTTTCTTACTTATTTAGAGGCACAGTTTTATTTAAAAATTACTATTAAAGTATCGTTTAAATCCTATTAACACTTTTTACATGTGACACTGACTATTACCATAATGGATACATGGAAGTGATATTTTCGAACATATTTTTTATACATTTAGTCAATTAATAATCAAAATATCAGTGAGAATCTTCAAAAACAGAGTTCAAACTGCTAGAAACAGTATACTTTTTCTAACAAAAGAGTATGAGCCTGTCACTCACTAACAAATTTCGGGAAGCCCCATATATTTACTATGGAAGTTGCTTCGGCGCATGGTCCGCACTGCGGATCATCTGCTCGCGGATAATCGGGGTTCTACTGTAACGCGAATGCAATTCCTCTCGATTCTGAGAGCCTCCGACTTTAAAACGTCAATTTATGAAGAAAATGAAAATTGTCAAAAAGTAACATGGGACAACTGTGCGTAGAACGGTAGTGCAAGACTTTCTAAAATATTTTCGATTGAATGAAAAATTACGCTTCTGTTTTTGATAATTCATATTCAAAAATTAGTGATCTCACAAAAAAAAAATCGATAGGCTGCTTTGAAAACTTGATTTAATTCTGTACAAGGACAAATTACTGCTGAATTGCATCCGTTACGTTCAGCCGTTTTCCTTTCCCGATGGATCAAAGTTTTTAGTAACTTAAAGCAGCACAAATGGCAGTTGACACCACTGGACGCTAATGGCTTAATGAGAATCAAATTACAGTGTTGCGCGAGTCTCACTTTAATTACTATTTTACTAGTAATTTTACACGAGCGTGTGCATTGTAGATTAACTTTATCGCACAATCATATACCAAAGGCTGCATGCGGAATATTCTTGTTTGCAAAGTGTTTCAATACCTGATGATTACCCCCCGGTGCCATGTAACATCGATTAGTGCAGTAAATCATTTGTTCTCCGTGACGTTCTAATTTCGCCAGCTGACCTACAGACGATTTGATTTCTCCGCATAACCAGTGACGTCAAATTAGCACTCATGCGAATCACAATACTACTGACACCTCCAATGTTAAGGGAAGCGCAGAAACCTGTTCACTTCTCAATGAAACTGGCTAGTCGAGCCTCAAAAAGCTCACTCCGCGTCGAATGGTTCATTCATGTTCCCGCACTTGGCCAGTCAGGCGTAAATTGTGTTTTCCGCCAGTGCGGAACGCACACATAGCGAATATCGTATGAGCTTGAAAGAAGGTAAAAACAGTAATGAGCTGATTATCCACAAACACGAATTGAACAAAAAAAAAATAGAATTGTGATCCTCAATGAAACTAGCTTAAATGCAATCATCAATAGCGAGGAAAGCACAATAGGCCATATAATGCGGCCGTTAAAAATCACTAACGGGTTTATTGCGCATCATAATTTTATAGACCTTCCAGGAATTCACCTGTTAGTATATATTTTGAAAGTTAATGATTATTTTCATCAACAAAACATAATTCTCACGCTGTATTATATCGTATTGTTGCTACCCATTTCCGCGGATAATCGGGACTCTACTGTATACTGTTTTCTCTGTTCGTACAGTCTTCGCCAACAAATTGATACTGTTGAATTGTAGCACTGGTCAGAGCGCTGACTACTGAGCCTTGCATTTTGAACTTGAGCCGGAGCTCGGACGCAATCATAAGCCGCGATTGAAAAAAACACAAAATTCAAAAGTATTCTATCCATTTGGAAATCGATAATTGTAGGAAACATTGAATATCAACTATGTATGTTTCATGATATTGATGGGCCCGGAGATCTTACAATCCAAACGTATTGGAATCTCCCGCCAAAAAAGTATGACAGATAGTGTCTTTCTAACCTACAACCAGTCTTCAGAAATCAAACGCAGCGCTGCGCTTGAGTTTATTTTTTTATCAGCGCGCGCTCAAAGAAAACTCGTATTCTCTCTTGGTGCGGGAGGCACAAAATTCAAAAGCACGACAGCGCAAAATGTACCCGGCGCAGAACTCAGATACTGAACATTTCTTATCACATATGTGATACGCGTCTCATTCTATACACACACACATACACATCAAATTCTAGCGCCCGCTTTGTCTTCTTCGTTCTAAGCAAAGCATGAAAACAACAGCGCGCCCCCAATTGAACCGTATACGCTTGTGTGAAGAAAAATACCTCAACAGAGAGAGCAATCCAGATTCAATC
This sequence comes from Toxorhynchites rutilus septentrionalis, assembly GCF_029784135.1. Classification (NCBI taxonomy): domain Eukaryota; kingdom Metazoa; phylum Arthropoda; class Insecta; order Diptera; family Culicidae; genus Toxorhynchites; species Toxorhynchites rutilus. The sequence continues at coordinate 97,980,359 of NC_073745.1, forward strand.
GCGCAGTATAGAAATACGGCGCAAGCACGGTGCAAATTTCATCGTAAACTCAGCGTAAAAACATTTCATCTGTGTTTCGGAGCGTGCTCATTCGCCAGAGCGCATGTGTGCGAAAGGAGTGGGAGCTCAACTGGGTCCAAAATCTTGTTGTGCATCAACACCGAGTTGTATTCTGAAGACTGCCTACAGCATTAGAAATGCCGGTTCCAGTCCAACACATCGCCACTACCGGGATCCATCAGAAAGGTTACACCTGTGAGTCCTGTGATATACACAAAGAGGAAAAGGTACCCCATTCAAAAAAAAGTAATCAGTCACTCGACCATGAAACTGGAGCTTCAAAAACATATGTAACTGTGGTCTAAACAAATAAAACGAACAGTTCTGGTCGTCATCCTTACCTTTGTACGATTGTAAATTATCAGCAGGATTTTTGGCATGCCGTCAAAACCAAGAAAAAATGTTCTAATACATCTAACACTTGCGGATGCAAACTGAATCAACGTTCTCAGACAACTTGTTCCGAAAATCATGACTACAACAGTACAATTATTTACGTTGACTGATGAGACTGTTTACTGTTGGTTAAAACTACAAACTCCGGCCCCATCCTGTAACCAACAGTCTGCAAGATGACGTGCATTTAGGTGGCTCCAGTTCATTCCGGTACGTACGCAATTACCTCTTACTTTTGTTATGATTTTCTCTGTCCGCGGGCAGAACTTGATTTCCGGAAGAGCATGATTCCTGTTCGGGGTGGGATCAATGAAAGCAGCAGCGAAGATGAATAATCAACACTGTGCGAATTGTGGCAGATGGCAAAGCGCCATAGGAACACGTGTCAGCAAGTAACCGTCAACTGTGACCTTTTGCATAATATCTTCTGATTCTATGAGAAGAGTGATGGCTTAATGCGTGGAATGAATTAGCATCAACGCGCGTTGCCCTGGTGAGAGGTAGAAGATTCGGTTTCACAGGTACAATGGGTATAATTGCGAGAAAAATTTAATACATTGAAAAAAAAAACAACTCTGGCTACATATATTTACGAATTGTCTTTGTCGTGAATGTAATACCACTACCAGAACAATCCGAGAACATACAAATCTTCAAAAAGTAATTTCCTTCCTAGAAATGTTGTCTAAGATTCATTGCAACAAGCTGGAAGACAAACGAAAAATGTTAATAATAAGCTTTATGTCTCTCAGAAAGATTTGTTGCAAAAAATCTAGTCCTTGTTGTAATTAATAACGAAACAGTTAGTTTAGTTGAATAGGGGAAGGCAGCCCCAATTCGACCCTCTGAATTGCAACTGTAATTCATCACATAAAAATCTTGTGGTTTTGGCGTCTTCGGCATAGAAATGAATATTATAACTTTTGACGTAGGAGTACGTCTTTGATTTCTATACAGGCGGGTCACTCTACGAAAAATGTAACGATAAATTAAGAGATTTCAAATGAATGTTACGTAAAATCGTTATTGCGATATATGTTATATTATATACAAATAGATAGGAAATTTATTCAGCATTTTTTTTATTTGAACACAAACAATGAAGATAGTGACACCAGTGAACAATTTTTTTATTCATGGGTAACATTTATATATTAGATGTACCGGTAAGTTTCATCGGTTTTAATACAGACGGCGTTTGATTATTATTCCAGTGAATCAAATTTCCAGACATTTGTTGGAAAGCTACTGGCATTGCGCGTCTTTTTCAATATACGTCAAAAAGTTGAAGCGCAAACAACATAGTTTTTCGCCACTATGAATATGTCGAATTTTGTACTAACGAGAGTGTTTTTGCGGGGAGTGTTACTTCATTACTTCAATATGAAGAAAAAAGCTGCGGAAAGTCATTGCATTTTGGTGGATGTTTATGATGACCATGCTCCAACTGCGCGAACGTGTCAGACGTAGTTTGCACGATTTAAAAGTGGTAATTTTCACTCGAAAGACGAATAACGCCTGGACCGCCAAAAAAGTTTGAAGATGAAGAATTGGAGGCTTTACTCGATCAAAATCCGTCACAAACGCAACAAGAACTTGCAGATACACTTGGAGTAGCTCAGCTAACCATATCCGATCGTTTAAAAGCAATGGGAATGATCCGGAAGATTTTTTCACGCCGTTTTTTCACGTGCGAACAACTGCTCCAACGGCATAAAAGCAAGGGTTTTTTGCATCGAATCGTCACTGGCGATGAAAAGTGGATTCATTGCGACAATCCTAAACGTCGGACAACGTATGGATACCCCGGCCATGCAACAACATCGACGGCCGCGTGGAATATTCACGGCCAGAAGGTTATGTTGTCTATTTGATGGGAACAGCTGGGCTATGAGCAGCTATGAGCTGCTAAAACCGAATGAACCATTACGGGGGACCTCTACCGACGAGAATTGATGCATTTAAGCCATGCACTGAAGGGAAAACGGCCACAATACGAGCAAAGACACGATAAAGTTATTTTGCAGCACGACAATACTCGGTCGCATGTAGCGAAACCGTACTTGGAAACGTTGAAATGGGAGATCCTATCCCACCCGCCGTATTCTCCAGACATTGCTCCGTTCGATTACTACCTTTTTCAATCGATGCAACATGGCCTGGTTGACCAGCACTTCTCCAATTCCGATGAAGTCGTTGCCGTGAATTGCCAGAAAGATGGGAAAAAGTTTAGACTAGCGATGGACAATACTTTGAATATAAAATTTGTAACCATTTTTGCAGAATAAAGCATTAATTTTTGAAAAAAAACGAAGAATCTAACCAGTACTCCTATTTATACTATTTATGCAGACGTATGTGCTATGTCATTAATGGACATCATAAAATGAACAGTAAAACGATCGTCGAACAAAAAATGTCATATGATATTTCAATTTTTTTCGTTTATTAGATATTCATCGTCCTGTAATTTAACAACAGTGCAAACCGTTCATTCAACACATTCGGAATTGATAGGGGAGAGTTTGGCGGTTGCTTTGATATGAACAATCCGTCTAAATACCATCGATCGTGTATGGATGTGTAAGTGAAGAGGTGGATGTATGTGTGCAGCTACGCTTGAAAGCAGAAATGGTTATGAGCACAAATGGTAGAAGATCGGTAGGTGGTGCCATCCGCGATATCCAAGAAGGAAACGGTTCAGAACCACCGGTCGGATTAGAACTATCTCCCCCTACTGTTAAAAAACTTTGTATATCCTTTCAATCGGGCATAAACATCATAGGGAAAATAAAATGTCTGAAGGATGAAAAGAATTGACGCTTGCAATTACCGTTATGGTAATTGAATAAAATGCTTTAAGACGATTTCCGAAATAGTTCGATAAAATCCTATGATAAAACAACTGATAGAACATTTATTAACAATTCGATTGCCAAAACTTTGTTGTTTTGTAAATGTAAATGTAAATGAGTCGAAAGACACAATTTAGACTAGATTTGAAGATCGAAGCTACGTTACTTAGTTTTGTGTTACAGTTGATTTTCAAACATAGATAGATATATTTGATTATAGCATTTTCATTTTGAAACTCTAGTCAATTACAAAATTAAACTATACTGCTCTGAAGGACTATGCAACACTTGTGATATAATTTCTATCAAACTGTACAAAATGACTCCAAAAAGGGGTACAAAAAGTAGTCGACCAAATGAGGTTATATCACAAGGAAAGATTGGCTAAATTCACAAAATGACATTGAATGGTCATCGACCAAAGTAGACATGGTAAGCCATTCGAAAAGAGCTGTAGATCACATATCGAAGAATACCCAAAGACTAAAAATTGGCGCGTCTCTCACTCACAGGCAGAATAATGCAACAGTTCACCAAGCAAATATCGTGAAGACCTACACTCTCGTTCTACGCATAGTTGTCCCATGTTCCAAAATCAGCAACTGAGAAAAACACATAAGTTTTCTAGCAAATTTGTCTTCCAAAAGCTTTAAGCATTCCGGTTTAGCAATACACTGGGATTTTTATAAGCAGAGAACTATTGTTTAAATGAAATGTGAAAAGATCCCCTCATTTGAATCAATCGATCTTGGTTACAGGCTTAAAAATTCATGGTGGGACAGTTATGCCTAGAATATCAACATGGGACAATTGAACTTGATGTTGTTTTTTGAAATACTGGGAACAAGCAATATTTTTTTTGTATTTTTCCGATAGATTATACATAATGGGCCTGATCACGAACATCACTGTCACAAACGCTTTCACGTCACTTACACTTCACTTAATCTTTTTGTGTCTATCATCATTGTCACGGACAGTTGCGTGTAAAAACAAACTCCGTGAAGTGAAAGAGTTCATTCCCGTTTATAAGAGATATGTCAGTTGCATAATTTCGGACGTTTGAACGTTATGTAGGTAAAATTAATAAGTGTATGAGATAATATTCCATTCAATTGAACGTATGTTTTAGAATGACAAGTTTGCGATTATACTTCGATGATTCGGTATTTCAATGCCAACTATTCGGACTCATTCTATGAATCATTTGCTTGGTGCGTTAGTTTGCTAAATCAAACGCTGGCTCAAAGATGAGGAGGAATATTTGGTTGCTCTTGAATAATGTAGTTGTTGAACATATGGGAATGTAGTTTTATTTCCTCTTTCTATCAATTACTCTAGAGATAAAACATGACTATCAGGAATTTAATAATTGATATCTCGCACTCTTGTACTCAGCTCTGTCTTACTCGTTTGAAGAGTGAGAAGTATTTAGTATAGGTCAACGTTAGAATCATTTTTTAAGAACCGTTTCTACAATTTTGATAAACAATAATATCTTCTATATCTCAGAATAAACCCGAATTTATCCATTTCATGATCAGTATAATCTGAGCTACTCCCATATGGGATTCTGCAGCTTAATCCTCTTATCCTTCCCATTCTCGTGTAATTTGATATACGGGACATGAGGTTTGATATAATTATTTAAACAGAAACTGGTCAGTAGCGTCGGTCAGAAGCATAATTTTCATATGAAACATGAGTTTCAAGGAATTTGCCAAAAGCAGAAAATGATTCAGATTTTCTTTAGACGGATATCAAAATTATGGTAAAAGAACTAGCGAATAATTTAAAAATTATTAATTTAAAAGCTTTGCAATGATAGATTCTTTTTTTTCTTATTTGAAACTTAAATATTCTTTCATTCAAAGTATGTCAAAGATCAATGGTCTTATTCGATGTAATAATCGACCTGATTCGGATCTTGTCCACCAATTGCGAGTGTTTGAATTACAAAAACCAGCTCTGCAATGTTGGAAAAACATTACAGTTATTATTTTATATTCAAAATATCAACAAATCAATTCTATACATAACCAATCATAATAATCGTTTTGGGCCAGTATTGCCATTTAATGGGGTTGCAACTCTCTGTTAGTCTAATCCTTAAAATAGAAACAAAAAATTTCTATTCATTAAGGACAATCGAAACAATCGAAAACCTTTCGCCATGTTTCAATGGGTCTATGGGAGCTACATTTTTAGTTCTCAATTACATCCCATAGCGCATTTATCGAATCCAAATAAACAAATTTACGTTCTCTGGATACGTCAGGATTTCGTTCTAAATATTCCACCAACCGGGTAAATTGCTGTTTGGTTAACTTTTCTTTCTCTAAACGCAAGACAAGATTCAAAATGTTAGCAAAAAACCTAAATAAATCTGAAATTAAACTTACTCCATTCCGCGTGACTAGCTTCCACCATCTAAAACACAAGTGATAATTATACTTGTTTTTCCCCGTGACGTGACAGTATCGTGGTATTCATAATAACACCGAGTTCATCAAAGTTGTCACGACGGATGAACTCTTCCGGATTCTACACACACGGTGGCAGCCGTAATAAAGTTGTATACAATTCACTTCATTTTCACCGTGAAGTGACGTTCGTGATCAGGCCCAATAACATCGTTTTATGAAGAAGGGAGTAATCTGCAATACTCTGCAGAGTATATATCTCGTTGTTATTAGGCATTCACTAACAAGGTGCACACGTGTTCTGTTAAACTTTTCTTTATTCGTTTGAGAATTAGTTCACTCTTCTAAACCATAAATGAGTACATTAGCCCTGCTGAAAGCATGACATAAAAATCTTGTACTTGAACCGACTTATTCGATATGGATCTACAAAAAATATATGATGGGACAGTTATGAATAGAATATCAACATGGGACAATTGAGCTTGATGTTGTTTTTATAAAAGCTTGGAACAAACTACAACTTTTTTGTGTTTTTCCTGTAGACTAGGAATAAAAACATCGTTTTATGAAGAAAAATTAAAAATTGTCAAAAAGTAACATGGAACAACTATGCGTAGAACGGCAGTACATTAATGTATCAAAGTTCAAATTGATCCTCAAGCACCATGTTCGCCTCATCCAGTCCTTATGAGTTAGCAAAATTTGAAAAATGGCTCAGAGAGGTGTAGTTTGTACTGTTCATAGATATACTTGGAGATTCTTATCATGTGCAGGATTGGACAGATGTGTTAAATAGAATAAATATTAGGAGACCTTGAGTGCAAGTGTATTCGAGATATCAATAAACTCTGGCTTTTCACCAAAGTCTTCTGATAGATATTGGGCCCAGTAACACTTCGCGCCAACTTGTTTATTGAGATACCGTCAGTGGGGGTGTCATTGGGCCAAAAAACTATATATTTTAGTTAGTCACCTCGTAACAGCCACATTTTAGCATCAACATCATGTTTAAGCACGTTGATATAATTATCATAGTAAAGTTTACAGCTGATGCAAGAATGGTTGAATTATAATGAAAACTCGTTTCACAGGAGTTGTACAAAAATTGGCCCAATGTCACTCCCTAAGGGGGGGTGTCATTGGGCCAGATATCGAACTTTTGAGAAAGGCTATGGTGTAAATATCATGCTAAAAGGTGTAAATATCATGTAACTATCATTAGTACACGTGAGTAAACTCACAGCGTAGCCTCTATGCGTAAAATATGTGGAGAATTCCACCTCTGTCTATATAAAAATGCGTTGGCTTATGAATAACCAGTAGAAAATACAGATTTATATGAAAAGCAGAGCTAAATATCTTTTGAAAGCTTTAAAAAAGGTACTAATTGATCACTGGGAGAAGCCATTCGAAGCAGAGACCAAACAGCAATTTACAACGCTTTTTTTCAATATGATGCATCGCATTTTTTACAACACGTGTTAACTTACTTTTATGTGAATGGGCGTGCCTCCATAGAATTGAATGCCCCATTGATCGCCCCACTACAGAAATGTCCTAAAATGAGGAAAAATGCCACAAAATTTCACCAAAAATTACCCTTTATTCAATATCTTACTTACGATGCTGTTCAGTTCGCGAGCCAAGAATGATGAAATTCAATCCGTCAACAAATATGCGGAGTTTGATAGTATACAAGGCGAGTGTATTGGTATTTACAGGTAATTATTCGTGTGTTGGTGGTGGTTTGGTGGTTTTAGTTTGGCCCAAAGTCACCCCAATCAAGCTCAAAAATTACAACATTCGGAGAAACATTCTTGTCTGAGGGAAAAACAGTACAACTTCAAATAAGTGATTAGATTCTTTTCAGTGGAGCCTCAATGCACCTTTCATTTGTCAGATTTAGCCAATCTCGTGTATGCGACGGTTCATAGAGTGTAATTTTCGGCAACGATTTATTGTGGTATCCATGGCGACTATCTTTAAGGTGAAGGTGGAAGCTAGCCACAAATGGCTGCTACAATGGCGCTCATTTCTTTCATCTCCCTCCCTCACCCCTCGCCAGAAAATCAATAATTTTGCGAAACAGTGTGAAGAAAATGATCGTTTTTGCACACTTCCCATCAAGTAATATCAACCAAACTTTAATCGATTACTCACAAGATATTAAATTTTCATCTGCTTTCGCACCGTATAGTGAAGAACGTCGGAAAACTCGAGCAAGTGCTCTGAAAGTTAAATTTTCGTTTTTCAATCTTCAGCAATGGTTTTGTTTGTATTGGTGGAAGCATCGTTATTTTTTCGACACTGATGCCAAACAACATTATCGAAACAGCTATAAAAACCACTCAATAAAATGTTATTCCGGAGTCATAGCGTCCCATGTCATGAAAATCAATAGAATAAAATTGTGTTTGATATCAATACAATTATTATTTTTACGTTTAATGGGTCTATAATGTAAGTTTTAGCAACTTTAACATTGGGTAAGAAAATTGTATTGCAGAGCTCGGAACACTGCCACGGCTGCCTATGCTTTCAAAAACAGTAAACGGAAAAGTATTAAATTCAATCTAAATGCCTCGGCCAACGAAGAGAAGGGTTAAGGCTTTCCAACGTGAATATGTGAAAACAATACGATCAACGAAGGAAAATATTAAGGAATTATCAACATCGAGTTACTATGCGGAAGAACTTGTTAATACCAAAAGAGCCCCAATTCGCATGTGTTATAAATTTGCTCATGTTACGCTCGCGTATAATCAGAATCATATGCAAATGCACCTTCTATATATATTTATATTTGCAATTGTTCATCGGAACATATCGTTCATATTTTTTTTTCAAATGTATTCAAAGACTCGTGTCAATGAAGCGCCACACAGTCTGATAAGTGAATTGATCTATTTACGTGTGCTTTGCTCTTCTCTCACAAACACTATTACCCCATTTTTACACGAGGGTTTACCTATACTACTACAATGGCTAGCTTCCACCTTCACATTAAGGCACTGGTGAAACTAATTAAAATAGTTTTGTGGTGTATGGCTTCCTCTAACAATTAGAGAAATACGTAATCTTTCACTCTACATAAAGTTTTAATTATTTCGTCAAGCGTGTTCGAAAAAAATCAACATGAAACATTTTTGGTTTTGGCCCAGTGTCACCCCGACTGACGATACCTTATATAAGAATTCAGCCATCGCATGTTAATTCCGTTCATTTTAAGTCGTGCTTAGACATAATGAAACAGCGTATACAAACATTTCGTGCTATTTATTAATAAATTCAATAATCAAACAGTTAATATGTCCCGAGCCTGGGTAATTAATCACTGATGTGAGTGAATTTGTGAAGACTCTTCGACAGGCAATTCCTTCACATAGCATACACGTATGTTTCCGACCCAAAAATATTTTGACAAAATGACTGTTGCTGTCGTGTTTATGATTATATCCTTGATTATTATTGACATGATTGGGTGAATGAAATTCCGCTCTGTCATCGTTGGTTATTATTCGAATTGATTGGTTTCACTGAATGGACGCATAAAGTGCGGCATACATATCGTGTCAGTCTTCCAACCATTCAATGTTAGGTTATTCCCGGTCGAATTGTTTACCCAATGTGCACGTACTATTAACTTCCCAGTGCACAAAAAATTAATGTGCGGTTATATAACACGAACGCCAATCCGTCGGATAATGAAGAGTTCACTGCGCTAAAAATAAGGTGTTGAAGTGAATGCTAGACATAGATAAGTGAAACATCCTTAAATTTCAACAAATAGAACGTAGCTTCGACAGGAAAAAAAATTATATAAGAACGAATAATAAGAACACCGACGGAGCGTAAACCAATTCGTGTTGAACCATGTCACACATCGAGAGTGAGCTCAATAGAACTAGATTACCTACCCGATGGAAGCATAGGTAATCATGCAGAAAACCGGTCCCGGTGATCAAACCATCAGGGGAACACTATTCGGCGCGCTACTGAGAGTTCAATATATTATAGATGTGACGGGAAGTTGAATGAAATCGAAACGAGTTTTTGGAGCGCGAAGATAAAAGCGTGTCGATAAAACCGGTGGCGTCACCGGAATTTCCGAACACCGCGGAATTTATTATCGAAACGTGACTTGCAAACTTACTATAGAAAATAGTTTATGACTGAAGTGAACGTGGACAGATGTTTCCAAAAACCCCCGAACATAAATCTAGCAATACGTTCGATTTCTTTCATTTAGTCTAATTAGCCTATTTTTTGCAACGAACCGATTGAGTGAAAATAAAAAAAAAACAGTTACAGTAGCAACAAGTCGCTATAAATCTTGAACGGTTTAAGCGGCCTTGAGGAAACACTTTCAACTTTAGACGTGTCTCCGCGGAAACAATTAACCTTCTAACGGAGCATGAAAAATCATTTTAGAACGTAGTAAAGAGTGCGACGTAAAGCATTAAGTTTCAATTCATAGTAATAAAATTGTAATAATACGTTTGTAATACAATTCGATTTTCCGGAGTTAATCGACAATAAAAACAAGTTTAGTTACCGGAATTAAATTGTTGCACCTCGTAATTTTCTGACAATTTAAAAATATGAGGATAATATGCAAACAATTTCAATGATCGTACTCCATGTGTTGATTATTTACCATTAGTTGTGAACAAAATAACATGGAAGTGACAACCATTCGAATTTTAAAAAAATTACATAGAAATAAGACCAGCAGATCCAATACAACACTATGGATGTATACGAACCTACATTATATTCATGGAAAACCAATATTTTGCTTCAGCCTGATCCAATTACCTTTCGAATTACATGCTCAGCAGACTGAAAGGAAGCGCCATCAGAGAGTGGGACACGTTATGCTAATTTTCACACATTTTATACACAATCTAACACATAGTATCTAATTAATGCGCAAAATCAAACTTGTTAGTATTTCTCTGACTAATTCGTTTAGGAATAACTGAGCTGTTACAGTATTATAATATTTCCGTAATTTCTAACATTCATTGATTTCCAAAATGAACACCAACAAATAATTTGTTCGCTACATCGTATATTGAACCATTTATTAATGATATACCATTTTCAATATACATAATTGAATGATTCATCTCATCAGCACAACAAAGGTAAGAGATGTTATCCCAAACGTGATTCATCGTCGTGCCGCGTGGGTCTTGTGACCAAGTGTTTAGCAACGTTAATATTTGAAACAACGATTTGCGGATTGTTAATTATTGTCAATTAGCAAACAAGTGACACGCTCTCTGTTCCCTACCTTGATATTTTTGTTTGTTTTAGTGTAGGCCTTTTTCATATCAACCTTGCCAGCCAACGTTCGCTCTTTCTCTTCTCGCAACACAGCGCACAATGAGGAAATACGTTTGACAGTTACCACACGATTCAAATAGTTTTGCGATGATATATATGTACCAACATCTAGCATCTAGTGAAAATAATGAAATATAGGATTGCTCGTAAACAAACCCAGCCAACCTTGAAATATTTCTGTTTTAGTTTTGAAATCTAGGAAAAAAGTAGTGTTGATACAATTGAATGCATAATCAGAACTATCAATAACTGCAATCGTGTATTACGTACGTAGGAAGTACCAAGCCGAACATGTTCAGTGCGGCATCAACCCAACCCAGCCGTCGACATTGACGACCTCGAACGATTGACTGCATCACTGGATTCATTTTTTTTCACCTCATTTGACATCAAATGACCCACATAGAAAACATTATAACTGCGACGCCATTCACAGTCGTTTTCTGTTGATCATCCGTCTAGTATCAACTTTCGTGTTAACGAGCTTAAATTGAAATACTAAACGGGAATCCATCTTATTTATATAAACTCAATGCAATGTTTGCCATGCCGATTGATAAAGGGTGTGTCACATCAAATTGCATCACGGAAAAAACGCTGTAGAAATTCGCCCAGTAGACCGATCTTTTTGAAAATTTCAGACAGTAAAATAAAAACTATTAAACAACTTTTGGCATTTTCTTTTTATTCATACTTCGAGCCCAAGCCCGTATGCTCGCACCTTCCTCTTTACCCCGTCCATAAGGTTCTGTACAACGTCAGGTTGTAGTTTTTTTTGAACAGAAATCCATTTTCTCTTGAAGTCCGCCTCCGATTTGACAACTTTTGGGTTCTTCCGGAGGGCCTGCTTCATAATCGCCCAATATTTCTCTATTGGGCGAAGCTTCGGCGCGTTGGGCGGGTTCATTTCCTTTGGCACGAAGGTGACCCCGTTGGCTTCGTACCACTCCAACACGTCCTTTGAATAGTGGCACGAAGCGAGATCCGGCCAGAAGATGGTCGGGCACTCGTGCTGCTTCAATAGTGGTAGTAAGCGCTTCTGTAGGCACTCCTTAAGGTAAACCTGCCCGTTTCCCGTGCCGGTCATCACGAAGGGGGCGCTCCGCTTTCCGCAAGAGCAGATCGCTTGCCACACCATGTACTTTTTGGCAAACTTGGATAGTTTCTGCTTGCGAATCTCCTCCGGAACGCTGAATTTGTCCTCTGCGGAGAAGAACAACAGGCCCGGCAGCTGACGAAAGTCCGCTTTGACGTAGGTTTCGTCGTCCATTACCAGGCAATGCGGCTTCGTCAGCATTTCGATGTACAGCTTCCGGGCTCGCGTCTTCCCCACCATGTTTTGCCTTTCGTCGCGGTTAGGAGCCTTCTGAACCTTGTATGTACGCAGGCCCTCCCGCTGCTTGGTCCGCTGGACGAATGAACTTGACAAATTCAGCTTATTGGCGACATCCCGGACCGAACTTCTCGGATCGCGTCTAAACTACTTAACTACGCGCTTGTGATCTTTTTCACTGACGGAGCATCCATTTTTGCCGTTCTTCACCTTCCGGTCGATTGTTAGGTTCTCGAAGTATCGTTTTAGTACTCTGCTGACCGTGGATTGGACGATTCCCAGCATCTTACCGATGTCCCGATGTGACAACTCCGGATTCTCGAAATGAGTGCACGATTAATTCACGACGCTCTTTTACGTTCGACGACATTTTTCCAAATTTACGAAAAATTGACAGTGAAGCATGGCCAACGTGATCTATACACTCTTATCTGATTATAAGCGAAAGCTGAAGATATAATTCCTAAAAATTAAATTTCTACAGCATTTTTTCCGTGATGCAATTTGATGTGACACACCCTTTAATCTAAATTTGGCCATATTTGCGGAATGGAACTGCGATTGAGTATTTTCATCGAAAGTTCCGACGTCTTCTGAATTCTCAAATGTTATCGATATGTAGCGAAATGTGCAACAAACATTCTTGAAAGTTTTATGAAAAAACATGAGTCGATCATATTTGTTTCGAGCAAATATACAATTTATTCTGCTACACTTTAAACCCGTGATCACATAATATTATTATTATTTAACGAACTGTTCCTCTTTGAATTATTGTATTTGAACTAATTGTTATAATTTCAGTCAATGTTGTTTGACTTTTCGGAAATAAGCAGGAAATTCTAAGGCACACATATAAAAATATTATGACCTGAATAGTAGACGTCATTTCGGTGCAGATCCACATGTTTGTTTAGAAAGTGTCATCGCTCGATGCCAACAGGCTGATTTCCATCTATAACAGTGTAACCGAGATTTACACTAACTACGGTTCGAGAATTGTAAGCCCCTTGGTCGTAGCGGAACGCGATTACGATGCGTTTTATCTGTCAACGCATGACGGAGCGCAATATGAGAAAACAAAGAAAGTCTCATTCTATAGCACGAGGTAGTGAACTGAGTACGCAAAAATATTAAAATTATACATTGGCTAAAATATTAGTGTACATTTATCACGATTTTCCAAGTGAGTCATTATATCGCAAGTTAAATTATTGAATTTAAATTGAAACATATCTATATAATGAATTACAGAATATTTATATTTATATTAATTCATATTGATTTGTGGATATAACCTAAAAGGGAGGATAGTATTAATGTAAGTGGATATAAAATAAGTATAATCCTTGAACTACAATAAATATTATAGCTTTTAGCACTATTATCACCAAGAACGCACGGTCTTTGATTGCTTAAAAGGATATTTACTCCCGTTCCAACAAAATCTAAAAGATTAATAGCGAGGATGTCATCCCGTCAGACAAGGAGCGCACGTTGTGCTACACCGGATGAATCCAAATGCCCGGCATGTGATAACCCCAACGATCAGCGTATGGTTTCCTGCTGTCACTGTAAGGTGTGGTGGCACTACGATTGCGTAGGTGTTGATGAAGGTATAAGCGCAGCAGATCGGACCTTCAATTGCCCAAGGTGTCAAAAACCATCACCCACGATTCCGTTCGATGGTCGATCCCGGACGAAGTCGCCTAAGCGAAACACCAGTAAGGGCAGCAGTGTAGCAGCTTCTTCCACCTCCAGCGTACGAGCAAGGAGGGCTCGCTTACAGCTTGAAAAACTCGAGGCCGAAAAGGCTCTAACCACAAAAATGTTGGAGCAGGAACGTCGAGAACAAGCTTTAAGACATGAGCAGGAGAGACTACTGAAGGATGCCGAGATCGAGCAGGTCAAATTACGCCTAGAGAAGGCGATCTTGGACGAGAAATTCCGAATCCAAGAGGAAGAGTTGGACGATCAAAGCAATGATGGGATAAGCCTACGGTCCCAACAAAGCAGTTTCAGTAAGGTCGAGCAGTGGAAGATTGAACCTCAACATACCACCGAGCCGGTAGGAAAAGCTGTATCGCCTGAAGCAGTACAGACGACTGTCGTCGCGACCATGACTACCGTTAGAAACAATGTTCAGCCGGAGGTGCACTCGCGGGTGGTCAACAGGAATCAACTGGAACTCTCGAAAAGTCTAACCGCAGCAGATATTCCATTAGGATCGAATGCAGATACTAATTTTTGTGGAATGATCAATACTATAAGTAAGCCAAGTAGTGACCAGGGATTAGAAACAGAAGGTAGCAAACATATTCCGGTTGATAGCGATACGCCGACTCCTGTTCGGAATGATCCACAAGTAGCTCAGTCGTCACATCAGTTTCCCTTTTCCTCCGTTTATCAAACTCAGTCATTGAATCGCGTCACTGGTATATCGTCAAATGCGATTGAGACGCTCGACGGCCCCAAGTATAGTACGGTGCACGCGAATGATCCACAAGTTACACATAGTGTACAGCAACATCCATTAGATCGTAGAGGTCTACCAGGTGCAGACCTGCAGGGAGTTCCATCGAACCAGGGCAACCAAATACCATCATCGTACGGATTTTTGACAAATTCCGAACCAGCAGCAACTGGGCAGTATGGGTTGCCTCATTATTCCACGAGCTCCGCACTGCCACCTGGGTTTGGATTAGGACCAACACCACAGCAACTGGCAGCCAGACAAGTAATGTCGAGAGAACTGCCACCTTTCTCGGGAAATCCTGAAGACTGGCCGCTGTTTATCAGCTCGTATCGGAACTCTACCCAAGTGTGTGGGTACTCGGAAGCAGAAAATTTAGCCCGACTGCAACGCTGTTTAAGGGGTCACGCCCTTGAAATCGTACGGAGTCGCTTACTGTTACCAGCAGGTGTTCCACACGTAATTGCGACGTTGGAGATGATGTATGGAAGACCAGAATTGCTCATCCATACCCTACTGCAGAAGGTTAGATCAGTCCCACCGCCTAAGCATGATCGCCTCGATTCGCTGATTGCGTTCGGCGTAGCAGTGCAAAATTTATGCGATCACCTGGAAGCTGGCGGTCAGCATGCACACTACAATAATCCGATGCTGCTTTCCGAATTAGTTGAAAAACTTCCCGCGAATCTCAAACTCGACTGGTCGTTGTATAAGCAACGTTGTGGAGAGGTGAATATTCGTATATTCAGTCAATATATGTCCATGCTAGTTCGGGCGGCGACGGACGTTACTCTTTTCGATCCAAGACAGCATGTAGTCCAACAGCATCGAGCAGTAAAACCCGAAAAGCTATTAAAAGATAAGTCCTTCTGCGGATCCCACACGGTGGAAGAATCGTCGAAGCAAGGGAAGGGCCCACATACTCCTGTGAATCAAAATCGTTCATCCCAACCAGCGTGTCTTCTGTGTCAGGACCCCAACCATAGGGTGAAGGAATGTCACCTTTTTGGCAGGAAAAGCGTGGAAGAAAGATGGAAGACGATCCAACAGTACGGCCTCTGCCGGCAGTGTTTAGGCGCTCACGGGAGAAGACCCTGCAAATCACAGCGGCGATGTGAAGTAGGTGGCTGTCAGTTCAGGCATCACCCGTTGCTTCATTCTATCCCACCTAAGAGCAACCC
Source organism: Toxorhynchites rutilus septentrionalis (assembly GCF_029784135.1). NCBI lineage: Eukaryota > Metazoa > Arthropoda > Insecta > Diptera > Culicidae > Toxorhynchites > Toxorhynchites rutilus. The sequence continues at coordinate 97,996,435 of NC_073745.1, forward strand.
CAAAGAATCCGAGGCAGTTGTAAGCTACCACAAAACTGAGAAGCGGGCTTTATTTCGTATCATTCCCGTTACGCTGTATGGTAACAACCGTTCAGTTTCTGTGTTCGCATTCTTGGATGACGGTTCTTCGACAACGCTGATAGACGAAGGAGTCGTGAAGGAGCTTGGGGTAACGGGAGAACAACTCCCGTTGTGCCTTCAATGGACGGCGAATGTAAAAAGATCGGAGGCTGAATCACAACGAGTCCGACTTGAGATATCCGGTGGTAACGATTTAGTAAAATATCCATTAGCCGATGTCCGTACGGTGAGCAGCTTGGATCTGCCTCAGCAGACTTTGCGATATGCGGAGCTTTCCAAAATCTTTCCGCATCTGAAGGGTCTGCCTGTAAAGGACTATACTAATGCACACCCTCGTATCCTTATTGGAAACAATCATGCACATGTCACGGCCACTCTCAAAATACGCGAGGGCAGAGCAGGTGATCCCATCGCAGCGAAGTCTAGGTTGGGGTGGACCATATTTGGTTCTAGTTTAAACGCTGAAAACGCTCACAGTTTCCTGATTTGTGAATGCAATCGTGATCAGGGCCTACACGAGATGGTAGAAAAATATTTCTCGGTCGACAATGTGGGAGTTGCAGCTGCATCGTTTCCACAGTCGAAGGAGGAACAAAGGGCGACTCGTATTCTTACTGAAACGACGAAGCGGGTTGGCATGCGGTTCGAAAGTGGTCTGCTGTGGAAGTTCGACGACTTCGAGTTTCCGGATAGTTATGCGATGGCTATGCGTCGCTTGCAGTGCTTGGAACGGCGTATTCGAAGCGATACGGTGATCGGAGATAGCGTGAAGAGGCAACTGGCGGAATACCGGATAAAGGGATACTTGCACGAAGCGACGAAGGAGGAGCTCGAAGAAGCGGATCCACGCAAAACGTGGTACTTACCGCTAGGTGTTACCATACACCCCAAGAAGCCGTCTAAAATACGGATCTTTTGTGATGCTGCGGCGATGGTGGATGGCGTTTCCTTGAACACCATGCTTATTAAGGGACCTGATTTATTAAACAGCCTGCTTGGAGTTCTTTTTGGATTCCGAGAAAAACGGATTGCGATCTGTGCGGACCTTATGGAAATGTTCCATCAAATTCAGATACGTAAAGAAGACCGACATGCTCAGCGAATTCTCTGGCGAGATGATCCGAATCAGGAACCGAAAGTCTATCTCATGGACGTGGCGACATTCGGCGCCACTTGTTCGCCATGTACAGCACAGTACATCAAAAATGTAAATGCGACCGAACACGAACAAGATTTCCCCGCTGCAGCCGATGCCATTATCAGGAAACATTATGTTGATGATTACCTTGATAGTGCGGACAGTGTGGAGGAAGCTGTGAGATTGGCTCAGGATGTAAGCTACGTTCACTCACGCGGTGGTTTTCATCTTCGAAAGTGGCTTTCTAACTCCAAAGACGTCCTAAAACGGGTCGGGGAAAGAAATCCTGGTTCAGAAAAATGCCTTCTGCTGGATAAGGCTAGCTCAACCGAGCGCGTGCTTGGGATGTACTGGCGTCCTGAGCAAGACGTCTTCACATACACCTACTCAGTGGGACAAGAGGAAGCACATCCTACGAAACGACAGATTTTGCGGGCCGTTATGAGCCTTTTCGACCCACTCGGACTACTCTCTCATTTCCTCGTTTTCGGAAAAATCATAATCCAGCAGATTTGGCGCGCGAAAACAGGGTGGGATGATCCGATACCGAAAGAGCTTTGTGAACGGTGGACTCAATGGACAGCAGAATTCAAGTATTTAGACCAGATTAGCATCCCACGTTGCTACTTCCCGCAAAGATCCGTGAAAGATATTTCGTCGTTGCAGCTGCATATCTTCGTAGATGCTGGGGAAGATGCGTATGCTTGCGTAGCATATTTACGGGCAGAGTTCTCCGAGAAAATTCAATGTGCAATCATTGGAGGGAAAACCAAGGTTGCTCCCCTCAAAACGCTTTCTATCCCGCGGCTGGAGCTCATGGCGGCAGTCATTGGAGTGAGATTGCGAAAGACCATTATGAATTTCCACTCACTCCCGATCGACAGATGTATATTCTGGAGCGACTCAAGGACAGTTCTGGCCTGGATCAATGCCAACCACTGCAGCTATCGGCAATTCGTTGCATGTCGTATTGGCGAAATCTTATCGAAGTCGAAGGTGGAAGAATGGCGTTGGGTTCCATCTAGAGAAAATGTAGCAGACGAAGCATCGAAGTGGGGCCGAGGACCCTGCCTATCAACAAGTGGCCGCTGGTTTACTGGGCCAGAATATCTTCTATTGCCGGAGGAACAATGGCCAGCGGACGTTAAGCCAGTCTTAGAAACGACGACTGAGGAGATGAAATCGTGTTTAGTCCACCAGACAATAAATGGGGAGGTCGTCATTGATTGGTCACGGTTTTCCAAATGGCAACGTCTTTGGAGGACAATTGGGTACGTGCAACGATACGTGGAGAATTTTATGCTGAAAGCGAAAGGAAGGGAGCTGCAAGTTGGGCCATTAACGCAAGAAGAGCTTTACAATGCGGAAAAATGTCTGTGGCGGCAAATTCAACGGGAAAGCTATCCAGAGGAGATGAAAACGCTTAAAGCAGCTCAGAGCAAGCACCCGGATAAGCAGGCAAAGCTGCACGGTACGAGTAAACTCCGGAAGCTATCGCCATTTCTCGATACTGACGGAGTAATTCGTTTGGACACCAGAATTGTAGCGGCCACATGTGTATCCTACGATACCCGGTGTCCGATAGTGCTGCCAAAAGAGCACCCAGCAACTCAACTTCTAATTGAGTGGTACCATCGCAAATACCTACATGCAAACGCCGAAACCGTCGTCAATGAGGTGCGACAGCGATTTCATATCTCTAATCTCCGCACCATTGTACGACAGATCAAGAAGATTTGTTCACTCTGCAGAATCAGGAAAGCTGTTCCTGAAATACCACGAATGGCACCACTTCCAGCGGCCCGGCTGAGTGCGTACGAGCGTCCTTTCTCGTACGTCGGCCTCGATTATTTCGGCCCAACTCTCATACGTGTGAACCGAAGCGAGACAAAAAGGTGGATAGCACTATTTACGTGCCTCACCATCCGAGCAGTGCACCTCGAAGTTGTCCATTCTCTTTCAACAGAGTCATGTAAAATGGCCCTGAGGCGTTTTATAAACCGTCGTGGAGCACCGATTGAAATCCATAGCGATAGAGGCACCAATTTCGTGGGGACCAACAACGAGCTGCGCAGAGAGATGTCGAAGATTGATGACCAATTGGCAGAAGTTTTCAGTAACGCTCATACCAAGTGGGTATTCAATCCGCCCGGAACTCCACACATGGGCGGATCGTGGGAGAGACTAGTGAGATCAGTGAAAATAGCACTGGCTGCCATGTACACTACTAGAACTCCGAACGAAGAAACACTCATTACGCTGGTAGTTGAGGCCGAATGCGTGGTGAATTCACGACCATTGACATTCATTCCGTTGGAGGTAGAACAGCAGGAAGCTCTAACTCCCAATCACTTTTTGCTCCTGAGCTCTAGCGGCGTGGTTCAACGACCACAAGCATTGGCGGAGTCTGAATCTGCCTGTAGAAGTAATTGGAATCTGGGACGGGTGATGTTGGACCAATTTTGGCGTAGATGGGTCCGGGAATACCTTCCCACTCTTACGCGCCGATCCAAGTGGTTCGATGACGTGAAGCCCATTTGCATTGGTGATCTGGTGATCGTGGTCGAAGATGGCATCCGGAATGGTTGGACACGAGGACGGGTACTGGAGGTCATCGCTGGCCAAGACGGCCGAATTCGACAAGCCATGGTGCAGACAGCCTCGGGTCTAGTACGGCGACCAGTAGCTAAGCTGGCGCGATTGGATTTAAAGCAGAGTAAAACTGGTCTTGAGGTCTCTGACCAGTCTTACGGGTCGGGGAAATGTAACCGAGATTTACACTAACTACGGTTCGAGAATTGTAAGCCCCTTGGTCGTAGCGGAACGCGATTACGATGCGTTTTATCTGTCAACGCATGACGGAGCGCAATATGAGAAAACAAAGAAAGTCTCATTCTATAGCACGAGGTAGTGAACTGAGTACGCAAAAATATTAAAATTATACATTGGCTAAAATATTAGTGTACATTTATCACGATTTTCCAAGTGAGTCATTATATCGCAAGTTAAATTATTGAATTTAAATTGAAACATATCTATATAATGAATTACAGAATATTTATATTTATATTAATTCATATTGATTTGTGGATATAACCTAAAAGGGAGGATAGTATTAATGTAAGTGGATATAAAATAAGTATAATCCTTGAACTACAATAAATATTATAGCTTTTAGCACTATTATCACCAAGAACGCACGGTCTTTGATTGCTTAAAAGGATATTTACTCCCGTTCCAACAAACAGATTAAATTGTTACATTAGATAGCTTAATTTTTCGGTCTGTGTTTATACGTTTTTTATTTATAGAGCAATTCCACAACAAACCGACAGACATGACTGATTTCTGAAAAGGGCGTATTCAAAACCATTGATTTTTCTTTCAAAAAATCACTCAAAATCCAGATGTCTGAGCAGAATGTGATGTTTGACAAACTTATCGGAAAACCAAATAGCTATTCAGGAAAAATAACATTTAGAATATACTGTTAAAAAATCTTGCTCAAAAATTGAATTTTATTCTAAAAACTTCTAGATCTCAAAAGACTCTCCCTTCAATATTTTTTTGTATATTTTATTGGATGGCCCTTCTAATTTAACGAAGTTTGATGAATAACGAAAAGTTATGAAATTTCAATACTTTATGAAATTGCAACCATTTAAGAAAAGTATTATGAATAATAGAATTTACGTGCGATTCTACATGAAAAACTATGTGACGAATTTTATGCCAGCTCGACTGGCCGTTGGCAGCACCATCTCAGATAGCAGTGAAACGTTGTGGCTGTAAACGCATGAGTCTTTCAAGCAACTTTGCATAATTGAAATATTAGAAAAAGATTTAGGCTTCTTTTTGAAAAGGACCAAAACATTTTTCTTGAATTTTTACAACAACAACAATTTTTTCATGTTTTCTTTGAAAAATTACAACTTATCATTATTTTGTTTAAAGTCAAGACATCGATATAGTGTATTCGACAAAGTTTTAGTTAGAGTATTAAAATATGAAATTTCGTCGAAGACGTTGACTCTCTATTTTTTATAGTTTCCGGAATTTTTTGGTGTTTTTGTGTGAAGACTCATGGAAAAATAATGTTTTACTCGTAAACTGTTACTCGTAAATTCTCGCAGAGATGTTTCTTAATATAAACATCTCTCGTGGTTGTGTTTTCCAGGTTACCTGTTCAGGTGGCCCATGGATCCGTCGTGAGTGTTTAAAAATGTGTAAATTTGAAGGGTCCACGACCTATTGAATCGTATATTCTATGTGAAATGAATATGTGAAAAATAAAAATATTCATCTGTCTTTAAAATACATCGCTGGTCCGTTAGTCGAAATACATTCGATTTCGTAATTCAGTTTCGTCGATTGGTTGAGAATCCGCGTTTACCGAATCATATCACTTACCACAGTGAATCCTGATTATTACCCCTTCCCACTAACAAACTATCCCTTCCATGATAAACGCTAGGGAACCACGCTATTGAGGCGACCCTTCTTTTACTTGCATCGCAAAACTTTCTGAGTGATAAGAAATTGGGATCAAGAGAAGACTGTAAAAATCGATTGCTAGACTTTATCGCCAATAAGGACCAAGACTACTATGAGAGAAGCATTATGAAGCTACCTTCAAAATAGCAAAAGATTTTACAGCAAAAGGAATATTTGAATTTTAGATATAGAAGTTTTTACTATTAAATTCAACTTTTGAGGAAAATTTTTAACAACGCATTCTAATTGGGACTTTGGGTAGTTTTAATTATATGTAAGAAGTTGCAAAAAAATCGGAGAGGGTCGGGTTCCTCCCATACTCGATTCCGAAACACCATACACGTATGCCACTTGTATAGGAAGACAACAGCATGCGTTCCGGCGGATCCAAAGCGACATGAATTTATTAACTGCTTGTTCGACCGACGGCGAAGGTATGCCTTACTCGGTTTGAAAAACTAGAGAATGAACACACGGTCAGTCCTGCTGCGTGTGCTTCACACCACAAGGTCAGTCTGTAAATTACAGAAGAGAAAAAAAAATCGTGGAAATGTTGCGGAGTAAAGTCTAGCGAGGAGGTACATAAAGCATATGCTCGTTTGTTACGAACAGCTCGAGCGTTGCTATGTTGTAAATACAGTGAGCCGCACCACTTCTCGAGCTTCACACCTTACGCCGTAATCCAACGATTCCCTGCTTGATCAACCAGGTAATGGGAAGCAACAGGTGGAAAATAGGGTTAGTGGATTTACCGAACATTAAGGCGATTACAGCATAGGATGACGTCATCTTGCGTGACTTGAACACAATTGTAGAGAAAAAAAAACTTTGAAGTAAATAAAGAAAAACCACTGCTTGTTATACCCATCGTACTCGACGATTATTTATGGTTGCGGTGATCTAACAGTGGAATATTATTTAAAAGCAATCAGTCTCAGTCTGAGAACGCGACATTGTTTAATACTAAGTACCTGAACATGGCCTTCATAAATTTGCATTAGTCGCATGCTATGTGCTTGCATGTCATCTACTGAACACAATGCCCAATGTGATGAAATCAAAAGTAATACGTTACAATTTTAAGGCTTTTTATGAGGGGGTGTAGTACGCGTTGTACGTTGTACGTACTTAGGACAACCTAGAGATTCCGTGTTTTAATCATGTAAATCAATGAAATCGAAAAGCAAAAATGTGGCGAATTACCAAGTTTTTTGAGTACAAATTTTTTAAAATTGGTCGAGCCGTTTCGGAGGAGTTCGATCACGAACATCGTGACACGAGATTTTTATATATATTGAGATTATTTTGAATTGAATGAATGGAGATTTCAACGTTGAATATAAACTTTGCTCTTGACAGTATGAAGAAATGGCACAAATTTGCAACAAAAAATACCGTCCGATTATTTTCATCTAACTTCCATGTAAATTGGTGCGTGAAAACGAAAAAATTGCGGAAAAAATCCCAGACGTTGGGATTTGCCATAAAATGCAAAACTATTCCTAAAATTAGTACATTTTTCCTAATTTTTTATAATCTTTGAATGTTAGAATGTTTAACCAAAAAAGTTGAAACTAACATTCAAATTATTACCTATTACAGTAGAGTACCAATTGATGTATGAGAAAAAAGTGACCTTCGAATTTTCAAAGGGAACTTGATTAAACATATTGGTTCCCACAAGAAACTTCCCTATGCAAAATATCAGCTCAATCAGACTTCATTTACTAGTGTCGCAAAGTCGTCAAAGTTTGGGTTTTTTGAAAACCGAAAAATCACCGGGGAGTAAAATAAATCGGGGTTTTAAAAAAAAATGTTTTGATGCCAATACAAATAAAACACAATTTCTGCATAACTCGAGAACTAATCAAGAAAATGTAGCCAAATTTGGCATGTGGAGGTTTCAGGGAGCAAGAAATGTATTTATGATGGTTCGAGACCCCTCCTCCCTCTCAAAGGGAGTGTATTGCCTTCCTGCATAACTCGAGAACTAATCAAGAAAATGGAATCAAATATGGTATGTGGATGTTACAGGGGGTAAGAATGGTTTTTATGGTGGCTCGAGAACCCCTCTCCAAAGGGGAGCTGCCATACAAATTAAACACAAATTTCTCCATAACTCGAGAGCTATTCAAGCAAATGGAACCAAATTTGGCATGCAGAGGCTTTAGGGGGCAAGAAATGTTTCTTCGACACTTCTCCACTCTCTCTAAGAAGGGGCTGACATACAAATGAAACACAAATTTCTGCATAACTCAAAAACTAATTATACAAACGAAATCAATTTTGGCATGTGAAGGTTTTAAAGAGCAATAAATGGTTCCATGGTGATTCAACACTCCTCCTCCCTCTCTAAGGGGAGGGGGAGCGCATAATTGGAAAATAAAATGGTAAATGGTACATGGAACCTGGTAAATATAACCAAATTTGGCATGTGGAGGTTTTAGGAGCAAGACATATTCCTATGATGGTTCGACACACCTACCCCCTCTCTAAGAAGGGGGGCTGCCATATAAATAAAATACAAATTTCTGTATAAATCAAGAACTGATCAAATAAATGACGCAGACTTTGGCATGGGAGGGTTTTTGGTACGAGAAATGTGTCTACGATAGTTTGACATACCACCCTCTTCTAGAACGAGGAGGGGAGTCCCATAAAAATATCACACATATTTCAACCAAACATGATATTTGAAAATTTTCGAAAACTATGAAGGAAAATGGGAAAAATCGAAAAATTGAATTACCATTTGTTCTACAATTACACAGTGACAAGCGCTGTTAGTCCATTCGATGTTCGCACTTATAAAATTGATCTTTGTTCGAACGCGGAAATGGACTTTCAGGCGAATACGCACTCTAATATCTTATAACGATATGAATAAAAATGGAAAAATCTTGAACGGGAAATGTGTCTGAAAATAGTTTGATATTATAATGATAAGTTTTGGTAGAAGTACTAGAAAATTTATAGTAAAAATAAAAATTGTGAAGGGTCAATTAGAAGATCAATCAATGAACAGTTCTACGATTGGATCCATGAACGTTCGCTTAGTAAGAAAACGTGAATGTTTGAAAGTATTGATAACAAAAAATCCATTTTGGGCGGGACGAAGTTTGCCGAGACGGCTAGTAAAATATAAAATTTCCGGAGGATAAATGATTATGGATGCTGGAAAGTTTGTTTTGCTTTTATGAAAAGAAAAATCTACAGATAAACAACCTTGATCACGCTCCAAAGATTGATGGAAAAGCTTATTCCGCTTATTTTATATTTGTATCAACATATGAATGAAACATTTATGTAAGCGCACGTTTTTCATACATCGGACATTCCAAACCAGCAATTCCAAATGAAATCGTCCTTAAAATGCAGATTTTAAAAACTTGTTTTTTTGATTCCAATGAAAGTGTGTATTCCGTTTGGGTTGGAGGAAATATGAGTTATTCACAGCAATTGGGATTTTTTTGACTCAAGTGTAACTTTTAAAAAGGGCGTATCGATTTTAGTAAGAGGAATCTTTGAGAATTTATATCTCAAAAACTATAAGTCGTACCGAAATAGTGTCTTAGAAAGAGTTATAGAGTATTGATGGTTGATTATGAAAAAAATGTACACTGAAAAAAATAGTACTCTTTTTTTATTTACAAAATAAAAATTCAATTTGCTTGGATATTGCAAATACATATTTTTTAATTTTTTTTAAATTTTTTCGTACAAAATAGAAGTCATGTGGAAAATTAAAAAAATGGAAAATATTTTTTAAATATCTCGAGAATGGTTGCATTTAGAAGGAGATTGATAATAACCTTTTTTGTTTTAAATCACATCAGAATTCATAATTTGTGGCTAAGAATTATTGCTAACATACAAAAATTCGAAGTTTCGAAAATTCCTAAAAATTCGATGTTCCACAAATTTCGTCAAAAATAGTTTTACCATCTTGGGCCCATTTTCTAAATTTTCTACATGATTTCTATTTTATATGAACAAATTGAAAAAAATACATATTTTTTGATATCGTAAATTTAAATTTTATTTTGTAAACAAAAAAAAGAGTACTAATTTTTATTCTCAGTGTATGTTTTTTTCAAATTAAGCCAACAATATTCTATAACTCTATCTAATACACTATTTCGGTACGACTCATATTTTTTGAGATATAAATTATCAAAGATTTCTCTTACTCAAATCGATACGTCCTTTTACGCTTGAGTCTAAAAATGAACCATGATGATGTATTTGGAAAAGTTGTTGGAAATTATAAGCAAATTCATAAAATTTCATGAACATGACGGTATAACACGACAAACATATTAAAAGGGATTATTTACTATAAAAAAAAACAATAAATTAGAAATATTTTTTTAAATATTTCGAGAATGACTACATTTAGAAGGAGATTGATAATAACCTTTTTTGTTTTAAATCATATCAGGATTCATAATTTGTGGCTAAAAATGATTGTTAACATACAAACATTCGAAGTTTCGAAAATTCCTAAAAATTCAATGTTCCACAAAGTTTGTCTAAAATAGTTTTACCATCTTGGGCCCATTTTTTCAAATTTTCTGCATGACTTCTATTTTGTATGAAAAAATAAAAAAAATATGTATTTTGGATATTGCAAATCGAATGTTTATTTGTAAATAAAAAAATAGTACTAATTTTTTTTCTCAGTGTACATTTTTTTTCATATTCAACCATCAATACTCTATAACTCTTTCTAAGACACTATTTCGGTACGACTCATAGTTTTTGAGATATAAATTATCAAAGATTTCTCTTACTCAAATCGATACGCCCTTTTTAAAAGTTAAGCTTGAGTCTAAAAATTCCCAATTGCTGTGGATAACTCATATTTCCTCTAACCCAAACGCAATACACACTTTCATTCGAATCAAAAATTCTCATGTTTTGTCATTTGTTGATTTCATTTGGAATAGCTGAAACCAATTATGTGTTTTCTACACATCGGAATTGCCTTATGTGTGTGCACTTCATGGACAGAAAGTATTCGTTAAGATAACAAAATCACAAAATGTACACAGAGTGTCTCCAAAACCTCTCCCCACAGTCAGATGGCATTTTTTAATGAACAGGATAACATATCGCATTCTACTGCTTCAACTACTGAGTGTACAAATTTCTACCACGCTTAATATTAACAATGTTCCATTTTCATAGAACATCACAAATAGTGAATCCTTCAATGGCCAAATTTAACTCATTTATGAGGAATGGGAACAGACCTTACAAAAGAAAACAACAACAGGTCGCTTTAAACGGTCATAAACGAGTCGTTTCATCGCATTACGGTGACATTTATCATGATGCAATAGGTGCCCTTTCTGAGCATCATAAACCTGCACCTGGTCACACTATTTAAGCAATCTTCCACATAGCTCAGATAACTTCGACTACACACGTCCGAGGAATGTATAATTCCGATACATACCACAGAGAGCTCTGGCAAAACATAGCCACTTGGTTATTTAGAACTTTAGACCGTACCCTTCGTACTCGCCAACGATAAAAACACTCTCACTTCGCGCGGTACACTGGCAGCTGTCAGACGGTTTTAAAACGCTGACATAAGCCAGTCGTCGTCGGGTGCGAACGTAAATCGAGTCTGGGGCCGAAATCGGATGGTGCACTACTTTCGGCAATTTACCAAACGCTTGAAGCTTGAACACCTTCCGTGGCACGTGTGCCTATCAACATTCTGTGTCACAATTAATTTTTGCCCACCACTTGTCGAACTCTCGCTGGTTTGCCAAATTTAATTAATTATCAACACTTACTCGTGAAAGGTGAGAATATCCGGATACTCGCTGCACCTTCGACAAGAAATCGATTTATTACGTACGGCGGGCAGCGAACAGAAGCATTTCACCACCTCTTTCGACGATGAGAGAGTGAGGGAAATAAAAAAAACTGCAAAATAACACACGTCGAACGTACTTCCAATCACTTGACTGCAGCAACACAGAGCGCACAAGGGAAAAACTCGACAGATTTCGGTTTACGTCCTGTCCAATTTCCCAAAACACCGCTCGGATCAGTTCTGCTGCACTTCAACAAATCACAATATCAACGCGTTCCAACTTTCTAACTAAGTCGACACCCCACAACTGCTAAGAAAAGCCGGGTGCACAATCTCACGCGTCAGAACCATTCCGTACTCGGCGTCCAACTGAGGATCGAATCGAACCGAATGAAGCATGGATGGTTTGCACTCGTTCAGAAGTCTCTTTTCACTCTCTCACTCTCGAAGTACGTTTGTGCCATTTTCCAACCCAACCACCCCCTTTTTCTCTTTCATCTGGCGAGCTGTGAGCGTCAGGAGAAAAGAGAAAAACCCCAACCAATCGAACTATCGCAGTAAAACCGAGAAACCAATGTCGATGTCGTTGAAAAACGGGCAGGTTGTCGCTTTTCCGCCAACTTACTTGAATTTTCAGCATGTCGCCCAGAGTGATACCTGCCTCGTGCGGATCAGCAGCATATATGAACCACCTCGGTGCATGCGTACCGCAAAGTAGCGCAGAAACGCTGTCCCGAAATGCGTCGAGCGGGAAACGCGAGACCAGGTGGTCAACTCTTAGAAGAAAAACGTTAATACTGACAGTTTGTTACAGAATTTATTAGTTGATAACATATAATTTATATGTGACAGAGAATGTTTTTGTTATCTAAATTTGCTTAATGGTGTGAATTCCAGTAATAGAAGGCAACCGACCACCGACTTTTTAGTTCATTGGTACGAGCATGCTCATAAATCCGCGGATATGATGGTCAGCAAATTTCTCTTCGCGAATTGAATGTGTATACATCTACGCCACCAAAACCTAACTTCGTTTTACGGCGATGTTTTTGATTCGACAAATGCGCCATCGGCAATTAATTTCCAAGATGTCTTGCACGTTTGTTATTACTGCAGAGAAACGTACTGAACCGCACGATGTATTGTATATTTTTCTTTTGGTCAGCTCTATGGCATCAACAGTACTGATCGGAATGGATCGCTTACTATTGCGCACAGGAAAGATACCAGATGAAAACACATCGCTAATATAAGAAAACATGTTCACTAGGACTAAGAGTAATTTCCATTCGGTGTACGAGGTGTGTTTCAAAAATGAAGTTCTTGTTGTCCAAACGGGGAACCCTCAGATATAATACGCGTGTGTCAACGCCTTTTCCAACTCTCAAAGCACTACTGACAAACACTGTTTGGTATAGCCTTCTGCTCTTCCAGTAATGTCAAGTAGGAGCCAAGATAACCCAGAAACAACGGGAGCAAAACTATGACATTTGATCGAACATGACCTGATCATATGATCTTGACACTCTTGTGTATATTCAATGATACAATTAGGCTTTGATTTCGATGTTAAAACGCTCACGATTCGTCATCAGTTATGACCTCTGTGAGCAAGTCAGAACCCTGATTGATATCATCCAACAGGCGCTGAGCGATACACATGCGACGGTTCTTCTAGTCAAAATTGAGCAAGCTCCGCCGATACACATCTTATATCACGCTCTTGTTCTCGAAACAATGAACTTACACCCCGGTACAGAAATGAAAGACGTAGTCCTACGTCAAAATATGCCGTGTCCAGATTCGAACGAATTACAAGTTGGAGAACAACCAGAAGGCCCACATCCTTTATAACTTATCTAATAGTGATTCAACTTCAGAATTTCACATTTCACAAACATTTTTCTGCATTGTGATAACGTTTCCATCTGTTATTGAAGTATCGTGCCGGTTAAACATCGTAAATACTGAAGAATACGGAAAAAGCTACTGGGTTAGCTCTGGAAGTAATGAACCTCGTTTTAAATGACTTCAGCTTTCCAGCGATATCTTTATCAATTGACTCCGTGCTCTTGGAGAGTGCGGACGTCGCTTTTTATGAACCTCAAGGCAGCACAACAAATATTTGGTTGAACGGCGATCACCAGCGATAATACATTTCATTTGGCCATTATTTCTCATTTCATTCTCGTCACAAAGCGCAACAATGTGTTTGAATAAACACAACAATGGGTACCTGTAAGAGGGTCTTTGTAACCAAACTGGTGTCCGCTTACTAAGCGAACGATCTCGAGCACAGAACTCAGCACCCTCAATTGATCATCTTTGTGTTTTATTATAGCTACTAAGTTCACGCGATCCAGCATCTTTCCGTTCACCCATGCCTAGATGCTATGCAACAAGAAACATCAGACTTTTTGTGCCGTTAACAACACAGCTATAGAAACCACATATCAATTGTCTCGCTACGTTCGGTCCAACTGTGAACAGTGAAACAAAAGGAATACTCTTAAGCCAACAAGGTGATATTACGTAATTTACCATTTGTCATCGATAAGATAAAAATGTACATGACTCAATTCGACTCTGTTATAGTTCAAAATGCTAATGGGTCTTAAAAATAATGAGCGGAGGAGATAAACAAATGTGTAGGTTTGATGCAAAAATGCACAAGTATTCTCCAACAGACGGATCCAACTCGGATTTCAGATAGCGAATATCGCATCGCAGTGTGCGATATCATTCATTCGCTACACACTATGGATCATCAAAAGTGATTTTGGTCTTGGACTTCGCATCGAGCAAAATCGTTGTGTGAAACATCAACAAAAACGAAGACTGCTAACTGCACGCTGACTGCAGCAAGACTGTGTAACATCCTATATATTCTCGTCGGTTGGCAATCAGTTGCAAACGGAGGGATCTGAAGCTGTAATATTTCTTTTCCTTCTCAGTGACCGCAGAGAAAGCATTACGCTTGATTCGTAGTGATATATGAAAACTGTGTCTCGCCGCTACATTAGTTACTCCATGTTGATGGCACGGTTAGGTAAGTACAGTAAGGCTCTGCATAAATGTATGCGAAAATAGGAATGCCTACAATTGTTGTCAATTTAAACCATTCACGGACTAGAGAATTGTAACGAGTAGTATATCAAACAAATGTTGAAGATAATGTTTCGATTGAAATACGCATGCAAATACACACAAATACACACATCCGTTCTCATCGAAAATAGTTATCAACGTTAGAACTATTTCATGAAAACATGACATATTTTCTGATTTGGTGCCCTTAATGAAAGACATATCTACGTAAAAACAATAAAGCGAACGATGTCTACAAATCCGTATATAACAAGAGATGAATCAATGATCATGTAAATTTCGATTGTCGATTGATGCAAACTTAGTTGCCGTGGTGTAGAACCCGATCGTCTTCTATATCTATCAATCAACGAATCAAATCAGCGAATCAACGGTGAAGTACTCACCGTGAAGTTGACGTCTATTGTTCATATTCCTTTAAATCAAACCAAACCTCACTCATTTTATTTTTTTTAATCAACAAAATGCTTCAACCAGAATGTATTGGGTTCTGTTTACAAACAAAACACAGTAGACTTCCAAGATGGCTGAAGAGTGGTTTTAGCATGTTGGCCCACCTTAGGATATACTTCTAGGTGCCTTGGTGCAGTCCACTGATCATTCAACAAGAGTCAAAGGTTGTACCGCTCATAACAACTCTACACGAGCTGATGATTGTGCCGGCTAGTGACCATTGGATTCACCATATCATGGATTCCTCTAGTCGAGAAGACGCACCACGCTAGATATGGGGTACAGACTAGGGGGGCGTTGCTAATTAATGGTCAGCTGCATCCCAATAGGATGTATCCCGTGTCGGGCACACATAAAGAGCATTGGAGACAGCAACATCCCAATAACGAGAACACTTGTAATACTAACATCGAGCCAACCGCGAGTAATCGGTTACATATTACTCAAGACGGGTCTATGGTACTAGGTGAGGCCGTTTCGTCACTAAGTTGGTTAGGGAAGCGGTAGATGAAAACAGTACGGGAGGAAGCAGAAGGGGAATTATTTGCTTGTAGCGTGAAAGAGACAGACTGATCACGAGCGAGCTTCGGCACTAGCGTATTGTGTTTTGTTTACAAACAAAGCACAGTAGACTTCCAAGATGGCTGAAGAGTGGTTTTAGCAAGTTGGCCCACCTTAGGATATACTTCTAGGCGCCTTGATATTACTAACATAGATAATAAGAAAAATTGTCAAAATATTGAACTCCCGGCCCCGTCAGGCTAACGCCATATGAGCCTTGTTTAAAATATATATTTTGGAAAAAAAAAAGTTTTTTTCTGATCAAAGTTATTATGTATCTTAACTTCAAGCAGCCATGAAAAGTAACGCAACTGATATGAACAATATAGAAAAAAACTGTTGAAGGGAACTATGAAAATAAATTATCAAAATCTGAGGCCCCGTGTAACTAACGGATGTTCAATAAAAAATAAGAATGATTTCAATACCTTTCTGTAAAAAAAGTAAAGAGCGTAATTTTTTTTCTCACCGAGAGAATTGCTCTCTGGGCTCCCTAGAGACGGTGTTGCTCGTTCCTTTTCGCTCGAGTGCTGTCACTTCGATCAAAGATGGCGTCGAAGCAGCAAACACTCCGCGAGTGCGGAAGCGGAGTTTTCGAAACGCTTCAAAGTCAAGGAAAAAAGTTGAGGGGCTTAAGGTGGAAACAGAATGCCGCGTTGTGCGTTGCTTCTCATCATCTATCATTGCTTGCGTTTTGTACTAAAACATTTGCCCGACGCAGTCTATTGATTTGCAGTCACAATCTAGCATTCGCGTCTCCACTTTTCATGTAAACAAAAACAGAATAAAATTCGTATGAAAATAATGTTCTTGTTGTGTCCACGGATCAGTTGTATGTTTTCAAAAACAACACATTGACATAACCGTGCTGGCGGCATTGAGCGTCGTTTACTAGTTTAGGGGAGTGTGAAAAAACGGCTGATTTTCAGTCGGAATGAACAAGTTTTCAAAATTAAAATTATGAATGCAAATTAGCTTTTTCCATATCAAACTAGTATTCTATTTAAATGAAAAACATTTTTGTTTGCAGGTGGTGAAAAAGTCTCATACGAAAATTGTTTATGAAGACAACTTTATATTATGTTGAAAAAAATTCAGCAACAATGTTGAAATTGTTTAGTCATATGGTTGAATGAATGTCAGAAACACGTGTTTCAATCATATAACATGATGTGAAAATTTCAATCAAATTTTAGAATTTAAAAACCGGCTTCGTGTCTTCTAATCTGATAGAGATTACACTAACGAGTTTGGGACCCAAATTATGGCCCTAATTTGAAGTTTCCACCAAACGTCGACACCATGCCACTGTCATCGCAAAATAGGCGCAAGCAGTTTAGAACAAATGTTAGCGTTTAGTACAACGATGCTAATGACGCAACGCATTATTGTGTTCGACTAAATGGAAACACACATATTTAAAATGAAGTGTCAAAGCACAATCAGAGAAGAGAAGTGGAACTTTAGGGAAAAAAGTGGCAACGATTTGTGGTAAGAAAATGTAAACAGTGAAAAAATTGACGGATGGTTTACGCTCTAAAAATTGAACAGAATGTTGAGATGTCTATAAAACGGTGGGAGACATCATATATAAGGTGGGAGGTTCGTACAGTAAATTACATTTAATGCGACCTTATGCTATTTGGACAGACCTGTAATGCGACACGTTTAATTGGACATTTTTACCGCTAAGGCCGAGGTGACCCTGGATCGGAGTACGCACGAAAACTTGATTGTGCGATAACTGACGAAGAGAAACAAACATTTTTGTTCGATAGAAGCTGACGAATTCGAACGAAGCAAGTGGGAAGCAATGTAACCACACCAACACAATTATCGTAATGCTAATAACTCGGCCGATCGAGCCGAATCTTGTTTGTCAGCTTTGCTTTCTCAGTTGAGGCGGTGCGAATGGGGACGCGCTGTTGTTTTTATGCTTTGTGGGCGCTAGATTTTTATGTGTATGTGTGTGTATATAGAATGAGACGCGCATCACACAAGTGAGAAGAAATGTTTAGTATCTGAGTTGTGCGCCGGGTACATTTTGCGCTGTCGTGCTTATGAATTTTGTGCTCTTCGCACCAAGATATAATAAGGGTAAGGTTACATTGGCTCGGAGTACGCACGAAAATTTGATTGTACGAATAAAAACAAACAATTTTGTTCGATAGAAGCTGACGAATTCGAACAAAGCAAGGGGGAATCAATGTAACCACACCAATACAACTCAATGTGATTGTTTACTTTCACTATTGCATACAATTCGTACGACCACCCTTCTGCATCCAGTGTCACCGCCGCCTAAGAGTTTTCTTTGAGCGCGCGCTGATGAAAATTAAATTCAAGCGCAGCGTTGAGTTTGTTTTTGAAGACTGGCTAGGTACTATGTTTGACACTAAACTGAATTGACACAATAGTCACATTAATTCAACATGCAAAAAATGTCATGGTTTGTCATGATATTGAATGTAATGAAAGTATCCGGATAAAAAAGCGTCCGGATTCAGCAGCATCACAGTATATGTAGTTGTTTACTTCTCACGATTGTATGCGTTTCGTGTAGCCTTATTTTCGTAAGAAGCTGCAGGTAGTATCACCGTGGCCTAATTGGACATTTTTGTAAACGTCGAGGTCGGGGCCCAAATTGTGGCTCCACATTGAAAGTCGCCACCAGACGTCTACACTGTACCACTATCATCGCCAATGTCCAATCACAGATCAAAATCGCCTCCAATGCGACACTGAGTGGTGCCTCGGCATGTCGTATTAGATGTAAATTACTGTATATAATGTTATTGGTGTTAGCATCATCATGATAAACACGCATCATCATGATAAACACAATAAATTGAATTATTAAATAATTATGCGAATTAATAATGTATGTACGCTAAATTTCATTTTTTTCAGTTTCGAACACTCTCCGTAAAAATCCATTTTCTAGCGCCCTCTAGTCCAAAGCCAATAAAACGACAAAAAAAGACTACAATCAATAATTAAAATCAGTTTTTGTGGGTTCAATATCCAATATTATATTTTGATAAAAGACTAGCTCATTGGCTTCAATTTGATATGTCGATCATCTAAATTAGTTCAGTGCTTGAAATGTTATAAATTTTTGAAAACAACAATTTTTGGGAAAAAAATTCAAAAAAATTGGCATTGAAACAACAGAATAGAACTGGCATACAATTATGAAGGATGATTGCTTTTTGATTGGCGCGTGCTCCACTCAAACTAGCGTACCGCCAATCAAAAAGCACTCCAACTAGAAAATGCAATGTGTACTGTATGTTTATTTATATATTTTCAAATATGTTTTCGGATATCACCATCGTAAGTGTATTATTTTTTATATATAATTAAATTTCATCATATTATATTTTTGTATCATTACATATCCTACAATTGAAGACACTTTTTGTGGTTTTTTGGTTAGGTTTTTTAAGTTAATAGTAGGCAAGTTTGCGGATTCTTAGAAAGATAAGATTCCATTTGATATGTCGATCCTTTTTTTTATCCCATTTATTTATTTAAGGCTCATTAGTATTTTAGCTCTAACAGAGCCGAATTTTAATCGTGTACATGTCACATGGTTATCATATCTATAATTAGCACATTACACAGTTGCCATTCGCCAGTATTCCTTCTATACCATTACATATGGTACATTCACACAGTAGCCATTTAGGCGTAAGAGTTATTCTTTCTGTTCTTCCATTATCCAGTTGGAACACCGGACAGCGGAGACAGTTGATTGATCATTGTTGAGTTATTTATAGAACAGTAGCCCGATGTTTCTGGCAGAGCAGAGCAGTTGTATGGATGAATCGATCTTATTTCGACCGTGGATCGATCTCCATCGCTGATGATTGTTGCATGGACGTAGCTATTCTGTAACAACACAAAAATGGTCAATGAGGGCCCTGAGTTTTGAACTCACGATCGATCGCTTACTAAGCGAACGCGTAACCAATGTGGCTACGGAGACCCCCAATGTGTCGATCCTTGAAATAAGCTCAATGGTTTGAAAGTTAAGAATTAAAAATAAACACATAAACTCATGATTCCTTGCCAAAATTCATAACTTTTCAACCACTGAACCGATTTCAAAAATCGACATATCAAATGATATCTTATTCTTCTATGAATCAACTTCAATCTGTCATTCAATAAACTCATAACTTTAATTATATAGCTGGGAAAAATTTCCACAATTCGTTCTTTCAAAACAAATTTCTATCTTGTCGCAATTTTTTCGCAATTTTGAATCTCTCAAATGGAACTGTCAAAATGATAGATCGAAGAACGAAAAGCAGGAAAAATTGACAAATAATGGGGGGTAAATTTGATAAAGCAAAGGTAATCATGGATTTTGAATAACCATATCAGAAAAATAATTGAAAAACACATTTCTTTTATAATTTCTCTTTCAAATTTTGATAAAATTGCACTGAATAGTTAATATAAGTACAATAATAATATTTGAATAAACTTATGTAATTATGAACATTTTTATATAAACCTTCCCACTTTTTCGTTTTTCATTAAAGACCTTGCGTCAAGACAGCTAGAAATCGATACACTTTCAAATCAACTATGCCTGAAAAAAATTGATTCTTCATGTACACAAGGATTGAAATTGTGGACACTTTTTAGTCAGTGAATTGTATAGAGTTCCACTGCTGTGGCACAATTGTCACAACGCGACGCATAGCGCGGTATTCTGGTCCCACCTTTAGAATGAAAGGGGTGTAAGTGATTTGATCGATTTCTCTACATCGACTCTCTTTTGGTCATAGCTTAGCCTCAAATACATTCCCAGCTGTATTTGACAATGTGGAAGATAGGTCAGAACCTCACCTATCAGATTCTACAGCAAACTTAAATTGGAACGTTTTTGCAATTGAGTTATTAACTAAAGAAAAAGTTGATGAAGAGAAATCGATCAAGTCACTTACACCCCTTGCATTCTAAGCCCCTCAGTTGACAGTAGACCTCTTTCGGGACGAAAATGAGCACTGTTTACCGAATCCTGACATCCCGGAACGTCGTCGGAGGACCGGTAGTGGCCGTCTGGCGAAGATCATGGCGTAAAAGAAGAAGGTATATCTGAAAAAGCTGTTCGACAACACTGCCCATGTTTGTATAGGAGACGCAAGCGACAAAATGAACAAAATCGACTTTTTCGCCGTTATGCATTCTACACAATGTAATACGTTTGAGCAATTCTGAAAATGTTTTCGAAAAATCACTGTTTGTACGCATAAAGGACGTAGTTTCATACAGCTTTCATACATCGTTCGAAAATCAACAGTTTTCAGTATTATGTGCAATAAGCTAAATCTACATTTGAATCACATGCTTTGTAGAGTCCAAACATGCCTTTCATGATAGTGTCTTATTACTTAGTGTTGAATATAAGAAACCATTGAAATGCTGCTCATATAATTACTATTTTCTGTACACTGTACTGCGATGAACGAAGAGAAACAATTGTGTTTTTTAATGTTATAATCACCTAAATTTCTGAATTTGAATGTTCAAGTAGATAACGAAACAATCAGATCAGTAGTAAAATTAAAATAATATTGGTTCTTAGCATTATAACTCCTCGAATTCGACATCGAATTATTTCACATACTCAGCCTTCACTAATACCGTTGGTGTAAGTCACTCCACCATCTGTATGCGATTGATCGTGGTATCGGTAAACCATGTTTGCCAAAATTATCAACATTACAAATTGCTTTTAAAAGTTCAATTAATTGAAAAACACGAACCGGCTGTTCTTATCATATCACAGAATATTCAGGAAAAAAGTACTATCATAACCTCGCAACAAATCCAGAACACCTTTTCAAGACATTTCACTAATATTCTTTCAAACCTAATTGAGTTTACCCGATAACAATTGAAACTACCGACGCAGACGTTTTGACTATTATCGGAAATGTGAATACTAACGCTACCTACAGAGCAACCTGGTGATTACGTCTAGCTATGCGAACAAATGTTCATTGAAACGATTGATTGTCCGCATAAAACGACGTAAGCGTTTTCTAAATGAAAAAAATATGTTTTATTCCGCAAAATCTCCTAGGCCCTCTTTTTGCCCATAATATCTTTCAACTGGACTGATTATTTCATTAGAAATTTGCATGGTTAAGTTTGTAGGAAAAAAACCCACAAAAATGCGTTTTCCCAACACTTATGGTTAAGTTTGTAGGAAAAAAATCAACAAAAATGCGTTTTCCCAACACTTATGGTGTTGGGAAAACATGGACAGAACAAGGACGGTGAGTTTGCGTGATGTCGGCCGAAAATTTCGCTTCTCCCATTCCTACATCCACAGAACCCTCATGCAGGAGGGCATCTGTCGGAAGAAGACTATTGCAATCTCCGACAAAGGGATTTCAAAGCCCTGATTTAACAAACAAAGCGAACTTGAACAGAAGAAGTCTTACATCCAGAAATAACTGAGTGCTTCATTCAGGTGCTAGGTAACCCACACAAGCTACCTTTCTCTCGCCGAATGACAATAACACATTGAACTCCTTCGAAGTACAGACCGATAACCAATCGAGCCTATATCGACTATAGACAGACTTATGACTTCATAACTCACTCGCTTCCCGTCCGGGTATTGGAGATCTAATTGATTCTTTCGTCCTAAGGTTCAAAAACATAAAAAAACCTCTCTGATTTTTTGATATGTTGCATAAAAAAACCTCAGCTGCATTCAGAAGAACCTAGTCCCTTTTCGATATTTGGAAACCCGGAACAGGCCACGCTTCGTCGAGCTGTGTCGAAATTCCAATAGTATTAGGTTGGAAAAAAGTTATCCATTATTTTTGGGTGAAATTCAGTCTTTTTTTTAATATACTTCGGATTGTCTAATTCGGGTCAAATCTTGCACGATTTTTTTTGCCTAAAAGTAGCTTCTTGCCTTGAGGTAATTCTTCTCTCATAGTAGTAGCCTTGGTCCTTATTGGCGAAAAACTCAAGCAATCGATTTCTACAGTCTTCTCTTGATCCCAATTTATTATCACTCAGGAAGTTTTGCAATTCGAATAAAAAGTGATAATTGCTTGGTGCCAGGTCCGGACTATACGGTGGATGCATTAAAACATTCCAATCAAGCTCCCTGAATCTCTGGCGAGTCACTATAGACATGCGTTGTCCTGATGGAACACAACACTCTTCTGTTGACCAATTCTGGACGTTTCTAGTTAATGATTGGCTTCAAACTTTTTAGTTGTTGAATACAAAGATCTAAATGTAGTGTATAGCACAAAACAAAACAAAATTTTGAAAATTAAAATTTAAAGAAATATAAAAAAATTAAATTGCACGTATTTTTCTGTTGCAGCATCGATACCATAAACACCATTCACAATTTCATAAAGGCGAAAATGCAAGCTATACATTTTCGACTTTATCAAAGAAAAAGTGTAAAATGTACCGAATTTTCTCTTCATTGACTTCCATTGTAGAAACCCTGTAACTCACAACTGAATGGAACAAACAAAAAATAAGGTGCCAAATGAGAATACTGGTCACTTTTTATGAAATAAAGTTAACGTTAATAACAACTAGTTTCATTATGAACGAAATTGGATAGTTTGCATACCACTCGAATCGGAAATTCTCAAAGAAAGATTTGATATGCTATACATTTCAATTTTCTAATCCCTAAATGGTGTAAATCAATAAAAACTGGAAGCATTCCAATTTTCTCAAACATTCATGTTGCCGATTTGTGTGCTTCTCCTATCCATACCATCAATAACGAACAACTAATACATTCCTTTCCGCCCGTTTCCAACTTATTTGGTATAAATAAACCATCTTCTTCTTCTTGAATGGCGTTAACGTTCCCTGTGGAACTTTTACCGTCTCAACGTATGCATTAACTAGCGTCATTTATTAATACTTAGTTCAGATTTCTTAAGCCAAATAACACGCTTTGAATGTATTCCGAGGGGCAAGCTATTGAATACGCGTGACCACAGTGCAAGTCGAAGGAAATTTCTTTGACGAAAAATCCCCCGGCCAGAACGGGAATCGAACCCAAACACCCGGCATGGTAATGTGAGACGCTAACCACTCGGCCACGGGTGCACGTCAATCACGTCACGTCAATAAGCCATCCGCGGTTTGAATTAACAATCTCGAGCGAAAAAGCGAACGCAGCATAAAGAACAGATAATTTTTTTCCCAATGCTGATGTCACGCACATATAGACACACAGCTCGAAACAAGAACGGAAAGAATGGAAGATATTGCAAAATACCAATGCAGTTCCGTTCACATTCACTACAACAGCATCGAAGAAGAGGAAGCCCTCTGTATCATGATGTGTAACGACAAAGATGGTGGCTGCAGGAATTTCCGTGGCAGAGTGGATATGTAAGACCGTCCAGAATTGTGGAATATGGCCATGCACTGTTTTTATTTAGATACAACCTTACTATGGTATGTGCTGGGGTTCGATCCAACCTCAGGCGTAGATTAGGAGCAAAACTATTTATAGCTTCTGTGTAGAATTGGCTGATATACGAATCAAATGCAGCAACCATCGCACGAGTAATGAGGGAGGAGAGAGGAAATATTGCGATTGAGGCTGCAATTCCGCCATTTCTCGATTCGCAGACATATTTGCATCAATATTACCACGTCTCTAGTACAATACATCATGAAACACATTTTTCGTAAAATATATTTTCACAATTTGCGGAAAAATATGTTACTATTTGACAGAGAATACATATGCGATACAAAAAAAAAACAATTTTCATTCATGATTTTTCTTTTAATAGTGTGTTCATTCTACCCGAAAATCCATTGTTGTATTGTTACTTCTCAAACTCGGAAAACGAAGCTCAATGTCGTCAATGTGGATGATGATGATAGAACAAACATATATTCGCCTGTGAGCGTGTCTACATCAACTGGAAAAAAATCACTATGATAACTGTTAAAGCTATAACATTAAACATAAAAATAACGCTTGCGATGCTTGCTTATTGTTCTCGTGCTCGTCGTATTGTTCTCACGAGGAAAAGAATGATTCTATAATTCCGTAGTTCTACGTCAAAAATGCGGTCGTGTCCTATGCACATCCCCTTACATTTTTTTAGTGTTGAATGTCATCTAATTTGAAATTGTATGATCAATATTACGCAAGATACACCCAGATTTTTTACGCGGGGGATACGTACCTTTTAAAATAAAACCGCCTAAAAAACCGCGTTAATTGGAAAACCCGCGTTAATACGAAAATCCATGTATAAAAACCGCGTTAGTTGGAAAATTCGCGTTTTTACGCGTAAGCGTAAAGGAATGTTTCCGTATTTTCAACTGTCAAATTTCTATAAGACCAGTTACATTTTCCGTTGTTTTAGTTGTTTTGATTAATTAAATCTGGAAAATGCCGAAGGGAAAAGTCCTCACGGAGAGAGAAGAGAGACAACTCGATGCATTTCACCAAGACAATGTTGGTATCAGAGAAATTCCAACCATCCCATCAAGTAATGCTCAATTATTAGGCGAATCCTCAAGGATACGGTAAGAAGCAGAGAGCTCCACGTAAATCGAAGCTCTCTGACCGGGATAAACGGGAAATAGCTAGAACAGGTTCGAATACCTCAAAATCGCATGTGCAAATAAAGCAATATTTCAACTACTCAACTGCTCGGGTGCCAATTCGTCAAATTCTGTTAAAAACAATCCTCACATAAAAAGGACTTAAAAGGTTAACACTCCCAATCTGCCAATTCGTCAAATTTCCCAACCTTACACCATCTCACATCGGGAGACGTCTGAGTTTTGCCAAAACCGACAGTGGGACATGGTATGTTGTAACAAAAAATGTTTCCAAAAGAATACATTTTGCTATATACCATAACGAAAGGTCCTTCAATGTATAGGTTATCTTCACTGACGAAAACAAGTTCAATTTGGATGGTCCTGATAGTTTCAATGGGTACTGGTGTGATTTACGGAAAAAGGAACAGTATTTTTCAACCAGGATTATAAACATGTTCTGGAATCCTCTCTCCTACTGTTTTTGCGTGGATATCGTCACAAAATATTCACATTCCAGCAAAACAATGCTACTATTCATACCAGTAAGTAAAATAAGCAATGGATTAAGGACCAAAAACCTAATTTTTTGGACTGGCCGGCTCGCTCTCCAGACTTGAATCATGTTGAAAATATTAGGGGGGATCCATCTACGCAGAATCTACACTGAGGGAAAACGGTACACCACGATTGAAGAGCTCAAGGTCACAATTTCGGTAAAATGGAAAAATTTCGAGAAATCCGTTCAGCAGAATTTGGTAAATAGTATTCCAACACGAATTTTCAAGGTTATTAGTCGAAATGACAAGGTTACCAATTATTGACATGTAAATCAGCCTATCGTTTTGAATTTTTCATTGATAATACTTATGAATTTTGAAATGGTCTTATAGAAACTGGACAGCTGAAATTATCATATTTAAGCACAATAAATAAACAACTCTTTTAAACGGAATTAACGTTAGATATACTTTATTCTAAGCAGTTTACAATGTATTAATGTATCTTGTTGAAATTCTAACTGTATGTGTAGCAAAGAAATAGAATCAGGGTTGCAAAGAAACTGAGTATCGTTGTTTTTTTTCCATATTCTAGTGACTCGCAACATTTTCTGCTGGTTCGTCACTTTAACCTTCCATTTCGGGAGAATGTCGGAAATGAGAATTGAACTCGTCACCTTTAGCGTGAGAGGTATGGATGTTACCACTACACCAGGTCGCCTCCTATCGTTGTTATGTTTGAAGGTAAGATCTCGGGACTACGGGGAATCTGAAAAGAGAAGGTGAAGGAAAGTGAAACGGGAGACAATACTGTCATCGTTAGGACGAAGGGAACGACTGCCTAAAAATCATTGCCAGAGATCGCCTGAGTTTAGTATGGTGGAGCTGGGAAAACTATTGTAATCGTTATTATTGCTGTCAAACGCCTAGACGAAATTTGCTTGCTTTTCTTTACCCGATAATCGTAAAAGTACTAATACTTGCTGACGTGTTGAAGTAGGACTATGGAATCATGTAATTCAATTAGCTTGCTTATCACTTCGTATATCATTTTAGAGTGAACCGAAATTAACTCATCCGCGAGTCTACAAATGCACATAAAGCATTTCAATATGAAATATTTAATGTAACTATTCAAATCAATCAAATCCTGGTACAACTTTAACTGGAACTTTTTTCAATGCCTATGGAACAAAAATACCGAGTACCAGGACTAGAGATTGAGACTTTTTATGGCATCTTCTGCTCCTTGTGAATATTTTTTTAGTTTTCCCTCACTTGCCCACTAGAATTACACGGGCAGACGATCAAATGTCTACCGATAGCAAAAATGCCCAAATCAAATTCATTTTGACGAACCCAAAATATACTTTCGTTTGCATTATAGAAAAAACGATAAAAAGTAAACATCCATTAAAGAGAACATATTAACAAAGGATCGAATTACATTACACTACATAGATATAAAATGTGGGAATGTTAAAAAATGGAAATGGAGATAACTGTCACTCAAAACAATCCCGAAAAACTGATCTATAATAATTTTAAGAGGTCACCGAAAATTTTCCTAGAATGATAGCTGTTAGTCGATGTAGGCTTCAGCGTCGCATATAATTGAAACTGAACACTTGCACAATCGACTGTAGCATCCCAAATGTCCCTATAGAATTGTAGATATTTCATAATCCTCTTACAGATAACCATGTCCTCTTCCAGATAGTCGCTGCTTTGATCTAAACTGGTATTATATTGTTTTCGGCTCAACTCGTAAATTGCCATCAAACCATCAACCTTGGGAATTAGCGCGCGACGAGAATGCTAAATCCATTGCATTCAAAATTCAACAATCCAAATTGCCAATTCACGTGGCTTTGCCACGTTGTAACGAATCTATATCTGCATGCATTTCCATGAAATATTAATCGCAAAATCGCATATCCTGCATGTCATTCCCGGAGGGATGAATAATGTATGTCACAATGACGAATTAACTTCAGTCGATATGCCGAACCCAGGGCAAAACAGTATCGTTTCGTGCAAGCCATGATGCAAATTTTGTCATGGTTTCATATTTTCTATGCAATAAACAATTCATCTTGGATCTTCTCTTTGTCTACTTTGTACTAGAGGCGCTGGCCTTAAATGCATAGTGAACGTGAGCGTTGAAAGGTACAGAATCCATTTTTTCGTTATACTGCACCCTGTACCATATGGCGGTACATGATCGAAATGTTTTGGTATGAAATAACAAAAATTGTAATTTTCCATTAATTGTGGTGTTGGTGGTTACATCAACTATGCAATCCGGGACAGTGCGGTTCCGCGATAAAATTATAAAAATTTCGTAAAATTTGAACATTCTATAACGAAAACACAGTTGCATAAAGTCTTGTTTCCTCAATCGCGATTCGTCGTGATTTCGTCAACTACTAAATTACTACAGAATTAGACAAACCTATTTTTTTCCTTTTTGTCGAAAAAAATCATGTTCAAAGTACATGCAAAAATTTCAAATAATTTGAAATAATCAAAACAATAGAATGCAGAAAAATGCTCATGTATTACTCATAATCTCGCAAGAAAAATCTGCAGAAGAAACCGAAAATATTGGTACAGGCCCAGCTGGCGCTGGGTGGTCCATTCAGTACTTCTGCCGTAAACCATCCTCCGATGCAATGTACCGAGAGGCCCACCTACGTGATGATGCACATCGTGTCAAGTTCGCAGTGGCACCATGTCCCAGCGACCGAGACCGACTATCGCAGCGACTGTTGAAATCTTTTGGCTGCCAACCCTTTGTTGAGCCGGGGCTTTTTTGGCCCCCGTTCAAAACGGGGTTCGGTAGTGACGTACATGCTCTGCTGAACTGTCGCAATCCAAAAGTCAATCTCACACGCTGCTAATACAATTGCTCATTCTACCGTTGCTGCCGGCCGATAGCAGGCTGACTACTGTGTGTGTGTGCGACGCGCTGTGCCACTTGTAATTTATGTCTGCCAAAATCATGTAAGATTAGTCATATTTCTTTCGCACTAACCAAGGACCGACCGCGCGCTCCCGGGGAGAATAGGTGCCACAGAACACAATCCTCAGCCGACTGCCTTTTGTACATGTTTTATCGGTAGATATGGCTGACCATTAATTTTCTAGTCAGCGACAGCTACTATTCACGGTTTTCCATTTTGATACTCATTAGGCGATAATTAGTTGTCGCAGTGTCCGCAGCAGATACATGCTAACCTTCAGTTTTCGGACGGAATGCGAAGCATGAGAGGGCACACCGTTATGTAGGGCACTGGATGAAGGCCTCGGATGTGCAGACTGGACCAGTCGACCCTGGCAGAGGATTCGATTGAAAGCACCGCAATACTTTGGAGGCAGCACCGCGCAGTTTTATTGCTAGCTGTGACACACAGCAGTTGACGCCGCTATCGTTTTCGTCTGGTCTATTTCCGTTTGAAAAATGCTCATAGGTGGCGTAGGTGTATGCCACACACCGCCACCAACCGGTTGTTCCACAAACAGATCCGATTGCTTGAAACGAATCAAGACATAAATCACAACTCTAGCTGAAGGAGAGCATTCGCCACCCGGCGTAGGTGAAATTGGAAAATTCCCGTTTTTATGCGAGATGGGATGATGGCTGGGCGGAAATTATCAATTAAACTTGTAACGAATGTTTTTCTCACAATCGGAGGTGTCGTTTGTATTGAATTGGCTTTTGGCCAGTGCAATTTCTGGTGAATGGATTTCGTAGTGATGCAAGCTAGCATACTGTTACAAAGACTAAAAATACTGCACCAATGTAGCCAACATGCAGCGGATATTTTTTGTTCTCGTTTTAAAGGGTGTGTCACATCAAATTGCATCACGGAAAAAACGCTGTAGAAATTCGCCCAGTAGACCGATCCTTTTGAAAATTTTAGACAGTAAAATAAAAACTATTAAACAACTTTTGGCATTTTCCATTTTTCATACTTCGAGCCCAAGCCCGTATGCTCGTACCTTCCTCTTTACCCCGTCCATAAGGTTCTGTACAACGTCAGGATGTAGTTTTTTTTGAACAGAAATCCATTTTCTCTTGAAGTCCACCTCTGATTTGACAACTTTTGGGTTCTTCCGGAGGGCCTGCTTCATAATCGCCCAATATTTCTCTATTGGGCGAAGCTCCGGCGCGTTGGGCGGGTTCATTTCCTTTGGCACGAAGGTGACCCCGTTGGCTTCGTACCACTCCATCACGTCCTTTGAATAGTGGCACGAAGCGAGATCCGGCCAGAAGATGGTCGGGCCCTCGTGCTGCTTCAATAGTGGTAGTAAGCGCTTCTGTAGGGACTCCTTAAGGTAAACCTGCCCGTTTACCGTGCCGGTCATCACGAAGGGGGCGCTCCGCTTTCCGCAAGAGCAGATCGCTTGCCACACCATGTACTTTTTGGCAAACTTGGATAGTTTATGTATGCGAATCTCCTCCGGAACGCTGAATTTGTCCTCTGCGGAGAAGAACAACAGGCCCGGCAGCTGACGAAAGTCCGCTTTGACGTAGGTTTCATCGTCCATTACCAGGCAATGCGGCTTCGTCAGCATTTCGGTGTACAGCTTACGGGCTCGCGTCTTCCCCACCATGTTTTGCCTTTCGTCGCGGTTAGGAGCCTTCTGAACCTAGTATGTACGCAGGCCCTCCCGCTGCTTGGTCCGCTGGACGAATGAACTTGACAAATTCAGCTTATTGGCGACATCCCGGACCGAACTTCTCGGATCACGTCTAAACTGCTTAACTACGCGCTTGTGATCTTTTTCACTGACGGAGCATCCATTTTTGCCGTTCTTCACCTTCCGGTCGATGGTTAGGTTCTCGAAGTATCGTTTTAGTACTCTGCTGACCGTGGATTGGACGATTCCCAGCATCTTACCGATGTCCCGATGTGACAACTCCGGATTCTCGAAATGAGTGTACAGGATTAATTCACGACGCTCTTTTTCGTTCGACGACATTTTTCCAAATTTACGAAAAATTGACAGTGAAGCATGGCCAACGTGATCTATACACTCTTATCTGATTTTAAAGCGAAAGCTGAAGATATAATTCCTAAAAATTAAATTTCTACAGCGTTTTTTCCGTGATGCAATTTGATGTGACACACCCTTTAATTTCAACAACGATGAGCAAACAAAACATTGTATTGTTTGAATAACTCAGCATGAGAAATTCCAGATTTTTTTATGATGGAAAATACAAAACTTGTGAACGTTACGACAAGAAATCGTAACATGAAAACTTCTTGCCTGACTAAAATCAACGAAGTTCTTGTAAAATTAACAGAAAAAAAAACATAAGGGGATGTGCCCAAGACACGATCGCATTGTTGCACGTAGGACTACGAAACTATTTTATTCAATTCACTCCGGATATTATTTTAGAATGCATTGAAAGGGGTAGTGGGGGTAAAGTGGTCACCTGCTTGTTTGGTAGTATAACTATTGACTATTGACACCATATTAATAGCCATCTTATGTTTGAAGAATTTCATGACTTTTGAGTCACCCTGTACTACAGTGGAGCTGTCGCATGTCAAGATATAAATAAAAATAAAAAACGACCTCTCGGTAGCCATTCGGCCGTAGTTTTGTGCGTTTCGAATTTAAGGAATTTCTAGTGAAATTTATATTTGCGACACATCAACAGTTTGGACGACTGTTCAAATATTCTAGGGGAGGTGAACAGATATTTTGTTCAATTTCAGCGATTATTTCGCATATTTCGTATTTCGTTGTTCGGAGGGCAAAGTGTTCAGTGGAGGATTACTACTGACAATGTTCTGTTTTCAAAAACAGATATACCTTATCACCTTCTGCTCCTAAAGGGGTCCCTCTTGTGGTTTTTGACCCAGGAAAAATATGCCACCCCAACCAAAACCAAGCCTCATTTTGAAAAACGTTATGTGTTTCCTACTACGTTTTTGTACGTATGAGAAAATTTCAATTACAATTCTAGGTGAATAGGAATAGTGAATAGGTTTAAATCATGATTTAAACAAATTTGACTAAGAAAACACGCATAAATCTATCTCTCCTAGCGTGGTATGTGCGAGTGACCACTTTACCTCCTCACTAAAAAAATGTTCGATTTTTCAACCTTTTTTCTAATAATGAAAAATGTGCTATTTTCAATTTTCATAATAAAAACCGCTTACTATATTGAACTACAACAAATTGAGCTACATTATTCTTAGAAGAACGGAAATTTTAGTGGTATGCGGAAACATGAAATGGGCATGTTCTTTATGGTGACCACATTCCCCCCCAGTTCCCCTAAGGTATAACTCTATCGTAGAAGCTTTTTCTTGAATGGCCTTAACGTTCCCTGTGGAACTTTTGCCGTCTCAACGTATGCATTAACTAGCGTCATTTATTAATACTTGGTTGAGATTTCGTAAGCCAAATAACACGCCTCGAATGTATTCCGAGGGACAAGCTCTTAAATACGCGTGACCACAGTGCAAGTCGAAGGAAATTTCTTTGACGAAAAATCCCCCGGCCAGAACGGGAATCGAACCCGAACACTCGGCATGATAATGTGAAACGCTAACCACTCGGCCACGGGTGCGCTATCGTAGAAGCTTATGGTGGGTATGAAAAATACTCGGGAGCAATACACAAGCCAACCATGTGTCGTAATTTGTTTCGTTTTTGTCCACACACACATTCCATTGAGTATGCATCGCAAACGTTGCTCTTCTTTGTTTTATAGTTATAAGGCGTGGTACACTAATTACGTAACGCTAAAAATGCGGTTTTTGGACCCCCTCCAACCCTATGAAACAATAAGAAACACAAGACAAACCCACTTCCCCCTTAAATTCCGTAACACTAACATAATCTGTGCCAAAAGTCAAAGTAGTTTGAAAAAAATTCGTTATGGGAAAAAAGAAATGCCGTATTTCTGATCGAAATTTAACGCTTTATTTAACATACTTAAAATTATCCAATTTAAGTCAAATATGCGCCGTTTTGTTCGCAAACTTGTTGCCATTTAGAAGGCATCTTCATTGTCCCCCATTAGAACCCCCCCTTCCGCCCCCTCCTTATTTGCAAAAAACACAGACAGCCAGTTTTCGCAAGCCTCTTTTGAGGCCAACTTAGTATCACCAAGCGCGTTTTGCATGGACCGTAAGAGATGATAATCACTTGGAGCCAGGTCCAGACTATACGGTGAGTGCAATAGGACATCCCATTCGAGCTCCCGTAGCTTCTGGCGGGTCATCAAAGATGTGTGGCCGAGCATTGTCCTGGTGGAAAACGGTCAAGCTGCTCACAGTAGAGAACCAAGTTGAGGGTCTGGCCATAGTTGAGCAGCTCATAGTGGATGATTCCCTTCCAATCATTTATTTATTTATTTATTTATTTATTTATTTATTTATTTATTTATTGATTTATTAATCCATCTGACTCATAGTCTTAATGAAAATCCCACCAATCCCACCAAACACACAACAAAACCTTCCTGGCCGTCAATCTGTTTGGGCCGGCTCACCGCGCTTCGACCACGACTTTTTTCGCTTCAGGTTGTCGTACGTGATCCACTTTTCATCGCCAGTCACCATCTTCTTCAAAAATGGGTCGAGTTCGTTCCGTTTCAGCCGTGCATCGCAGGCGTTGATTCGGTCTAAAAGAATTTTTTGCGTCAACTCGTGTGGCACCCATACATCCAGCTTTTTTTTTTGGAATCCAATCTTCTGCAAATGGTTCCAAACGGTTTTGTGGTCTATACACAGTTCCTGGCCAATCGAGCGAGTGCTCACATGCCGGTCTACTTGGATGATTTCAACGATTTTATCGGTTTCCACGACGATTGGCTTACCAGTACGAGGTGTATCTTCGACAGCCACTACACCAGAACGAAATCGATCAAACCAACGCTGTGCTGTTCACCCTTCTAAACTCGAGTCGACCGTGAGTAATCGGTTTCCTATATTATTAACATTAGAATTAAGGAAAAATGTATATATACTAGTAACAATACAGTAAGGAGTTCGGCTCCTTTAAAACTATGTATCTGAGCCTGTAAAAATAAACGATTTAAATAAAAAAAAAAACGCTGTGCTGTGCGAATCGTTACAGTATCGGGTCCATAAACTACGCGAATTTTATCGGCCGCCTTCGTTGCAGTTTTACCTCGCAGGTAGTAAAAACGTAAAATATGGCGAATTTCATGCTTGGTGGACTCCATCTTTGACGCGCTATAACTTGAAACTGAAAAGGACAATCACAACACCATCACAAGATATGTTTAATTGTTGCCCAATAATGACAATATACGACATTTATTTTTCCCCAACCCAAAATTAAGCTTTCATTAAGTAATGAAAATATCAACGTAAAAATCAGACATCTGCCCAAGTCGGAATAAAATGATCATACGAAAGAGACTTCGGAAGAACTTTCGACAAGTTCATAGAATTTCGAACAAGCAGAGACAAAAAATTAATGCTCACATGGCGCTTTCAAACCATCTGGCGTTTAGCTGAGAAAATATGTTGGTTTAGAATTATGTTGGTATTTATGGTATTTTGGAAGTTTGCGGACTCAATATATTCTGCATTGACGGAATCGCTAAGTTGTCCCACACATCAGCTAACGATCCCCCTGCATACACGACATATTTCGTTTCTAGTTCCGGGTCCCTTGTTTTGAGTTTCTCATCCATGTGAGATCCGTCATGATGATGACGAAGTATTGAATCCGCTAACTCACGGGAAAGGGGAGCCATCCGACAATCAACTCGATTGAAAGCACTGCGTCCTGGAGCATTCGTAGCAACGGATATTGCATCGAGGTTCAATCGAAAAAATCTACGATGTTTTTATAAGGTCTGGTCCTCCATTCACATCAATTATGAGTTATCAACTGACTTGATTATTACTTGATGCCGAATAATTTTGAATTCAGGCAGCTCGCACACCCTTTTTAAATCTCATAAGAAAATGCGTACATTGGACCACTGTGTTGAACTGCTTCAGCATGATCAAAATGCCCTAGTTTTATTTTGTATCCTGCGATAACAAACAGACGGCCTGATTCTACGCGGCGTGTGAGGTGAGATGACAATTGTCACATCACCATCACGCAACTCTCCTCACTCTATTCCTACAATCATATTGGATGCCGTGAGAAGTTCATTATATGTATGTGTAATGCAAGTGACAAGGCGTTCATTCTGCTGGTTGCCAATCTGATCAGAGGTACCACATTCGCACATATGACTACGAATTTGCAAACATTTAACTTTTGTCACAACCTTTTATACCTGCTGCAGGCTGTTTAAAAAAGTGACAAAACATTATTGGTTCCGTCACGTAGATTTGGGAGCGGGAATACGATGAGAGTTCATTCAAGTGAGATTTCTCACGGCATACGGCTGGTGGAATCGCGTGACATACGTGACAATTGTCATCTCACCTCACACGCCACGCAGAATCAAGCCGAGAATAAGCTTATGTTTAGCAACCATGCCAAAATCATGATCCGGTAGATTATTTTTATTTTAATTGTTTTTATCTATTTGTATTCATACAATAAATCGGCCTGATTCTCCATGGCGTGTGAGGTGAAATGACAATTGTCACGTATGTCACGCGATTCCTCTAGGCGTATGCCGTGAGAAATCTCACTTGAATGAACTCTCACCGTATTCCCGCTCCCAAATCTACGTGACGATTGTCACATGAACTGGGATTTCTAGGTGACAATCGTCGATATGTCTTGAAGTGTCGACAGCGCATAAGAACAAATGAAAAAATGGAAGAGAAATAGTGAGTGCCGTTTTTGGTGGTAAATAATCGATAGTAATGATGTTGTATGTTCCATTAAATTAAATTTATCATCAATTTTCACAGTGCATGTGACGAATTGCAAGCAGTTTGTGAAAGCGGTAGTGAATCTGTTATCCTTCGATCGGACAAATAAGCACTCCAAAAATATCTCCATTAGGGGAAAAGGGGGGAATTTGGACTACCTAAGCAAATCGCCTAATATTTCCAAACCAATACGGTCTAAATAAAAAATGTCACATTGTATACTTAGCTTCACCTGTTTTTTCTCTCAATCAATAATGTTTAATCATTATATCAAGCTTCAAATTACCAACTATATCACATAATAAAACCCGTGGCCGAGTGGTTAGCGTCTCACATTATCATGCCGGGTATTCGGGTTCGATTCCCGTTCTGGCCGGGGGATTTTTCACCAGAGAAATTTCCTTCGACTTGCACTGAGGTCACGCGTATTCTAGAGCTGGCCCCTCGGTATGCATTGAAGGCGTGTTATTTGGCTTAAGAAATCTCAACTAAGTATTAATAAATGACGCTAGTTAATGCATACGTTGAGACGGCAAAAGTTTCACAGGAAACGTTAATGCCATTCAAGAAGAAGATCATATAATAAAAGAGATGATTTTTTGACATTAAAATTTGATGCGGGGTGATTTGGACCGTCTGTGGGGTGATTTGGTCCAGTGTGTGTTTCATCGAAAAAGCGTAATTATGTTCATGTAAAGTATTTTGGGATAATGTTACAATCAGTAACAGTGTTCTGGGATCGATACTAGGTGTCTTGGCCAAATTCCAGACCAGAAAAATTTGATTGAGACCATCTCGAATTCTGCATGGATCTTTTCACTGTTGATCGAGCATTCTCAAACACTTTCGATGCTTGGTCAATGAAAATTCATTCTTGATGACCTGCGTTGTTCTTTCAAGCTCCTCCTTTTTCCAACGTTGTCTGCCATTTTTGTAACTCAGCGGTATCTGGAATCAATTAGACCAAAGAAAAGCCTCAAACCTGTAGGACCAATTCACCCCACAAAAACGCGTCCATGTCACCCCACACAACATGCAAAAATTGAAATGCAATTAATTTCATTTATTGTAATCAAACTTGCAGTTTCACTACATTAAATTGTTCCTCTTCTGTAGGCGAACAGAACTTTACTGCACAATAAACGAAAAGTTTGTTTTATCAGCAGGAAAAACCTTAACACCTGGATCGGAAAACTCACATTTTTTGGCAATCAATGCCCTTGCTGTGTTCATGCTACCGTTTCCTTCCACCTGCCGAATTTTACCAAAGTTTTTTTACGTTAGGTACATACGGTTAAACAATAAAAGGAGATGCCATTATAAAAAATCCAAGTTGAGCCGTACTTTTTGAGATAAAGGGGTGGTCCAAATCACCCCATATGTCCAACTCACCCCGTGTTCTACGATATATTACATGGATCTTGTGTTTCATCTATCTAGCTGCGAATCATCATCACCGATCTACATATCCATTCCAGAAGCCGTGGTAAACGCCAGAGTAACAATTGAATACTGAGAGCGCTGAGAGCAGCAGCAACTACGACCAAAAACAAGCGAAAGTATACAATAAGACGTCGTGCACAAATTACGTAACGCTAAAAATCTGGATTTCAGACCACCTCCCCCCGCCCTATGTAACGCAATTTCCTGTCTCTAATACGCTCTAATACACAGTAATAGTCGACCCCCTTCCCTCCTCCCGCCTTCTCGCGTTACGTAATTTGTGCACGACGCCTAATCTGTTTCACTCTGCTTGTTGAGCAAACTAAATCCCAACCAAATAGCTGCAAATTTGGCAGAAAATGTTTATGCTAACAAACTAACTACCAACAGGCCAATTGAAATCAAATTTATAGATGCGGCACTGTATGTAGCAAAACAAATATCTGACCTCTCTGAGCGAAATAAATAAAATTCTGGGAAGCCAGATGATTTTTCTCAAATTTATGCGATAAAAATCTGAAATATCTATAAATATATGATGTCTGCAAAATTGGCCTGGTTCGTTTATCATTTGGAACCAATAATATGTTATCCACCATTTTCAAGAGCCTGCAGCAGGAATAAAAGGCTGTGACAAAAGTTAAATGTGTGCAAATTCGTAGACAGATGTTCGAATGTGGCATCTCAAATCTGATTTGGCAACCAGCAGAATGAACACATTGTCACATGCAGTTCATCCTCTCACATACATAAGATGAACCTCTCACGGCATCCGCTACGACTGTAGGAATAGAGTGAGGAGAATTGCGAGATGATGATTGTCATCATGAATCGCAGTGATATTGAAAAATTGCTTGTTTCGTACATATTCCGAAGCAAACGATTTCACGTGTCCGATTTGTACGTTCGGTATAGAGCAATGTTTACCGAATGAACGTTTCACTGAACTCACTTTCGTTTGTTCAAACATGATCTTGCAGAAGTCATTTCCTCCAGTGGCATTCGTTTGTTGTTACATGCGACAAATCATGACACAAACGAGAACGAGAAAACTTACACTTAACACTTTTCTTCACCATCTCCATTTCTTCTCTTAACCATCTCCATCTCTTCTCTTCACCATCTCCATCTCTTCTCTTCACCATCTCCATCTCTTCTCTTCACAATCTCTTCTCTTCACTATCTCTTCTCTGCACTATCTCTCTCTCTCTTTCCTCTTCACTATCTTTCTCTCCTCTTCATTATCTCTCTCACCTCTTCACTTTCTCTCTCCTCTTCACTAACTCTCTCCTCTTCACTAACTCTCTCCTCTTCACTATCTCTCTCCTATTCACTATCTCTCTCTCCTCTTCACTATCTCTCTCTCCTCTTCATTATCTCTCTCTCCTCTTCACTATCTATCTCTCCTCTTCAGTATCTCTCTTCTCTTCTTTTTTCTTCACTATCTCTTTCCTATTTTCTTCTCTTCACTATCTCTCTTTCCTCTTCACAATCTCTCTCCTATTCACTATTTCTCTCTCCTCTTCACTATCCATCTCTCTTCTTCAGTATCTCTCTCTCCTCTTCTCTTCTCTTCACTATCTCCATCTCTTCTTTGCGCCATTTCCATCTCTACTCTTCACCATCTCCATCTCTTCTCTTCACCATCTCCAACTCTTCCCTTCACTATCTCTTCTCTTCACTATCTCTCTCTCCTCTTCACTATCTTTCTCTCCTCTCCATTATCTCTCTCTCCTCTTCACTATCTCGCTCTCCCCTTCACTATCTCTCTCTCCTCTTCAATATTTATCTCTCCTCTTCACTATCTCTCTCATATTCACTATCTCTCTCTTCTCTTCACTATCTCTTCTCTTCACTATCTCTTCTCTTCACTAACTCTCTCTCCTCTACATTATCTTTCTCTCCTCTTCATTATCTCTCTCTCCTCTTCACTATCTCTCTCCTCTTCACTCTCTCTCTCTTCACTCTCTCTCCTCTTCACTAACTCTCTTTCCTATTCACTATCTCTCTCCTATTCACTATCTCTCTCTCTCTCTCTTCTTCATTATCTATCTCTCCTCTTCAGTATCTCTCTCTCCTCTTCAGTATCTCTCTCCTCTTCTTTTCTCTTCGCTATCTCTCTCCTCTTCTCTTCTCTTCACTTTTTCTCTCTCCTCTTCTCTTCTCTTCACTATCTCTCTCCTATTCACTATTTCTCTCTCCTCTTCACTATCCATCGCTCTTCTTCAGTATCTCTCTTCTCTCCACTATCTCCATCTCTTCT
This sequence comes from Toxorhynchites rutilus septentrionalis, assembly GCF_029784135.1. Classification (NCBI taxonomy): domain Eukaryota; kingdom Metazoa; phylum Arthropoda; class Insecta; order Diptera; family Culicidae; genus Toxorhynchites; species Toxorhynchites rutilus. The sequence goes on from NC_073745.1 coordinate 98,035,745, forward strand.
CTCCGCCATCTCCATCTCTTCTCTTCACCATCTCCATCTCCTCTCTTCACCATCTCCATCTCTTCTCTTCACCATCTCCAACTCTTCCCTTCACTATCTCTTCTCTTCACTATCTCTCTCTCCTCTTCACTATCTCTCTCTCTCCTCTTCACTATCTCTCTCTCTCCTCTTCACTATCTTTCTCTCCTCTTCATTATCTCTCTCTCCTCTTCACTATCTCTCTCCTCTTCACTAACTCTCTTTCCTCTTCACTATCTCTCTCTCCTTCTCACTATCTCTCTCTCCTCTTCTTTTTTCTTCAATATCTCTCTCCTCTTTTCTTCTCTTTACTATCTCTATCTCCTCTTCTCTTCTCTTCACTGTCTCTCTCTCCTCTTCTCTTCTCTTCACTATCTCTCTCTCCTCTTCTCTTCTCTATCTCTCTCGCCTCTTCTTTTCTTTTCGCTTCTCTCTCCTCTTCTTACTCTTTTCTATTCTACGTCTCTCTCTTCTCTTCTACTTCTCTCTCTTCTCTTCTACTTCTCTCTCTTCTCTTCTACTTCTCTCTCTTCTCCTGCTGAGATTAATTTTCATTGGACGAGAGATTCGCAATTTGCACTACTGCGATGAGAAGCATTACGGAATTTGGACGAGGCTTTGACTGGTCAAAGCGATTCAATGAGTACCGTGTATTCGTAAGTGGCTACACACGGCCAGAAACTCCAGAAGTCTCGTGCACTGAGACAAATGTAGTCCTACTAGAAAACAGTCCGCTTTTTTTGTGTGCGACATGATCTCACCGAAAATGACTGGATTTTCCTTCATGACATCGTGCCAGCCTAATTCTTTGTCATTACCCAACTCGCTCACTACGACTTTTTGTTGTTCCCAAAAACTAAGTATCACCTCGAGGGAACCCGTCGTGACGACGTAGAGTCTGTCGACAGTGTTTGCCAAATGATCCACTCATTGAAAAAATCGCTTTCATTCGTTCAAATATGATCTTTCAGGAAACATTTCCCCCAGCGGTATTCTATTATTGTTATGTGCTGCAAATCACGACACAAAAGAGAACGAGACAACTCTGCATCGGCTCGCACTTCATTGCACACCAGCATGCAAGCAAAGCTATCATATACGCTTTCAGTGCAGAAAGCTTATTTTCTTCTTTGCCTCTAACATATGCATACCGACCTCTCCATGCATCATGAAACAGCAGGATCATACGGACAACGCAAAGCGAAAGATTCATATTCAGCTAATGTAGCAGATCCTGATTTTTAAGTCTCAGAGAGTGCAAACTATATGATTATTTAGCTCGATAGAGGCTAAGGGAAGGGTAGTCAGATTATATTTTCCATTTTTAACGCCGCTATCCCTTGAAATGTGTATATTCATATAGACCGCATAGTTTTACTAGCAACACCGCTCCAGTGAGAAGCAAAAACTCTCGCGTTTTATCTCTTTTCCCATTCGCTGCTCTCCGCAAATGGTGACGTAATGATGACGTAATTTTTCTTGTATCATTTATTGCTTTACACTTGTCTGTGCAGTGGGTTTCGCTATAGTAAAATGAGACGATATATGCGGTTCAAACTTGTATGCAGGCTTCGAAAATAGTGTGCCATGTTTGATACAACTCGAATATGCAAACAACAGTCTTCGTTCCTCTCTTAGTTTAATCACTAAATGTTACAAAAGTGATTGCTGACATTCATACAAGTATCTGAATGATCCTCTCATATTTGGTTATATGTTCGTGAGAGTTTACTTGCATGACACATTGTGTATCATTTGATTTTGATCGAAATCCAAACACTGTCTGTCGAGAAAACTGTAACCGAGGTGCCATCACTGCGGAAGAATATCAATGCTGCTTCCAATCGTGTGAGCATCAATCGATCTGTTGAGTTATTAGGGAGCTATTGTGAAGGCCGAATTCCCAGAATTAAATTTTCGCACTTCGCTAATCACCGCCAAAACTGGTCAAGTGTGATGGGACGTATTGGTCCCCGATGAGAAAAAGATATATAGGCATAGCGAGCTATATGATTCGATAAAGCAATAAAGCTGAAACAATAAATCGAACATATTGTAAAGTGATCTAAACGAATTTTGAAGTGTATTGTCATTGATGATAAATAATTAGATATTCCATCGGAATCTACCGCGAATTTATGAATCAACCAGTTCAATCTGAAATTACTATCTATTACGATCTATTCGGAACACACTATTGCTAATTTGCAATGATATGTAAATTACATCATGGTTCGCATGCGTGTGATAGTTTTACCATCCGCCTGAAAAGTGGTAACTTGACGAAATAAATTCGTACTGTAAATACTAAGATTTTATTTCTATACTTGAACTTTATAAGGAAAGGGCGATTGAAATAACTTTTTTTCTGATAACTTATTAGAATTGATGGCATAAAGTACATTGAATAGATAGCTTTTTCACGAATAGGAAATCGACGATAATTTTCGAATGTTTTCGCGTATCTTTCATAAAAGGAACGTTTCGACACTTTTTTACAATGTTAACTGTTGCTAATGAACTAATAATTTATAAGTAGTAAACCGCTTCCGTATACATGTCGTTTGACCGTTATAAAATGTTGTGATCGATATCCGTGTCCAGTGTCCATCGACCTCATTAGATAGATAACAAAAAAACAGATTCTCCTTCCGTTACCATGTCGAAATTAAAAAAATTAATATATTTGTGGAAACAGAACATATAGTCGATCACTATCTATGACGACGATATACTTGTAAATAGTATCGAACATTATCTCACAAAAGAAGCTTTGGTATATCTAAAATCTATTTTCGAATCGTGATACTGTGAGACAAGCAGACTGAAAAAACCAGTAATATAGATAAACCTTCCCTCCTTTCAGTGCTACGATATTACATGTAGTCTAGCGGAGAGCGCCACATGCAGCCGGTATTCTTGAAGTGTTTTTTTTCGTTCGATCATTGCTGACCATGGATGAATCAGACGAAATTTACGAAATGCACACGGGAGTAAATAAACACCTACATTGGTGTTTACAATATCCAGTGGCAAGAGCCAACGAACGTCAGTAGCGGTATGGTATCAGCTGTTGATGAGTACCGCCTCCAGCGACCAAACTTCTTTGTGAGCAGTGAAAGGCCATTTCGACGTGGGTCACAGCCAATAATGATCAACATTTACTCGGGTGTGAATACGGGGAATTCACACAATAATAAACTCATCATACATGTTACCGATTATTTTCTTCGATCATTTGGTTTGCTAATTTGAACATCACTTCTCGCATCAAATATATACTTTGTCTGCATGTGAAACAACTGATGACAAAAATAAGATTTTCAAATCACGTGCAAACTAAACCCACAAGTTAAAATTTGAAGCGATAACTCTTAAACAAACACCAATAAATCTGGGCACGGCATTACCGGGATGGAATGCCAATCAACTTTTCGTTTATTCTTATCATTCAATCTCGAAATTTCAGTTAACTTGCGCGCCTGTGATAATAAATGTATCGATTCACACCAATTAACCGTTGTGCATTCTCTTCCGTGTTATGATTGTCATCTGACGTTTATGACTACTTCTGATGTTTGCGGAGGCACTTGTTCTCATTCAACATAATCTTCTGGACTATAAAAAGGTTGGAACACTCTGATAAATAAAAATACGAACACTCTTCATAAACCACCCATCGTTAACGGGGACAACATTACAAAAATGGGATAGGTCACAAACAACGATATGCATATCTACGCTCAACAGTGAGGAGGTTTACGATCATTTGTGCTAAAAATATTCATTGTATACAAACAAGAACCGTATTTCACTGGATTGTTATAAATAACATCGGTATTAAAATAAAATTCTGCGTGAGTTCAAAGCAGTCGCTATCCTACGTTAGCAAAATATTGCAACATGCGGATGTTCACGGAACTTACTCTAAAGTAGATGTAGACTGTCGGATGAATGACACTTAATTTTCCAAAATAATCGTCAAACGAAAATACCGAATAGTAACAAATGAAATTTAATGCAGAATTTCAGCCAATGGACTATCCCCCGATCATCATTTTAAAATGTCTGCTACATTGAAAAACTTTTGTGGCGACGTGAACGTTCACATTTCTGGAATCTGTTAAAAGAAAGCGCATCAATAGAAAAACAATTTTTATGGATTATGTTCCTGGGAAAGCGGTTGTAAAGCCGATGTGGATGCGCAATGCGACAACACGTGCGTCTTCCGAGAAACAAAAATACTCCCATGTGTATTTCGAACATTGATTACGTAATATTGTATTCAATTTCAGTAGCAGCATTGTAAATCAATTCACAACTGCGCAACAAAAAATCCCACTTTTTTCTGTATAATTCGACTGTATCCGATGTATCGTGTTGATGATTCCTAAGCAGCATTTTATGTTCTAATTTCAGATATTACAATAATATCATCAGACTGAGATATTTACGAGGTATTCTGAACATATTAATGAAAGCGGGATATAAGAGATTTCCTTCTCACATTCACGTGCAATGAAATGTTGACTTTTACACACTTAAAAAATGGCATAAATTAAGCTGAATTGAAAGTAATGGTGAATCAAAGCATTAGTAATTAGAAATAAGTCCTTCCTTATACAATCAAACATGTTTAAGCCGCTAATCAGAACTGTCACTTTTTCGATTCCTCGCCGCATAAAATTACCTTGGATGAAGACGAACTCAACAAAATAGACGACTCAAATAGGCGATTCACTCTCGCTAGAAAAATTTACCACTTTTGTTGGTAATACTGATGATGTAGCTCGTATGGTTGTTTTTGACGTATTACTACGTCTTACATTAAGGGTGCCAAACCAAAAAAACAGGTCACGTTTTCATGAAATAAAGTTAACGTTAATAACTATTTTTGCTGTGAACGTATTTTAACGAATTGCATACCAAACGAATCGGGAATTTTCTAAGATTTGTTTGATATGCTATATTTGTGAAGTGAACTCCATCCTCCACTCAACTCCACATAATAAGTATGCTGTCGCTAGCAGTATTATATCTCCTCTGAGGAAAATTCGCAGAATCTTTCTGTGCCCGAAACAACATAGTTCGTTTATTCTGTTCGTTTTGTGTTTTATGTTTCCCCTCGAGGTGTTATCAGCCATCAGTGTTTGGCTTTGTGTGTGTTGCTTGTTTTCGTTGCGCGAAACTTGTTCTTGTTCATTTCCTGTACATGTGAACCTTCGATACTTTTAGTTGTCATTCGTATTTCCTCTTGTGCGCATCGGCTCTGTTCTGATGCAACAAGTTCCTAGCTTAGTTGACGGTTTCAACCGAAAGACAAGAAACGATTTATCATATACGATCATTCTCGCGATGTTTCATTTTTATCGCTGCAACTGTGTGCATCTGTTAGACGCGTGCTTAATGATTGTTGAATGACGATGCACGGAAGATCTTCTTCTTCTTAAATGGCACTAACGATCCTAGAGGAACTTCGCCGTCTCAACGTAACGAGAGCACTATGCACAGAAGATACATACCTCTTGTTAAATACTCAGTGCAATGCGTGCATTGATATAAAGAAACAAATTCCGATATATGACCAATTAGTTTATTGTTCTCGCAAAGACATGAAAGAATCGTTGCTTCTCGAAATGATTCTACAAAACCACGCAAGCCATTAAACCTTTTCAGGGTCCCCGGATCTTTTTACTAAAGAGTTATTTATGAAATTTCAACGTATTCACAAATAATATCCGAAATGATAAACCAACAAATTTGCGTAGTCCTAAGTCCTAAGCGGTCGTATTCCGGATACAACCCTTTGATTTTTTTTTGTTCACCAGTGAGTTTCTTTGGTTAAACAGGGTGTCGACTCAAAATCCGAAAAACAATTCCATGATATTTCCTGATTTACCAGTATTTTTTCAGAAAAATTCCAGACAAATTCTCTACTAGTTCTGTGGTTGTAGGGCCTCTCAAAACAGTCAAAAGTCAAAAGCTTCTCGAATCGTTTCCTAGCCAATTTTTGACCAGAATCAATGAAGGAAAGATCAAGAGAGAAAACGGTGGCAGGTTACATCACGGCTTCAAAAGTTTTCTCACATTGACTTCCATTGTTGAATCTCTATTGGTTCCCCACAGGCTTCTGAGTTTACTGGTGAATTCATAGCAAAGTGTTAAAAACAGTGCTTCGCATCCCAGACGAATTATTAATAAATTTAAAAATAGAATTTAAAAATTTTGGCCAGTTTTTTTTAATCCATCAAACCTTGGGTGAACCGTGTAAAAAATTCAATCCGAAGCTCTACCCAATTCAAAAGTTTTCGTCTCCATTTTGAAAGTCCAGTTGCAGCTCGCGTAATATAACCAATTCACGTTGATATCGTACATCGACATAAAAAAAAGTTTGTTCAAATATATAATCCCCAGGCCTTCTTGAAAGGCTTCAAGATGATCTTTGATGCTTGAGAAAGTCCCAAGAACATTGACGTCATGTAACGATTTACCGCCTCCTTCTTTTCTTCATCCCAGAACCTGACATTCAGATTCATCTGCCACCTCTTTGTAGTCTCGTTCAAAAACTCGTCTAAACCAACGCAGATCTGATCAGCCGTTCTCCTGTGATGATATTTTATACGTACGTGGGAAAATCCCTCTTTTATATATAAAGATGATATTACAACCCTTGAAGAGATTGGATTTTATTCACAACATTGTTCCGCCAATGCACTCCGTCCATAGCTGAAGTTCTCCAACTCTCGGCTACATCGATTCTTGCCAAGTTCTGCTCCACCTGGTTCAACCACCGCACTCGTTGAGCTCCTCTCCTTCTTGTTCCTACCGGATTCGATGCGAAAACCATCTTTGCAGGGCTGTTGTCCGACAATCTTACAACATGCTTATCGCACTCATGCAACCTTGACGACTTTCTGGATGATGAGTTCGCTATAGAGTTGCGTCAGTTCGTGGTTCATTCTCCTACGCCATAATCCGTGTTCCAGTACACCACCGTATATTGTTCTGAGCACTCGGTGTTCGAAAACACAAATATAGAGAAAACATAGGGAACAACCGGTCGATTTAGGGATTTGTCATGGTACACTTCGTACGGGGTCGGAATTTGTAGGACTTTATGTATTTGCGGAGCCCATAGTAGGCCCGACTTCTATTGAGTATGTGTCTTCGAATTTCATGGCTGTTGTTATCAGTTGTTATCAACGAACCAAGGTAGATAAATTTCTTTAACACCTCGAGCACGTCGCCGTCGATCACAACACTACTATCACGAGCAATTCCGTCTGGTCCATCGTCAAGCAACCGGGCATGAATCCGACTTGTTAACTCCCCGCACTATTTTGTAGGCACCATTTAGGATCGAATAGTTTGCAGTCGCCAACAAGTGTTTTTTCGTTTATAGAAGTCTAGCTTTTATATATTTTTTTCATATATTATATCTGTTTTTTTTTTCACTTTGAACCAACGATTTACAAGGTTTAAATCGGTCTCACATTATTTGTTTTACATAATTTACTACAATTCTTTATCCGGTTTCCACACATGGTTGCTATTCTATTTATTTTAGTGTTGGGATCTCAGTACATAATAAAAAATCATGAAACGCGGAATCCGATTTAGATACTTCATGTTAACTTTGAATATTTTCCAAATATGACAATCGTCTAATCATCTAAATATTGACACAAAAATAACTGCCCTGCATCTAATACGATTATTTCCCTTGATGAATTAATTGGCTTATAAATTTATTTTGAGAATTTTTTTAACTTTAATGGTTTATTGGAAAGTTTATGGAATACCATATAGCTCCAATGTCTAGTATTACCGAAATTAGTGCTCCTCTAGATTGTCACCTTGTTAGATCCGTATCGCAGTGAGATTACTATCTGTCCGGCTCACATTTGTTCTTCCGAGAACTGACGTTTGTTTCTGTCTTCCTCCTTTGACCAACGGATAGTTTACCATATTCGATCCGATGTAGATAGACATCTCGGGGCCACAGTCCAGCGAAAACATGAATCGTGAATCAAACTTCTCAGCAGACAACGATGGCTTAACCAAATGAGCTTCTCCAACCGACTCCGTGCGGGAATCATTTTTCTTCAACATGCTTTTCACTTTGCTGTATATGCTCGACAGCATATCCTTATTGTTCGATCGATCCGAAACAAGCGTTTCATTACAGGAATTTTCTTCTTTGGAGATCACTACCACAGGGGGATGGTTTTACTTGGCTCAGCTATACTAATAACTTCCCACATTTTTTTCATTACGATATGTTCATTTTCGAACGTCACTTCTTGTACCGCATTATGCTGATTCATATTTTGTCGATTTTTTTCTTCTTTCACTACAATATCTGTCCCCGCACATTTTCTGAACTAGGGATCCTTTCCGATTCCCAGATTATCTTCAAGGAAAGCAACGCTTTGTAAACACCACGATGGGTGGGCTGTCACCAGATGTAGCGTACGCTTTTTCCAGTGTCGCCCCTTTCTTCGGGAGGTCCAGATTACACTCCCACTCAACGCACTTCACTTCACTTTTGCCGGATCAAACACGGCTTCGGGTTCAGTTTAATGTTCCAAGCACCTTTACAGAATGTTTGATGATTAGGGGCGCTTCACTTTTCCACTTTCCTCTAATAGAAGAGTTGTTTCTTCATGAATTGATGATTTGGAAACACAATCCACACAGCACTAGAGCTTTATGATTGAGCAATTCAACGAAATGGCAAATGCATCACGAAATTAAATTTCTGTTACGTATCCAAAGAACAGCATACAAAAAAGACAAGTGAGCTTGAGCAACTATTCAAATACGCGAAAACAATATCGGAAACAAAAAAATTTCATTGCTTTATTCCTGTAGATGAAACAAAATGCAGCTAAAAGTTTTCAAATTCAGTAGATAATCTCAAAATCTTCAAAATGTTAGATAAAAAGAAAAAATAGGAAAGATATGATGATTGTATCTCTTAGAATATAAGTTAACATGTACAAGGTATAATAAGATCAGATGAATAAAAATAAATTTAATGTCAAAAAATGTCATAAGTTTTATTACATTTGATTTGAAATAAAGACCTCAAAAACACTCATGCAACATTTTTATTATGACTATTTTATTTTTTATTTTGGGTTGGCTTTCTGCGCTGAAAAATTAAATAAACATAATTTCAATAAAATATTGAAAAAGTTTTTGTTAGAAAAACTTTTTTGCCTTAAATGTGTACAAGTTGCGATGTATGGAAGAGTTTTTTTTTTTTTTTTTTATCCCATCCGTTTATTAGGCTCATTTAGCAATTCAGCTGTCACAGAGCCGAAATTATTCGTATACATTTTTATGTTAAGATAACTATTGTTGTATATTATTTAGGCTTAAGATTCCTATCCATCGATAAACATTTGTTTTTTTTTATGTATAACACAGTAGCTGTTTAGGCCTAAGAATATTCCAATTCTATCGATACACAACACATGCCGAGTATTCCATTTCTATCGATACACAACACATGCCGCCTTTTTCGGCGTTAGAATATTCCTATTGTTCGAATGTTCACAGTTGGACTGTTCACAACGGGACTGCTGATATGAGGCTTCCATTGCTGTGTTAGAATTAGCACCAATTACCGATACAGCAGATCGTAATGTGAGCGGTAAGGGACTGGGATTACCGACACATGATGATTGTTGCGTGGACGTAGTAGCTAGAATAACACACAAAGATGGTCAGTTGAGGGGCCCTGAGTTATTAGCTCATGATCGTTCGCTTAGTAGCGGACACGCAACCAATTAGGCTACGAAGAAGAGTTATGGAAGAGTTGTAGGGCACATATTCACAGTGAAGGCTCTCTATAGCGACATCGCAAGGGACCGTCGTTATAGAGAATTGTCGCTATAAAAGATTGTCGTTATAGAGAGCTCAAATGTCGCTATAAGGAGAGAAACGCTCAAGCTCACGCAAAACATTAAACAATAAATATGAAATTCAGCTCATTCGTCCGGTAATTTGTAATTGATTTTTTTTTTCGTTAATAAACCAGCATAGATAATCTGGAAAGCACCTGCTTGCTGGTTTTGATGGGGTGGACTCATTGTTTCATTGTTGTATTATTGTATTCTTACCCTTTTCACGACTCTAATCCATATTTTTGATGATGAATGAATTCGCATTGTGCGGCACATTGAGTTCATAAGACAATGTTATCTTTTTAGTACTCTTTTCGAACCTTTGAGTTATGTCCAATTTGTTTCAAGGGGGGTATTCTAGTGTAGAGACACGAATTTCGGACGTTTCTCCGAGCTCCGTAAAAATAAAAGAAAGAATATTTTTACTTTCCATTATCATTATTTGTCCATCTACCTTTTAACAAAAAAAACAAAAATTGTACGGGGAAAAATATTCATAACGAGAATAGTTATGAGCTGATGAAGTGAGAGGGTTAAAAAAATCTCGGACCTCGAACAAATCAAAATATCTTTTTTGACAAAATGATTTTTTTTTTTGAAAAACAAAATACGGTTTAAAACGATTTTTCTTACGTTTCTCGATTTTTAAAAAATAGTAAAACTTAAAAAATATTATTTTTTAGAAGTTCATGCGATAGAGAGATTCCTGTAGATTGTATCCATATGAATACGACATGAAACGCGCTTGGAGTTCATCGTTATGGCCGTACCAGGTGAGATATCGCATCACCAAAATGGCTCTAACTCGGTAAATAATAAGATTTTCGATAAGTGCTTTCTAGGGTATATTCTTGAATGCCTAAACTACAGAAATATGAAGAAAAACAAATTTTAATTGTTTTTAAATTTCTAGACTAGAATACTGCCTTAAAGGTTTTCGTATATTCGTGCATTCGTGTATTCAACTCATTTTGGGCAGTGAATGTTATCGAAGTGAAACAAACGTTGCTTCAAGTTATTGCCTGGTTTCGATATTAAAAGCTTCATCCATAAAACAATTGCGTAAACAATACTTTCATATTTAATTGTATTGCAAAATGAAATTTATTCTTTTGCTCTAGGTCAGGATTCTTGTACAACAATGCTTCGATTAATTTGTTTCAATAAGCTTTCCCTATCAGAGCATCGAATTTCTTTCCCTGACGGGATGGCTCGTTAGACTTATACCACTAGCCGGGACATCTTGTTCGATCGGAATATGTACCAGTGTCCATTGCGAACCACCCACCGGACCATGTTACGGGATGCCAACATTTTTCCCTTAGTAAATTTCTCGTAACTAAGTGTGTCTTGGAAGGGTGATTTTTCAATTGACAGAGCATTCACTATTTTTGGTGTAAGCCAAGGCGGATCTACGTCTGCATATGAGATGTACGAGCGAACATATGATGAGCGTAGTTGTTTGTATCAGACCCTTTCCTCAGCGTGTAGAGGCTCTTGTTTTTTTTATTGAAAAGATGAAATCATTGGGAAACTCAATTGTCGGTCGCAAACCCGGAACTGGGCAGAATCAAAGCTTAACCTCTAGCAACGGAGAATCTTGTGGGTAACTCCAACTTCAAGGTAATAAATGTCCGAGGTGGATTAAAAAATACTCTGTCGGTATTGGAATCTGTGCGGGACCAGGGCACCCTCCACAGTACAGTGGAACCCCGATTATCCGCGAGCGGATGATCCGCGATAGCGAGTTCCATGGTAATTCTATAGAGCTTCCCAAAAGTTATCAGTGAGACGTAGGCGCTTGCTCTTTTGTGTTGGTCATAGCTTTCATTTAATCTGACAACTAGTGCATACGAACTTGCAGAAGGATAGTTTTATGTTTTATGTCTTGATAAAACATAGTTTTCATGCTGAAATATCTTTATTTCGTGTTTACTCTTTATTTTTAGTTATATATCGCATTATCCGCGATTTTCGTTATTCGCTGTGACCTAGCCAGATTATTTCGCGGATAATCGGGGTTCTACTGTATTTTGTTACAGAGCACTGACATAGTGGACCGTTATTTCCCTAGCGACTCGTGGGATGCAAATGAGTAAAACGATACTTAAAACAATGAGAAGAACGGGAGGAGCGTACGAAACAGTTAATCGTTCTAGTCGGAAAATTTACAACAAGTCAGATACTTCTTCAGCTACTGTCGACACCTCAAGTAGCTTTAAGTCCGCTGAGTTTAAATCAGTGGCAGCATGTCATCTCGATCACAGAACCAATGGTTTGGATTCAATGGAGGCATATCCTCTCAATTACTAAACCAAGGGTTTTGATTGAATCGTCGAAGGTAAGTCAGGTGCTCAATCAACAACTAGCAAGCCCCAGGTAGCGCTAAGTCCACCTCACACGACACAATGGCAATGACATGGGATACACTAGTCATACGAGCCACCATTCGGTTAACGCTCCACATGCACCCATCATGCGTCTGCTCGTACGAAATCACCAAAACACAGATGGGCAAAATCTTTTGCACTGGTACTTTTAGATAGGCCTCCGCAGCTATTGGCGTTCAAGTCAGCAAAGATTCTGTACAAATGTCCATATCTTCAACTCGGACATGAAGCCTCAGTTGCTATACACAAGTGGGATATGGTTAACTTTGAACGAGAACACGAGGAAGATGAAGATTATGTGAATCGCTGGGAGTCAAATGCAGAACTGTATCGATGATGTCAACAAAAATCGATACACGTCAAAACTCATGAAGGAAAATGATCATAGAATGGACATACAGGGTGCATGCGGTAGTTTCAAGATCTCAAAACAACATTTTTCTATTGTTTATAGCAGGGGTGGTCAAACTTTTGGACATCACGGGTGACTTCCGGTATCCGGCCAAACTGGCCAATATTTGCTATCCTTCCGGATACCGAATAGTAGGAAAATCCAATATTTTCTTATTAACACAAGATAAACCATATTATTTTTTCAAAATTAATTTAATATTTTCTCATTAAATTAATATAAAGATGATGATGGTCCCACCTCATTCCCCTACAAAGGTTTGAGTGGAACGGGTTATCTAATTGATAATAATTATATTACGGTATTTACATTATTCATCAACAAACCAGTAAGCAAATTAAATTGAAATGAAAACGGACTGGTTATTTCGCAGACATAGATTACTAATCGAAAGAACAATATAAGCCATTATCTGATCGTATTTATTCCATGGCATGTCGAGAGAATTTCCAATCCGCGAAGACCCTAGACCGATCGGGAATTGAACCCAATACCTATGTCAGTATTAGCCAAAAATTTACAAGGGAATTCACGCTTAATCTGATACCCGGCCTCGATGCTATCGTTTCCGAGTTCAAGCAGCTGAGCAAACCCAAGCCTAATTCTAGCCGATACTTCAGGCCTATTACTCACCCCAAAGCATGTCAAAAAGTTTCCAACCCGAAAAAATCTCGTTATAATTATCTGTTGAAAAGATAAATTTACGAGTATTCCGGTTGAGCTATCCCTAGCTTCATTCCGTTTTCCACATTGAACTCCTTGGAATACTTTTATTTTATTCGCGAAAAACTACTTTTGCTTATGCTCGATCTCAAGTCTTTCTATGTGTGTCAACGCGCGCGGGCTCAAACTATTGCAGACTTCAGAATAATTTTTTAAATTTAATTGAAGAATTGAATTGAAATAAAAACAAAACCAATCAATACCATCATCATCATAGTCTTAAGATAAAATGAGTAAAAATTTAAAAAAAGCACACAAAAGACAATACGTTATTCATTAAATGAAATCATGATGATGGTCCCCTTACAAAAGTTTGAGCTGAACGAGCTCTTGCTGATAATGATATTTATAATGAAATTTACTGTACTATACAACTAACCAGTTAGCATATCATAAAAAAAAACACGGACTGGTTATAACACAGGCATAGATTCCTAATCGAAAGAACTACTCGACGCATTTATTCCATGGCATGTCGAGAGAATTCCCAACCCGGGAAGACCCTAGACCGATCGGGAATTGAACCCGACACCTATGTCAATTTTAGCCAAGTATTTACAAGGAAATTCCCGCTTTTCAGATCCCCGGCCACGATGCTATCGTTTCCGAGTTTAAGCAGCTGAGCAAACCCAAGCCTAATTCTAGCCGATACTTCAGGCCCATTACTTATCCCAAGGCATGTCAAGCAAGTTTCCAACCCGAAAAAATCCTTGACTGATCAGGAATTAAACCCAATACCTATGTCAGTATAAGCCTTGAATTTACAAAAGAATTCTCGCTTCATTGGATACCCGACAACGGTCTGTTAACCGTTTTCGAGACCAGACAGCTGAGCAAACCTAAGCCTAATTCCAGCCGATACTTCAGGTCCTACATTCAACCTGGAGTATAAACGTATCAACCTGAATCTGCAATGAGATCTGCCACAACACAGAAAAATCTCGTTATAACTATCTGTTGAAAAGATGAAATTACGAGTATTCTTGTTGATCTATCCCTAGCTTCACTACGGTTTCCACATTGAACCCCTTGGAACGCTTTTATTTGATTCGAGAGAAATTTGATTATGTTCAGTCTTATGCTACTCTATGTGTGTGAACGCGCGCGGACTCAAACTATTGTTTAAAGTTAAATTTGTAGGTACGACTGTAGAGAAAAAAAAGTACGACTCAAGTTCCCCAAACGAATAACATACCATCATCATCATAGTCATACGATAAGAAACACAAATATCCGTTATAACTTCGTCATCTTACATGCTAACATTGATTAACATTGATTCTATACTGGGTTAAAAATCCAAATCATACCTCAAAAACTCTTTACAGATACTACGGAACATTCGAAGACTTGTTGCTGTCTTTGCTTCATTTGGTAATGTATTGCCGATATCCTTTGTAAAAAAGTGAATTTTGGGTACAGGACATTCGGAAGTTCATGGTTCTGAGGTCACTTGCTTGTCTTGTGTTATATGGGTGAATATCTCTCCCATACGTTATCGTGTTTTGTAGATAGTTCGGTGTCATACCGTTAGTCATCTTATGTGTGAACGTAAGCGTGCAGTACTCAATACGCTGACTCACTGACACCCATTGCAGGCATTCGAGCATAAATCTTCGTGGAGTTAGTCGATCACATCTCAATATCAGGCGCATCGCCTTGTTTTGCACAATTTGCATTCTTTGCATTTGCCTCTTATTTGCAAGAAATAGCACAGATGCACAATAATCAAAATGTGGAGTAATAAGTGATTTATAGATCGTAATTTTACTTTCAAAGGTCAAGAATCGATCAATTCTACAAAGCACTCCATATTTTTGAGCTGCTTTCTTTATAGTATAGTTTATATGAATTTGAAGTGCAGCGTTTCGTCAAGAATAACGCCAAAATATTTGATCGATGATGCTCTTTCCACCGTTTGCCCATCAATAGTTATATTAAGACCTTCGCTGTCAAGATTTTCGTGTGGATACTACCATGTACTTCGTTTTGTTTATGTTTAACTTAAGTTTCTTCCATTTCAACCATTCGTCTAAGTTTCGTCAGCAAACAAGTTTACGTCACTGCCATTTAGCACCTGTTTAATGTCATTGATATAAAGCAAGAAGAGCAGCGGCCCCAGAACACTTCCTTGAGGCACACCCAGATTCACTGGTACCGCCGATGATTTACTGTCCCTATAAATAGTGATTTGTGTTCGCCCTTCCAGGTAACTTCCAAACCAGTTCAATACTGGTCCAGTTACATTATAATTGGAAAGCAAGTTTAGTAACTTATGTTGATCTATTGTTTCAAAAGCTCGTTTCAAATCAATAAAAACACCCAGTACTACTTTCTTCGCCTCTATAGCCTGTTTCCACTCCAAGAGCAACAAGTTGAGAGCCGTTTCACAAGAGTGATTTTTTCTAAACCCTGACTGTTCATCTACCAGTATCCCATTTTCCGTTATATGTTCCAATAATTGATCTTTGACAACAATTTCTAGAATCTTTTCGTACAGTGGTAACATATTAACTGGCCTACGGTCTTCTGGTTTGAATGATTTTGGATTTTTTGGAATCGGTATGACAACAAATTTTTTCCAACTATATGGGCATTAATATTAATTCATTTAGACTTACATTGTTCATAATTTTTTTAACCGACCGATTACGCTTTGCTTCGTCATCTTTCACTGTAAACAATATTGCACGGAGCTGAAAAATAAACTCTAACAAAACTTGCCAATTGGGGGTACTGTTTAGAGTTTGATGACCACCAAACAAGCAAGTGATACTCTCTCAGATTATCATTCCTAAAGACAGTTCCAAGTTTTTGATTTTTTTTTTTATAAATTCGTTTATTTTTACAGGCTCAGTTACATAAGTTTAAAGGAGCCGAAATCTTAAATATATTTTTAAAACTATATATATGAACAATTTTCTTAAATCTATGGTTAGTAATGTGGGAAACCGATTACTCGTGGTGGACTCGAGATTAAAAGGGTGACATTTTCTCAGGAAAAGGATGGGGTATAAGGAAATTATTACAATGTTGATAATCACACACACTTAATTCTTAAATCTATTCGTACATCAGTTGTGAATTTACATTTCATTCTTCTGTTTATAGCAAGCGGACCAATTACTCACAAAGGAAGAAATGGAGGGTATAAGTATATAAGGATAATCACACACGAACATCGATAGATTTAAAGAAAACATATATTTGGGACATGTAATCAAGGTCTAACCGAGCCAACACATCTCTCACCGGCACATTGGGCTGCCTTCCTCTAGCCCGAAGGGAGTTCTCTAAATTCGATCTGGCAACAAGATACACCTCACACGACCAAACAACGTGTTCGATGTTGTGGTAACCTCGGCCACAAACGCAGATATTGCTGCCGGCCAGATTGAAACGAAAGAGTAGCGCGTCTAACGAACAGTGATTGGACATGAGTCGGGAGAAGGTGCGAATAAAGTCCCGACTCAAGTCCAGACTTTTGAACCATGGTTTGAGGCTAACCTTAGGGATAATCGAGTGAAGCCACCGGCCCAATTCATCTTCGTTCCATTTGCGTTGCCAGTTAGCGATGGTATTTTTACGGACTAAAGAGTAAAATTCATTGAAGGCGATTTGACGCTGATAAATATCGCCTTCAATCGCACCTACCTTTGCTAATGAGTCAGCCCTCTCATTACCCAGAATTGAGCAATGAGAAGGGACCCACACAAAGGTAATGACATAACAGCGTCTGGATAAAGCACTCAAAATTTTTCGTATTCTCTCAAGGAAGTACGGCGAGTGCTTTTCCGGCCTCACTGAACGGATAGCTTCGACAGAGCTAAGACTATCCGTTACAATGTAATAGTGTTCAACAGGTCGTGAGGCGACGCTGTCCAGCGCCCAATGAATTGCTGCCAATTCAGCAATATACACTGAGCAAGGATTCTGAAGACTGTGTGAGGTGCTAAAAAATTCGTTGAACACTCCAAATCCTGTGGACTCATTTATAGTGGACCCATCAGTAAAGTACATATTATCACAATTGATACCCCTATATTTTTCATCGAAGATCGTTGGAGCGATCCTCGATCGTTGGTAATCTGAATATCCATGGATATCTTGCTTCATGGACAGATCAAAATGCACAGAGGAATTGATGTAGTCAGGGAAACAAACACGGTTGGGAATATACGAAGAAGAATCAACCTGCATGGAGATGAATTCATGATATGAACTCATGAATCCGGAGTGAAAATTTAGCTCGATTAGCCGCTCAAAATTTCCGATCACCAATAGGTTCATGACCTTACACCGGATGAAGAACCGAAGAGATAATAAATTGAAGCGATCTTTTAGTGGGAGTAGGCCTGCCAAAACCTCGAGACTCATGGTATGCGTTGAGGGCATACATTCCAACGCAATACGGAGACAAAGATACTGAATTCGCTCGAGTTTAATTAAGTGTGTTTTGGCAGCTGATTGAAAACAGAAACTGCCATACTCCATCACTGAGAGAATAGTTGTTCTATACAACATTATAAGATCTTCGGGATGGGCTCCCCACCAGGTGCCGGTAATTGTACGGAGAAAATTTATTCTTTGTTGGCATTTTTTACTCAGATACCTAATATGGGCCCCCCAAGTACATTTGGAGTCGAACCAGACCCCAAGATACTTGAATGACATAGCATGAGTGATCGGTTTACCCAAAAGTTGAAGCTTTGGTTTTGCTGGTCTATGCTTCCTAGAAAAAACCACCATCTCTGTTTTCTCCGTGGAGAATTCGATCCCTAGCCCAATGGCCCAGGTTGAAAAATTGTTCAAAGTATCTTGTAAGGGTTCTTGTAGGTCGGATTCTGTTGATCCTACGACAGAGACCACTCCATCATCTGCAAGTTGTCTTAGGCTGCAATTTTGTGTAAGGCAATTGTCGATGTCGCTTACATAGAAGTTGTACAAAAGGGGGCTTAAACATGAGCCCTGGGGGAGGCCCATGTAAGAGACCCGACTTACTGCCGAATCTCCGTGGGAAAAGTTCAAATGCTTCTCACAAAGCAAGTTATATAACATATTATTCAATAGAGGCGGCAGACCCCGAGAGTGTAATTTGTCTGTCAAAACCTCTATTGAAACAGAATCAAAGGCCCCCTTTATGTCCAAGAATACTGAAGCCATTTGTTTTTTTCCGGCGTAAGCCATTTGAATTTCTGAAGAAAGCAACGCAAGACAATCATTCGTCCCCTTGCCCCTGCGGAACCCATATTGTGTATCTGAGAGTAGGCCATTCGTTTCAACCCATCGATCAAGGCGAAACAAGATAATTTTCTCCAACAATTTCCGTATACAAGACAGCATTGCTATTGGGCGGTACGAATTGAAGTCGGACGCGGGTTTTCCGGGTTAAGTTTTTGATTTTGAATGAAACTAAATTAATGATGTTCTTTACATATTTCAATTCGTAGTACTTACTCTTACTCGACTAGTATTAAAATAATTCCAATATATTCAGACAAGTTTCATAATTATAATACAAAATCTTGAGCAGAAAAAAATAATCTGTTCAATATTCCTTGCAGAAAACTTGTACTTTATTAGGGAATATTCATTCTATACGGAAAATTCAATCATAGTTTATTATTTTTTTTGTAAAAATGCGTTTATTACTCGCTAAAATGTAAACCTTTATGTACTTCATGCACACATATAGTTTCTCCCAGTCTCGTATTTGCAAATAAAGAGCCGAGCATCCGGTCATCATCCTATTGCGAATTTTATATTTTGAAATGTTGTTTCCCAAGGCAAAATATCAACAATGCAACAAGCAAACCAAACAGCTCGACAAATTATCCCGACAGCTTCCACCCGACTCTATCTATAACAGGAAGTTAGAGCTAACGATCAAAATTCTATTCAACTAGAATTATATAATCATTCATCACTGTTGTTCTATTCATGACTATATTTCTTGAGAGAAATCTGCACAATTAATTAATTTAGTTTTTACTGATTCTCGAAACCTTATGTCGGATGTCTCCAGCAGTCATTTAACAAATGATGACAAAAGCATTGTTGAAATTTTTCCTAGTGACACATTTAAAAAAGAGACAGTTTCAAAAAAAATATTACAATTTATGGTCGGGATACTAGATGTGTTAATACAAAATAACTAACAATCTGAGAGAAAATATTGAATACCTACACGGGCGACCGATAGACCGCGAACTACCGTTTGGCTATCCCTGGTTTATACGCTCCCTGAAACTTTTTGTACAAAAGACCGCATTGCTTCCCGTTCAGACCTTTCTTAGCCCGGAGAAGCGAAATATCGCTGAGAGCTAGATCAGAGTATGGCTTCAAAGATTCAAAATTGAATTTACTAACATACCCTCACGCCACTAGCGATCCGCTTACACTATCTCGGAGAGTTCAGAACATGAAACCCGGTATGCTAAGTAAAAATACGATCGAAATCTATCAACAGGCGCTAGATTGACATCCGCAATGAATACATGTGAGAGGTCTCATGATGTTTTGGTGGTTTTAAATAATTTGAAAATATTCGTACACAGTGATGAATCAACTATTTATAGTGAGCGACACAATAAAAAACAAAAGATACAAATCCAGGATTAAAAAAATAATCATCAGATACACCTGTTGTTACAGGTAGAGCAAAATTTTTTACGAATCTCTAATTTTATCACCGGTAATGGATCGCTATTAAATCATTTTGAACCCCACTTGTAGTTTTAAGGAGAATACGACTTGGAAGATAAACGTGCGCAAACGTAAAGAAACCACAAGCACGTGGGTGCCTTTTATGTGTTGTGTTGTTGTTTTTCCTACTTTTGAAAACGGGAAGCAACGAGCTATGGAGAGGGAGAGGATAACAACGCGGTCGCGTTTATACGAATGGCAAGACATATTTCATGACATTTCCTGAAATTAATGTTGGTTTCATATATTTCTTTGATACTGTTTCCCTGCCACTGTCGTTGGACCTGATAGACAAGTTTAATACGAGTAGGAAAACTATAGTGACTAAGTGTGGATGGTGATGCTTGAACACAAAAAGCAGTACAAAACCCGAACAATCAAAGTGAAATGATGGATTGGCCTGGTACGTATTAAACGTGTACTCGGAGATTATTTTGTCGAGATGAATGACGTTGTCAGAACGTTACTTAGCTGTGATTATTATTGTTACCATTCGTTGAAACACATGGAAGTCAATGCCAAGATCGAACAACAAAAATAACGTGGAGGTGTGAACCGTTGACTTCGTTCGAACAGCTTACATTTCGCGTCGAAACTATTTGCGCCTTCACGATAGCGGTGATGCTGTTCGACGGGATCAACCCGCTAGTGATTTACAGATTACGTAGTGAAAATAAATCAATTCACCGGGCGGGAAATTAACTTATAAAAATAACTCCAAGATCTAAGTTTGCGAATAAAAAATAAAAAAATGCTTCAATTCACGATTCATTTTTACGCACGTCAACCTGCTTGTCGGTGGCTCATCTTTTTTCCCCAGCGGTGACCAAGACCAGATAAACGTGCTTCTGTTGACGGGGCGGGACGACAAGGATGAGAAATGTGTCCCACACAAAACCGAACAGTCGCATTTCGTTTAATCGATTTCATAATATTTATTTCAAACACTTTGAAGTGGACAGGATGGTGCTTCGCGTGTTTGGCACCATGTGATCAGCTGCCGGAAAGATTTCATCGATGTTAACGTTTGCTAGACACTCACTGCATAAACTCTCCCCCGCCTCATTTGCGTCGATTGTTTGGTTCCCGATCTGATGAAAACATTTCGAGGGGACATCCGACAAATCCATCCTGTATCGAATGGTTGAGCGTTCGATGAATTTGAATGAGGTACGGGGATTAGCTTACGGGATGTCATAGCTAATAGTGACTCGGAATCAAACGCTCCGTGTTACTTTATTGATTCGTATTGTGGATTTCCTCACACTCGAGATTCCAAATGTAAATTATTAGCTCCATTACGACCCATAAAAAATCACACATCCAATTTATACATTTGAAAGCTTCCTCTAGTTTGAGCATTTTATCAGCAGCAAAAAAAAAGCGTCAATAGCCCAGTGTATATTTGGTCAGCACGTAAAATCTATTTTTACAAGAAGATGTTTGTCGTATGTCACCCATGGGAGAATTTTATTTGTATACATTTTGCAGACCCGATGTAAATATACTATTGTGAGTGATGAATAGACACGCTGTCGAAGTTGAATTATGTTTTCTAGAGTGGTACAGATGTCGATCCTTTTTTTCGCGAAAGCAACGTCTTTGAGCATCAGCGGAATTCGGATCATTCATTTGACCTGTACAGCAAATTGTGCCTCAAATTGTTGCTCGGTTCAACAAAGTTTGTTTGAAGTTTAACCAATACATTCATAAAACCAACCAATGTCCATAACTGAAAACAATTGGGGAATCACGAACATGAAATTGAGCGCCAACACAATTTTCAAAAACAAGCTATTTTTTTGTATTCATAAAATAATCTATAGAAATACAGCAATTCCATGCCAAACCGATATAGTGGTTCTCAGATTTCCGTAAAAAAGCTGTAGTATTGTTCCTTATCGCAAAATATTAGACTCGTTTTTTTCTATTTTTTTATTTGGGTGTCCATTTCCATTTTAGGGTGGTCCAAAAAATCGATTTACCCCTTTTTATCCGGAAATCACTTTTATACAAAATTAATAACTTTTAAACTACTGAATCGGTTGGACCAATTGAAGCCAATAAGCTTATCTTCTCTGGAAAAATACAATACTGGCAAAAAAAATTGAATTTTGTTTTTGTAATTATTGATTTGAAGCCAATGAGTTGGTCTTCTTTGAAAGAATACCACACTTGCATAGAAATTGGACTATAGTTGCACAGATGTAGTATAGTTGCATAGGACTATTGAACGAAAAATTGTAAACATGTTTACTTTGAAAAATATTAACTCATAAACGAAAATAGACACCTCTCTGATATTTAGATATGTTATGTGAAAAAATCTCAACTTTCAAAAAAAAATATAATAGCCCACATATAATATATAGATATATTATATAATAAATAATATCCTCGAATGGAGCTATGGTTCCTAGAGGAACTTCGCCGTCTCAACGTAGTATTACTTGTGTCATTTTTATTAGTACTTAATTGAGATTTCTATGCCAAATAACACGCTTCGAATGTATTCTGAGTGGCAAGCTCTAGAATACGCGTGACCACAGTGCTAGTCAGAGGAATCGAACCCGAACCCCCGACATGTTAGGTGTGACGCTAACCACTCGGCCACAGGAGCACTCATAATAAATAATATATGTTATATATTAAATAGAGCCCACAATAATAATAAAAAATGTGGTGCCCTTGGTTCCGAAATCATGTGAACTATGAAAAACAAGTACAACCAATACTTACGAAAACAAAATTCTATTCTTTTCCCAATATTTTTCTAAACAAGAATAGCTCATTGGCTTTCATTAGATATGTCGATCATTTTAATCGGTCAAGCAGTTCAAAATTTTTTAATTTTTGTGGTGGAAATAAAGGGTAAAAATTTATATTTCGTACCATCCGTTAATTTTGAAAAATCATAACTCAAGGACAAAAAATAACGCCTTTTTGATTTTTGGATAGGTTATGTAAAAAATTATCAGCTTTCAAGAAAAAATATAAAAAAATATATATAAAATATATAAAAATATAAATAGTGCCCTTGGTCCCGAGACCATGTAAATTATAAAAATCGAATACAATAAATAATTTTGAAAACAAAATCCATTTTTTTTGCAATTGCAATTTTCGAAAATTATTATTGACTAGTTCATTGCCTTTAATTTGATATGTTGATCATCAGAATCGGTCCAGTATTTCAAAAGTTAGATTTTTTTTTAAAGTCATTTTTAGGAAAAGGCGAAAAAGTTGATTTTTCGGACCGCTCCACAATGGTCCAGAGGATGTATTTAAATGGAAATTAGGATTTGGAGCTCGACAGTTATTCTCTAGACAAAAACTGTCTTCGACAGAGTTGTTACATATGATAGAACGCTCATTTTAATGTTATCAAAAATAGGGTGACCAAAATTGTCGACAAAATAAAAAACCTAACTTTCTTATCTTTATAGATAGAGGTAATCATAGTTCGACAATGTTGTAGTCATGATTTTCAAAACTATGTTATTTTTGTGTTTGAGTAAATTTAAATTGAAACCATGAGTTTTTGGGTAAAAAACATCGATAACGTTGAGTAAGATTAAGATATTGACAAGTTCTGCATCACAAAATATTGGTATTGATAAGCTCTAAAAGTCGTACTAAGACAGTTTTGATGTAGAATTTGAAATATAAAAGTTAATGCAAAAAAAACGTATTTTCATGGTTACCCTAATGCAACTCATAAAGTGCCAAAAACAACTTTGTGGGAGATATCTATTTTTTAGACAAAAGCTGTCTTCAACAAAGTTGTCACATATGATAGAGCGCTCATTTTTATGTTATCAGGGTAACCAAAATTGTCGATGAATTAAAAAAATCTTACTTTCTTATCTTTATAGATAGAGATAAACATAGTTCGACAATGTTATTGCCCCAGTTATTTTAAACAACTTTGTAGAACAAAGCTTTTTCCTATCTTTTAATATAATCGATTTAGTGCTTTTTTCTAAGTTGCGTTAGGGCCACCATCAAAAAAAACTTTTATATTTCAAATTCTACCTACAAACTGTCTTCGGAAGAATTTTAGAACTTACTAATACAAACATTTTGCGATGCAGAGCTTGTCAATATGTCTACTTCGCTCAAATTTATTGATGTTTCTTCCCAAAAAAT
Organism: Toxorhynchites rutilus septentrionalis; assembly: GCF_029784135.1. NCBI lineage: Eukaryota > Metazoa > Arthropoda > Insecta > Diptera > Culicidae > Toxorhynchites > Toxorhynchites rutilus. The sequence continues at coordinate 98,060,056 of NC_073745.1, forward strand.
ACGCTCTCTGCAATTGTTTGCCATTCTTTCTGGGGCAAACATAAACAAATTGTATTGACGGCATTTGAAAGAGCATAATTCACTCTACATGATGTGTGATTTTCAAAACTATGTTATTTTTAGTGTTTGAGTAAATTAAAACTGAAATCATGAGTTTTTGGGTAAAAAACCATTAATAACTTTGGGTAGGATCAAGATATTGATAAGTTCTGCATCGCAAAATGTTTGTATTAGTATGTTCTAAAAGTCTTTCGAAGACAGTTTTGATGTAGAATTTGAAATATAAAAGTTAGAGCAAAAAACCCGCTTTTTCATGGTCACCCTAATGCAACTTAGGAAAAAAGCGCTAAATCGGTTATATTAAAAGATAGAAAAAAGCTTTGTTCTACAAAGTTATTTAAAATAATTGCTACTTTTTTTTATCTGTATTTTAGTGACTTTCAACACATTTGGCTGGTTCGTCACTTTGCTTCCATTTTTTGGAAGAATGTCGGGAGTGAGAATCGAACTCGCGATCTTTAGCGTGAGAGGTATGGATGTTACCACTATGCCAGATCGCCTCCACAAAATAATTGCTACAATTTTGTCAAACAATGTTTATCTCTATCTATAAAGATAATAAAGTTAGATTTTTTATTTCATCAACAATTTTGGTCACCCAATTTTTAATAACATAAAAATGAGCGTTCTATCATATGTATCAACTTTGTCGAAGACAGTTTTTGTCTAAAGAATAAATATCTCCCACAAAATTGTTTTTTTTTTAACTAAGTTGCATTAGGGAAACCGTTTTTTTTACTCCAACTTTTATATTTAAAATTTTACATCAAAATTGTCTTCGTGAGACTTTTAGAGCTTATCAATACCAACATTTTGCGAGGCAGAATTTGTCAATATATTTATACTGCTCAAAGTTATTGATGGGTTTTCAACCAAAAACTCATGATTTAAATTTCAATTTATTCAAATACAAAAAATACATATCTTTGAAAATCATATATTATATAGAGTGAAAGTTGTTCTTTCAAATGACGTCAACAAACTTTTTTTATGTTTGCCCCAAAAAGAATGGCAAGCAATTGAAGAGAGCGTATTTTTTGGGAAGAATAATCAATAATTTTGAGTGAAGTTTAGATATTGACAAGTTCAGCGTCGCAAAATGTTTGTATTAGTATGTTCTAAAAGTCTTTCGAAGTCAGTTTGTATGTAAAATTTGAAATATAAAAGTTAGAGCAAAAAAACAGTTTTTTTTCATGGTGACCATAACGCTACCTAGAAAAATCGCTATATTGGTTATTTCAAGAGATAGAATAAAACTTTGTTCTACAAAGATGTCTCAAATAATTGGGACTACAACATTGTCGAACAAGGTTTACCTCTATTTTAGCAATTATATCTTCAGCTTTCGCTTATAATCAGATAAGAGTGTATAGATCACGTTGGCCATGCTTCACTGTCAATTTTTCGTAAATTTGGAAAAATGTCGTCGAACGAAAAAGAGCGTCGTGAACTAATCCTGTGCACTCATTTCGAGAATCCGGAGTTGTCAAATCGGGACATCGGTAAGATGCTGGGAATCGTCCAATCCACGGTCAGCAGAGTACTAAAACGATACTTCGAGAACCTAACCATCGACCGGAAGGTGAAGAACGGCAAAAATGGATGCTCCGTCAGTGAAAAAGATCACAAGCGCGTAGTTAAGCAGTTTAGACGTGATCCGAGAAGTTCGGTCCGGGATGTCGCCAATAAGCTGAATTTGTCAAGTTCATTCGTCCAGCGGACCAAGCAGCGGGAGGGCCTGCGTACATACAAGGTTCAGAAGGCTCCTAACCGCGATGAAAGGCAAAACATGGTGGGGAAGACGCGAGCCCGGAAGCTGTACACCGAAATGCTGACGAAGCCGCATTGCCTGGTAATGGACGACGAAACCTACGTCAAAGCGGACTTTCGTCAGCTGCCGGGCCTGTTGTTCTTCTCCGCAGAGGACAAATTCAGCGTTCCGGAGGAGATTCGCAAGCAGAAACTATCCAAGTTTGCCAAAAAGTACATGGTGTGGCAAGCGATCTGCTCTTGCGGAAAGCATAGCGCCCCCTTCGTGATGACCGGCACGGTAAACGGGCAGGTTTACCTTAAGGAGTGCCTACAGAAGCGCTTACTACCACTATTGAAGCAGCACGAGGGCCCGACCATCTTCTGGCCGGATCTCGCTTCGTGCCACTATTCAAAGGACGTGTTGGAGTGGTACGAAGCCAACGAGGTCACCTCCGGAAGAACCCAAAAGTTGTCAAATCGGAGGCGGACTTCAAGAGAAAATGGATTTCTGTTCAAAAAAAACTACAACCTGACGTTGTACAGAACCTTATGGAAGGGGTAAAGAGGAAGGTGCGAGCATACGGGCTTGGGCTCGAAGTATGAATAAAAAGAAAATGCCAAAAGTTGTTTAATAGTTTTTATTTTACTGTCTTAAATTTTCAAAAGGATCGGTCTACTGGGCGAATTTCTGCAGCGTTTTTTTCCGTGATGCAATTTGATGTGACACACCCTTTAAATGCATCTCCTGGACCATTGTGTACTCTAATATAGAAATGGGCCCCCCAATGAAAAAATTGAAAAACACGGGTCTAATATTTTGCGGCAAAGAACAAAATTACCACTTTTCACGACAATCTGAGAGCCAGTATATATGTTTGGCATGGAATGGCTGAATATTAGGTTGAGGGCTCATTTTTTCCGAAGGATGCCTGTTATAATCGATATCTCGCATTGCACATATGGTTTGGTTGAGAAGTATACAACCTCAAATTGAAATGATCCACGGGTGAATGGTATTAATTGCCATTACTCTAGTTCACTATAGAAACAAACCAAGCCGTGAGTGGAATAATACAACACGGATGAATCAATCCGAATTATGAGATTGAACTTTTTGTATGTTTACAGTAGATCTGCCAACAAATGTAGGAAAATTTCGATGAAAGAAGCAGATAATTGAGAGCTGCATTTTCCCGGCGCTCGGCGATAAATTTAAGCGTTGAGCAAATATAAACAAAGAATCTAAACTCATCCCTCCTGCGGAAAACAAACTATCCCATCATCGCATGTATCTTTCCAAATGCATTCTAAAATTGCCATCCAAACAAAAATTGAATGCAGTTCTGTTGCGTGGCAAAATTTGGCATCATGCGACGCCACGATATGATTACCACTTGTGGGGCAAAACAAAAACAAAATAAAGCCATTATATTGTGCTAGAAATAGTACCCGTATTAAAATGACTTCACTCGCAGCTATTTTCACTTTAATTTGCTGTGAAAATAACATCTAAACTTATAGAGCTGCCGAAAAGCATGTGATGTTTGGTACGATTATTTCTGCCTACATGACACTTCCTGATCCTAAACGGTAGCTGTTCGCGCGCTAAGTGCAGTTCAATTTGCACCATTTGCATCGTTGAATGTTTATAGAATTATTTATCCGCATCTTAGAATAACGCCAGGCCAGAATTTTGCATCCCATTGAAGGTAAAGAATCTTTTTATTTTTACAATATTTTTTTTACAATTTTTTGTTGCTTCGTGAGCTAAGTTTTAAATCTCTGCTTTATACATATTATTTCATTGACGATAAATGTTTCTTTGTAAAGAAAATGATCTCCAGAATATCACCACTATACTTGACAGGACAAAACAGCGATTCAATAGCATCGTCGGTAGAACCAAATTCACCGATACATTGATGCATAAACATGCATGAGTTCTCATGCAACATGAAAACGATGAGAATTAATAAGGTCAATGACATTAATGGTAGTTTAAGTTCAGTAAAAAGACCCACAGTCGTCGCATGTCAATGACATCCGAGGCTATCGAGGCTTTTTCTCGCACCATTTCCATAATAGTGTTGTTTTTTTTTGTTAAACAGGTTCATCACTGTTCAACAAAGGGGCCTTCAAAATTTGACGACAATAAATTAGAACGTTAGTTCAGAGCTTGAGCTTGAGTATACTGTACACTTCGTATTTGCACTCAGTGACTGACCTGAACCAGCGAAATTGCACAAAGAACACACTGAATGATGCTCGGGACTTCAAATGGACTTCATTGCATATTGAAGTGACTCCCCCCCAAAATGAATTCGTTTCTCTCTCTCTCATGTATCACGTGTGCATGTATCGATGTTTGAGTACAACGTGGTTTGACATAAACTGCAGGTGAGCTAGTTTTTGGACTTAGGTTAAAAAACAAGTTTCCGAGAAATACGCGTTTGAAGTTTAAACTACGAAAACATCTGATTTCATAGTTTCGTGTTGGATGAAATCTCTTATGTGGTATGTTGTCACACTAGTGGACTAGTTTGAGCACAAAATATGTTTCAATCTTGCTTGTTTTTGTTACTTTGGGTGAATGCATCGACATTTCCATGGTGTATTATTCGGTTGTTTGAAGACGAAACATTTCTTATCACTTTGCGATTTTCGTGTTACTCGTATGTTTAATTTTGACATCGCAAAGACGTGATTTAATTCATTTACAGAATTCATGATACAACTTCAATTTTTTTCTTAAAACTTAATTGCGATTTCAGTTGAAGATGTTTGCGCTAGCGATTCGAAGAAACAATCGAAAATTCAGGCCCAACAAAGAGGAGATGCTGCAAACGTGTTCAAATAGAATAAGATAGTTGGAATAAGAGAATGATGAGAGAATATTATAAATTGTTTTGTTACTTTTTCATAAACTTTTTGAATTGACCTTGTACAAAAAACCATCTCACGGGCTGAATTTTCTACTTGGGGACCTCGGATGGGTCTCAATCGATTCTAAAGGGTTTTATGGTCTCGAATCGCGAAAAAACTCAAAATCGAAAAATAAGCCCCCTTTTTCCCGGACGATCACATATATAGATTACTAGCTGACCCGGCAAACTTCATCCAGTCCAAAAATTTTTTTTCACGTTTTTCACCTTCAAACATTCTCGTTTTCTTACTATGAGCATGTGCATGGGTCCAATCGCAGAACTGTTCATTGATTGATCTTCTAATCGACCCCGTTGAATGTCCTTTTTACTATAAAATTCCTAGTATATCTAACAAAACACATCGATAACAGATTATTTTCAGACACAATTCTCGTTCAAGATTTTTCAACCTTGCAAGTGGTTGAAAAATCTTGAACGAGAATTGTGTAACACATGTTTCTCCGTTATATGGAATAAATGTTTGATACAGAAAATATGATACAAATAAGACAGAATGAAGATACTTTTTTATTGGTTTAGATAGAAGGAGTATATATAGGAGTGCGTTTCACACATTAAAATTTATTTCCAGTTTCGAACAAAGATCAAATTCGCTAGCGCAAACATCAAATGGACTAACAGCACTTGTCACTATTTAATTGTAGAACATATGGGAATTTAATTTTCCAAATTTTCCCTTTTTCCTTCAGAGTTTTCCGAATTAATATTTTCATGGGGCCCCTCTCCATTCCAGAGAAGGGATGGGTGTCATACCATCATAGAAACATTTTTCATACCCAAAAACCCCCACATCCCAAATTGTGCTTCATTGGTTCTCGAGTTATGCAAAGGTTTGTGTTTGTGTGCCCTCTGTAATTTGTGTTTCATTTGTATGGCAGCCCCCCTTAGAGAGGGGATGGAGTGTTTAACCACCATAGAAACATTTATTGTACCCTAAAATCTCCATATGCCTAATTTGGTTCCGTTTGCTTGATTAGTTCTCGAGTTATGCAGAAATTTGTGTTTCATTTCTATGGACGCCCCCCCCCCTCCTCAGAAAGATGGGAGGAGTTTTGAACCACTTTAGAAATGTTTCTTGCCCCCTAAAACCTCCACATGCCAAATTTGGTTCAGTTTGCTTGATTAGTTCTTGAATTATCCAGAAATGTATGCTTCATTTGTATGGCAGTCAGACAGACAGACAGACAGAAATCCATTTATATATATATGCTGGACAAATATGTAGTGAAACCACATTTGCAAAGAATAAGGGACCATTTGATTTGGAGCAAACAAAGAAACTCTGTCCATCCTCGGCTCTACGAAATTATTCTGAAAGGACTGTGTATTCCGGCGACTTCAGTGCCATGTGAGCGAATTTTCTCGATGGCAGCAGGACATGTTTGCAGTGAAAGACGGAATAGACTTTCATCAGATAGCATCGAAAAAATCATGTTTATAAACCAAGATATGCAATGAAGGTGATTGTGATGGAAATTTATTAGAGAAAACCTAGAATGAAGTAATAATTTTGCAATTCTATGCACTAATTAATGTTTTAAACTTTATTTTTCACGTCTTCCTTTTTATACATATCCGAATAAATCGAATTTTGAACAAAGTCATCAAGCCGCTCAAATGATCTTTTAATTGAATCCACGGCTCTCAGCCGCTCACTGAAATGAACCGTTTTGACCATCTCTACTTTGGATACTTTTCAATAATTTATCTGAATAAAACATCTATATGTATTCTAAAAAAACCGCTTTTGGGTTGTACTTCTATTACTACTTTTCACTTAACACTCTTCGTATACTCCTTTCAGCAAAATTTTCAATTTTACCAGAAAATGAAACTGTCTGGTATCATTTGAAAAAAAATTTAGCGTACCAGTCAATTTCATAATTCATTTTCAAAGAGAGCATTTCTAATTAGTAAATTGATTTATGGGAAAAATATTTCTAAAATTCGGTTTCGAGTAATGTTGGCTTGGTGGTTAATATCCGTAAAACTGTGGTCCGAGTGACGAACCAGCGATAAGATTGAAAGTTGCTATAATACGGAAAAAAAAAATTTGGATTGTTTTTTTGTCCAATCCAGTTTGGTTTGGGGCGAAAAATGTATAATTATTAGATGGGCAAGTATGACTTTTTACGGATTTTTTCATAAAAAAAGCATTCGGATGAAACATTAAACTGCTACTTTTTAATTCAAAGTATGCTACATCGGAAGTCACAACCTTGACTCATCACGGATTTCACACTGGTAGAAGTCTGGTCGTTTCAACACGATCCATTTATCAAGTCAATTTTGATCACTTCATAAGATCGCAACAGCTCTTCAGTAAGGGCTGACGTCATGGATCGGAACAAATAATAATCTGAGGGAACAATGTCCAGACGAGGTAGAATACCCCGGTTCACTTTTTCTAGATAATTCTTGACAGATCTATGAACATGCGGTCTTCCACCATCATGCTGTGAAATTATCTTGTCGTGTCTATTCTCCCATTCCGGTCGTTTTTCCGCCAGAGCTCTATTGAAAAGTGTTTTGTGTAGTCGGAAACGTTCACCAGAGATAGTTTCAGAAGGCTGGTAGTTACGATTGGGTGTCTTGACATTTTTTCGACTGTTTTCCGGGTTTCAAATCAAAACCATTGCTTCTTAAACTTTTAAATTTCTTGAACCACATTTTACTCAAGCTTACCGATGGAGCATATACTTTGTAAGCTTCGACAAGCAAACGATGACTATCAGCTACACTCCGTAAAATCCGTGAAGTCATACGTGTACACCTAATTCATAATTATTAATATTACTACGCTATTGACTTTTTTTAACACTAGAACTACCAACCGGTGGTATCATTTGTTCACAAGAATTTATCTTGAATTTTATTCAATATTCTCTAATAATGTTATGACTCTTTCTAAATATAGTTTATATCCTTCAAAATTTTTATATCTTGAGAACTAAATATCACACTGGTCAAAATGATCGGTTAGGTAGAAAAATGTATGTAAAAACTGTCGGTAGTTCGAGTGTTAATTAATCCCATTTATTCTCTGGTCATCATGACATTATGAACATTATGAACAACACAGCTACCACATGCCCAAAATTTGTTGGCATCCTACAAAATGAGCCTTCTATGAAAATCTAACCCTACCTAAAACTACATATAAATTAAAGGCCATGGAGCTATGACTGATGCATAAATTGGAAAGCCAAAATGGATTCCCAGCGCCCCCATAGATCATTTAACCCTTTTCCGTACAACATCGAGTCTCACTCGTGGTGTACTTGCATAACATAGGCGCTAGAACACTCAGCAGAGTAGTGAAATCTCTTGATGTGTGACGTATTAAATAATACGGGAAGGGGTTATGTTGGTGAAACTGTTACCGCATGATTGTATTATCAAATCAAAATCTCATCATGAAATAAAAAATCGCAATCACGTTCATTCAACGTGTCAATGTAAAATGTATACAAAAGCAGCAACATTTTCCAAGCTCTATTAAGTGCTACCCGAAACAACATTAGCAAAATGCAGGCAGAATGTGCGCACACATTAGCCGACAATGTGTTCCTCGGAGAATATATAGAACAGCCATGATAAATCACTGCGGTCGCCCATCCAGCCGGAGTTTTGACCACCTGCACGCAAATTTCCAACCAAGGCGACCAATGGCTTTTGGTCTGAGTGGTGTGCTCCAGCTCTATCTAATGACGTTCGTATATTTTCATCCGCAGCGAGGAGCAGAAAAACTGTCCATTTATCCTACAAATAAATTTTATAATTCGACAGAACATTTACAGTTTTATTTTGACAACGCATTGGATGTGAGATGTCCCATTTAAAACAGATGTGGGTGGAGTGTACCGTCTGGGTCTGACGTAGTTCGTTTTACCGTCTTCCTTTGAACTCAAAAAATTGCACAATTATACACCTTGAAGAGAAGGATGTGCTTTTCGGGTTGAAACAAAAGATCAATGCGCATGCTTCGTGATTTCTTCTTGTAACATGTAAACAATGCAATCCAGGATGAAACATAAAATGCATAAAACGAAAAGGTTAGCTTGGCGTGAGAACTGACGAAAAGTTCTATTGTTTCTACGGAGATTGGCGGAAAAAGCAAACCAACTCATGAAACAAAGTTTTTTTTTGCTATACATTCCTCATATCCAATAACCATTAGTGTTATACATGCGCGCTAAAATTGTTCAAAAACAAAATAGCTCAGAGAATAATGTATGAAGCATTATTAAAAAAAGGTCCGTTTGTTGTCGATAAACTATTCTTCGGAGAATGAGATGTCTCTTGTCTCAATACAACAAATTCAGGACTGGGAATCAAATGAAAAGAGTGCGATCAATATTTGCGATACTAAGAAGAAGAGTAAACTAGTGTCATATCATTGCTCTAGACAGATATCTCAATAAATTAACAATATTTTTAGTCGTTGTTTGCTATTTTCAAGAATAATACAGCAGTTTCCACATTTAAGGCATGTTGTACCAAACATATGGCATTGACCTTATATCTGGCATTTCTGGTTCAAATTAAGGTGGCAAATTTTAACAATCCCAAGAAGCGAGCTTTTTAAATGTATAATTCCTGGTACTTTTGACGTAGAATTACGTCCAGTGTTGCCACACGTACAGATTTATGTGGAATGGTACAGATTTTTTCGTTATTTTTGGTACAGATTCTGTACTATACAGATTTTTTCCATTTGTGAAATTTCCTACATTTCAACAAAGCAACATTAAGGTACATGACAACTTTTACACCGCAGTATTGCTTGTTGCTGCTGATCATAAAAGTATTCACAATGCAATTATTGATCAGTTTCATAAGGACGAAATTCCTTACAAGGATGGTCTGAAAGGATTCGCGTCGGAGGGTGCGACGTATGTTTTGCCCCAGATCATCAGATTGAATCGTTTGTTCCATGCTGAAAATCCTGAATTCACGATAACAGATGAAGAGCTGAAAGATTTTTATTTGATCATTTTCACTAACATCTGCGAGAAATCTTACGTTGTTTCGATGTCCAATGATATTAATAATCGAATTTGGAATAGCAGCAGAAAAAATTATCAGAACAATGGACAGCGAAAGGCAGATCATTTCAAATGATATTTGTCGCAGTTTTTTCGTGTAATTGTTCAAACAATTGATAAAAAAGATTCGATTTTGATGACGCTCAAGTCTACGGCAATGTTAAATCCCAGAAACTTTTCCAATTTAACTAACATTAACGTTGTGTTAGAAGATTCTACAATGGGAGTGTACAAAATGTGGAGAATTAATTCTGTAGCCAAAAGATAAAATTACTCCGTAAGAATCACAATTTCAGAAAACGAGCATTTGCAGGGTTGGTGGACAAAAATTGGATGCCTGGAAATAATTGACGGTTCGCTCGCATTTACGACGCATCGATGCCTTGTTTGTAACATTCTCCCTAGGCCTCACACCTCGGCAACCGTCGAGCGATTTTTTTTCAGAAGAGAATCAGAACAAAATAGACTTTGAAATCGGTTCAGCAACGATACGATGAACGCTATTTTGAGATCAAAGGATTTGGTCAAACATCATGGTGGCAGCTCGAAAATTTAAAAAAAATGATAGTATGCAATCTAGATTGAAAAAAAACTGTGTAATCATCAAACACACGAATGACTTGCAAATGTAAATGTAGTGTTTGTAGTAAATAAATGAGTATTTTTTTTTCATGCTAATAAAATAGGTTTTTCTCTATAACGAATATTTTCGATGGCACAGATTTTTGGAAAAAGTACGCTTTGGCTTGATTATTCAAAACGACATTGAAAGATATGTCTTCACATCTTCAGCTCACTGAACTTCTACGCATACCGTTCGATGATTAGGTAAAACGTTGATAACCAATTGCTGTGATAACGTCGATTGATTCTACAATATGAGTTCAATGTGCATGTCAAAATCGAAAGTGATCAAGCGAATTCGCGGTTCGAGAAGTACTTGAGGGATGCAATAACTTAAGAGGGAAATGTAAAATACAATGATTGTTTGGCAGTTCACATATTTTGGAAGTCCTAGGCATCGTACCAAACGTTAACGGATAACGGACGGACTTATTCATTAAATCTACTCGTAACAAAGAACGTAATCTATCACAATGCATGAATTGATCTTACATGGTATTTGTTCAAACTCTTTACTTACAAAGCAAATAGTTTCGTTCAATCAATAATTTAACGAATACAAACAAATGATTACTAAGCCGGCGCATTCCTATGTCAACCTTTCGGTCATATAAATATAACGCACCCATTTTTTTGGCAAAGTACAATTGGTATAGTATGTATCTAGCATAGGTGTTTTACCTTAGATCTACCGGTTATAAGAAAAAAAAATTGCATGCAATTTCACTGAATTTTCCCTTTGCGAAAGGATGAACACACACCTTATTAATATCACTGCACATCACAAATGAAACAAAATCACGAAATCTGGTTATTCAAATATGAACACATAACTTGATGTCGACAGTTTAAAAAGTTGGCAAAAATCGCTCAATTCATCAATCGACTTCATCACCTGCCCATACGAATTCTCAGATATCATTCTGAGCCACCGCACAATTGTGAAATTATTTTGTTCACTTAAACAGCATTGGTATTATTCATGTCCATTGAAATCTAACACCAAATCTATTCCAACGTATGTATTTTAGGAGATTTTCAAGTTTTTCATGTCCCGATTGCACTTGCTATTTGTGCTGAGAAAAATACATGCAACCAAAACCAAAACATTTCGTTAAGTTTCAAATCTCACTTGTGGTAGGTGTGCGACATTAACCCTTGAATGCAACGTTGTCAATTAGGATGAATAGCAATTTAGAGTGAAAACAGTTTGTTTCTAGGTCATGTGGAGTCAATTAAATTTATTTTTTAAGTGAATTTTGCCTAAAAAATTGTTGGTTGTGGCCAATACCGCGTAGAACCCGAAAAACGCTATTTTTGACGCAGGACTACGTCTATCCGGAAGATATAGGGGATAGAATAACAATTTACGCACTTCACAAGTAGGAAAAAATTAAAGATTTCGGATGCTTAAGTATTTCTTAATAGATCACAAAGTTGTTTACATCAATTGGTAGTAAATATTTCTACGCATCTATCACAATAAATAACATTTTATTTTTTAAATAAACAATTGAATAATTGTGATTTGATTGGTCCAATTTATGCTCCTCAATTTTGACTAAAAGGAACAACTAGACCAACAGCCAAATACAATTTGAATGGGTTATGAAGAACGCACTTACGAATACAAACCCATATATCGATGGTTTGAAGCAACTTAATATATGTACACAGCGGCGTGGTGTGCGGGTGGCAAACCCGGCATTTGCCGGGGGCGCTGGGGCTGGGGCGCTGTCTACCCTCACTACGATGCTGTATGTACATACACTTCTCACCGTTCTACGCTCTTATGGAAAATGTTTTTCTGGTAATATTGTCGGTCTCGGTTAACGTAGCTGCTATCCCTGGTGGAAAAAGAAAAAAAATCAAATACCAGGGGATTGTCATGTATAGCATATCAAAAAACTCATAAGGAATTTCATTTGGTATGGAAATGTCAGAATCTGTTCGCAGCAAAAAAAAACTAATACATCACTCGCTGATGATTCTGGCATTGCAGTCATTGTACCGAACTGAGGCCATAACAAAGCAGGTGTTAGGGTTCTGCGCCACACAATTTTGAGGAGAATCATCATAGGCCATGGGGGGTCTTCGTAGCCACTTGGTTTCGCGTTCGCTTAATAAGCGATCGATCGTGAGTTCAAACTCAGGGCCCTCAATTGACCATCTTTGTGTTGTTATAGAATAACTACGTCCACGCAACCATCATCAGCTATGGAGATCGATCCACGGTGGAACAAAGATCGATTCATCCATATTCATCTGCAAGAAACATCGGGCTGCTGTTCTATAAATAACCCAACAATGATCGATTTCAACTGTCTCCGCTGTCCGGTCTGCTGAACAATGGAAGAACAGATAGAATACCCTTACGCCTAAATGGCTACTACAGTGTAATTTACCATAATGTAATGGAACAGAAAAACCTAACGCCTAAATGGCTACTCTACTACTGTGTAATTTACAATTTATAGAAACATAATTATATGCACATGTACACGATAAAAACGCGGCTCTGTTGCAGATAAAATGCTAATGAGCCTGATAAATAAATAAATGGGATAAAAAAAAATCATAGGCCATGGGTCGGCTGACTAAGAAAATAAATGTCGTTCTGGAATTTTGTGTGTGTGATTTGGTTTTGCGTGTCAGTAGCAAAACTCTTTCCATCAAGGATATTCTTCAGAAAAACCTGATTTTTTCTTCAAACTGCGCGGTTTTAAGTATTTTTCTACGCTGAAAAGTTTATAAAATCATCATTTTACATTGTTTCATTCATAACACATGGAGAATGGTTTGGTGCTTCAAACACTGCAGATCCTTCTCGTATCAGGCTAGGCGCAAATTGAGAAACGTATAGCGCTCGTAAACGAACACGAGACCACCAACACGACTCATACGTGTCACAAACGTAGCGTGGTGGAGCGCATATTCAGTCGCAGTTTGGTATAAATAACGTGCCACTCGCATATAATGTCTGATTCACACAGATTACGCGATATATTTATTTACTAAGGGTGGGTTTAGACTAGTGATATATTCATGTGAAGAAATATGATGAGATTTATAGAAATCGCATCAACCGTTGACACTAGCGTGAACTTCTATAATGAATATATTCATATTTTCGGTGAATTTATTCACCTGAAGTAGAACTGCATTCAACTTTAGTGATTTCTCACCAGTGAGAAATTCACAAGCGTTTACATATGCTGAATTTATTCAAGTTATATATACCTCGAATAAGTGTATCATATTTATTCTCACCCGTTTACACCTATTTTCACGTGAATAAATCCATCTATAGCTATAGATCTCCCTAGTGTAAACCCGCCATAACACAATCACCCGACCAGTACGACCATACAGTGCCAAACTCACGGCGCTATATGATTGTTCACCAACACAACCACCACAACCACCACAACCGGCACGACTAGCACGAGAAACTGTGGTTCAGCCACAGCGTCACGTGAGTCGTGTCTCACGAGCGCTCCACCATCTCGCGTCATCTGGCCAATTTGCGCCGTTCTATCTGTTTTCGTTAGCCACAAAAAGTCAGGAGGGTTGTGTCCAAGACACGACCGCATAGTTGACGTAGGATTCCGTTAGGCTATCTACTGCATGCTGACTTTGGATATGTTTGAAGAATTACATTGTTAAACTCTTCGATAATGATCTGGTTGTTAGGTTTTGTTTGTTCACTCCACCAGTGTCCATAACCGAGTGATAATGATAGAAGGATGGTGTTTAGTCATTAGATGGTGCGTATCACGTACCAAAGCCGCCCTCTGTGGTCCTGGACGAGGTGGCTAGTGTGTTATGTGTGTTATGTGTCATCAATGTAAAATAAGATAATTATCATTATCGAACACAAGTTTTCTCACCAGAAAAAAGTGTTACTTTAGTATACAGAAAATATATTTGAAATGGAAAAGGTAATTTTATTTATAATTTTTTATATTCAGAGTGTTCATTCGACCCATTTCCTTTTCGCTTTAAACCCTACGGAAAACGATGCTACATGCTACAATGCGAATTTCAATTGGGCTGACAACACCCAATATGATATGTAGAGCATAGGTGAAATCACCTTTTCGAATATTCCTTCATTTTTCCAATTTTGCTCGTCGCATGAACTTTCCTTGCGAGAAAAAAAAACATTCATATTTCAAGTCATTTTAACACAATAGCTACCATGTACAATTTTACACTTACAGTTGTGCTAAAAGTTTTACAATACATGATCGGTCATTGATATGAAATTTCACAAAGCAACCAACATAAAAATTCCAAATTAAAATTTTATTTATATTCTATCAAGCATAAGTTCTATTCAGTTCATTGAAACATCATACTTCAATCAACCCATCGAAAGATTCTTATTGGAACGAAAAAACACTCGTTCATCGCTCCCAACTTATTCGCCAGCACGTATGCAATCAGCAATGCCCACGCTAGTTACAATGAGCACTATCCATTTGTGCGCGTCGTTAGTTAAACTATCGACCACAAGGGTATTAACATGCTGATTTCCCCTAGACACCTTGGATTTGAAATCTCTGGAATACATGTTGGTGGGGAAAAAATCTCCACCTACTTTCATGTATCTGCAATGCCAATTTCCCCCAGGCAGCTTGGTTTTGATGTCTCTGTTAGAGAACACATTTCGATGGAACAAAAGCTCCCCCTACTTTCATGTGTTTGTAATGCCGATTTCCCCCAAGCAGCTTGGTTCTGATGTCTCTGTTAGGGACCCGCCGCATGTGTTTTCAGTTTCGACCAATCAGAAATGGGTATTTCAGTTAGGATAAGGGTTGAGATTTTTCATTTGTTTGATAGTTAGTTTCATGACGTATATTATTTTATTCAATGTAAAAAATTGTTATGGAGTGCCGAAATTTATTGACGCAAAAATCTCATCAATCCATCGTGAAATGACTGAGCAATATGTTCCCGAAAGACGTAATCCTACGTCAAAACAGGCGTTATATCGCGCCAAGTTACTCGCGCTATACGCGTCTCAATTTGCGCCTGGCCTCAACCAAACGCGGATGATCGGGGTTCTACTGTATTTCAGTTTTATCATTCTGTTTGAACTGCGTACCTGCCTACAAAACTTAACGAAAAACAATTGCATCCCTACATTGAGATTCTTTTGACATCATAACAGTTGATATGTTGGTAAACATTCGCGGTGAAACAGTAGAAATCGTAGATAGCAACAGAGATTGTTTCCGAAGTGCGCGTTAATTTATATCATTTCAGCATGAGCAATACAGTACGCCTTGCTTCATTTTGTCGACTTTGCTTGTCCAAAACATCGAACAAAGTTCCCATCTACGGCAATGGAGTGTCGCTGGAAAATCTGCTGCAACTGATCGAGATAAAGGTATACCAACAATAATTTCATAGGATTTGTTATCAATAATTGCCTTTCACAGATTGATCCTGATGATGAACCAGATGCGGTGGTTTGTTTTGATTGTATGGTAACTCTGGAAGGATTTTATCAGTTTAAAGAACAATGTCATGTTAACGATGAGTTCGTAAGAAATATACCAAAAAACGTCGATTCGAACAATACTGCAGAGGAGGAAGACGATGAACTCAGCTGCGACTATTTAGATGAGGTCGAAAATGAGTCCAACAAAGATTATGCTGATAACTATCAGGAAGTGGAAGAGGAGAATGAGACTGTTAAATACGAGATAATGCAGATTGAAGAACCGGAAGAACCTAAAGTACAACTCAAACGGAAAGCAATATCTCCCAATTCAGACAAACTAGTCACAAAACCACCCAATGCAAACAGTAAGATACAATCTCCAGAGACGCTTGATGCAGAGGTAATTGAACAAAAATGTGCTAAACTGCTCGTACCGACGAGACCATCCAAGGGGCCCACTATCGACGATTTACAAGTGCTTGCCGACTCGTATCCGGATTATTTCTACTTCGAGAAAGGTCCCCGCTCGGTGTATTTCACGTTGGTATTCTATGGAGAACGTTACCATTCGGCTCTTTTCACGGAACGCTTCACTTACTGGCAATGTATCCACCGTCGGAAATATCAGTGTCCGGCCCAAGTCTGTGTCACGAACAATTACCAGAAGTTCGAACGTAGATATGAACACACACACGGAGAACTGCCGGAGAAGGAAGGGAAAATTTTCACACCATTACAAGCGTTGCCTGAACTGTTTCAGGCTTGTCGGAAGATCGTCATCCAAGTGAGTATTTGTAAATAACTGTTAGAAAAGTCGAGATTCATATTTGCAATTGCAGAAACGTGCGAAACGACGACAAAAGTTGCTCGATAAATACCAGTATCTGAAAACCAGTGAGTCTGAATCGGATGAACCAGAAGCCAGAAGGATAGATGAAAACCACATCAAAGAGGAAAATGAATCCAATGAACCAAGAAGAACAGCGCGGGCGAGAAAAACTATCAAACAGGAAGGCTTCCAATATGATGACGAATGATACAATGAACAATATTATGTTAAGATGTTTTTTTTTTATCCAAAATATATATTTTATTAAGGCTCATATGGCGTCAGCCTAACGGGGCCGGGAGTTCAATATTTTGACAATGTTTGCTTACAACTATGTTAGTAATATGTAACCGATTACTCGCGGTTGACTCGAGGTTAGTATTACAAGTGTTCTCATAATTGGTATGTCTCAGTCTTCGATGCTCTGTACGTGTGCCCGAAACGGGATACTTCCTATTGGGATGCAGCTGACCATTAATCAGCAACGCCCCCCTAGTCTGTACCCCATATCTAGCGTGGTGCGTCTTTCTCGACTCGAGGAATCCAGGATAGAATGGTCACTAGCCGGCGCAATCATCAGCTCGTGTAGAGTTGTCATTTGGCTCTTGTTGAATGATCAGTGGACTGCACAACCTTAGGCCCGTGCATCTGTAAAGAGTGTGTGAGAGATGTTGTTTTAACTGATTTTATATGTTTTTGCATGTTTCGCCTTGATCGATGGGTTGAAACGAATGGCCTACTCTCAGATACACAATATGGGTTCCGCAGGGGCAAGGGGACGAATGATTGTCTTGCGTTGCTTTCTTCAGAAATTCAAATGGCTTACGCCGGAAAAAAACAAATGGCTTCAGTATTCTTGGACATAAAGGGGGCCTTTGATTCTGTTTCAATAGAGGTTTTGTCAGACAAATTACACTCTCGGGGTCTGCCGCCTCTATTGAATAATATGTTATATAACTTGCTTTGTGAGAAGCATTTGAACTTTTCTCACGGAGATTCGGCAGTAAGTCGGTTCTCTTACATGGGCCTCCCCCAGGGCTCATGTTTAAGCCCCCTTTTGTACAACTTCTATGTAAGCGACATCGACAATTGCCTTACACAAAATTGCAGCCTAAGACAACTTGCAGATGATGGAGTGGTGTCTGTCGTAGGATCTAACGAATCCGACCTGCAAGGACCCTTACAAGATACTTTGAACAATTTTTCAACCTGGGCCATTGGGCTTGGGATCGAATTCTCCACGGAGAATACAGAGATGGTGGTTTTTTCTAGGAAGCATAGACCAGCAAAACCAAAGCTTCAACTTTTGGGTAAACCGATCACTCATGCTATGTCATTCAAGTATCTTGGGGTCTGGTTCGACTCCAAATGTACTTGGGGGCCCATATTAGGTATCTGAGTAAAAAACAGGAAGTGGGTTATATCTATGGTATAACCGCAAGGGTGACGTAGGACTATCGTTGATTTAGAGATCATTTGTATGAAGTTGAATCTGAATTCATTCTGAATGAATGAATATTTGGAGAACTTCGAAAACGAGAGCGTTACGTTGGAGGCACAAGGTTTTATGCATCCAATATTGGATACGGAAATATCCTACTGATGGGGAAGAATAATCTTCAGAAGCTATCCTGTTGATTGCGATTGATTGAAAAATCACAAAACCTAATGTATTTGGTCACAGTGATACATGGATAGAAAACATTAAAATAAACTCTTTCATATGAATGTAATTTTAAATTCCCAGAGGTACTGGCAGAATATTTTCAGTAACGATTAGATATTTCCACATTTTCCTCGATACTGGAAGCCCACCAGTGGTTAATGCTAACTCGATAACCATCTGTTAATAGCACTTGATTGAAACATATTTGGTCACAGTGTTACATGGATAGAAAACATTCAAATAAACTCTTTCACATGAATGTATTTTTAAATTCCTAGAGGAACTGGCAGATTATTTTCCGGATCTTTCTCGATCCAAACGGAAAGAATTCCGTGCGTGTATGTGTGTGTGTGTGTAGCGGCTGCTTCGAGATCTTCCCGGGGAACCGTTTGTAGCATCACTCTCCTCCTGATGGATTCCCTTCTGGCCTAAGGTGCACAAACAGACTCTTGGTGACACCGTTCATCCGCGCTTTCATGATAAATGAAGAGCTTCACCACAACAGCGACAACATGCTCCAATCGCTGTTCAATTAGAACTGAGTGGATTTCCGAGCGGCGCTCGCTTATATACCGATTGGTGATTTCAATAGCCTATTTTGAAAGCAAATTTAAGACTATTGAAACAAGTTTTTGGATCAGAAAGTAACAAGTATAGAACGCGTAGACATTTTATCTTTCGAATGAAGTGTTTATCATACCATTTCGTTCAGTTGTTTAGGAGCTATTAACACTCAAAATCTCGGTCTCCGGCGTAACGCTTTCGTTTTCGAAACTTTGATTTTACACCCCGGTATAGAAATGAAAGACGTAGTCCTACGTCAAAATGTCAACAAAGAATAAACTTTCTCCGTACAATTACCGGCACCTGGTGGGGAGCCCATCCCGAAGATCTTATAATGTTGTATCGAACAACAATTCTCTCAGTGATGGAGTATGGCAGTTTCTGTTTTCAATCAGCTGCCAAAACACACCTCATTAAACTCGAGCGAATTCAGTATCTTTGTCTCCGTATCGCGTTGGGATGTATGCCCTCAACGCATACCATGAGTCTCGAGGTTTTGGCAGGCCTACTCCCACTAAAAGATCGCTTCAATTTATTATCTCTTCGGTTCTTCATACGGTGTAAGGTTATGAACCCATTGGTGATCGGAAATTTTGAGCAGCTGATCGAGCTAAATTTTCACTCCGGATTCATGAGTTCATATCATGAATTCATCTCCATGCAGGTTGATCCTTCTTCGTATATTCCCAACCGTGTTTGTTTCCCTGACTACATCAATTCCTCTGTGCATTTTTGTGATCAATTGTGATAATATGTACTTTACTGATGGGTCCACTATAAACGAGTCCACAGGATTTGGAGTGTTCAACGAATTTTTTAGCACCTCACACAGTCTTCAGAATCCTTGCTCAGTGTATATTGCTGAATTGGCAGCAATTCATTGGGCGCTGGACAGCGTCGCCTCACGACCTGTTGAACACTATTACATTGTAACGGATAGTCTTAGCTCTGTCGAAGCTATCCGTTCAGTGAGGCCGGAAAAGCACTCGCCGTACTTCCTTGAGAGAATACAAGAAATTTTGAGTGCTTTATCCAGACGCTTTTATGTCATTACCTTTGTCTGGGTCCCTTCACATTGAATCGAATTTAGAAAACTCCCTTCGGACCCGAGGTAGACAGCCCAATGTACCGGTGAGAGATGTGTTGGCTCGGTTAGACCTCGATTACATGTCCCTAATATATGTTTTCCTTAAAACTATCGATCTTCGTGTGTGATATCCGTACACCCTTATCCTCTCCTTTTTTTTCCTTCGCGAGCGACTGTTTCCCTTCTGACTAACTATAGAATAAGCTGAAATGTATATACATAATAGATATAATAATAGATTTAAGAATTGAGTATGATGAGCGTGAGTGTGAATGCGAGTGTGAACATTGTACAATATGCTTATATCCCCTCCTTTTCCAAAAGAAACTATGTCACCCTTCTAATCTCGAGTCGACCGCGAATAATCGGTTTCCTACTTTATTAACCCTAGATTTAAGGAAACATGTCGATATATACTAATAAAAGTATAGCTAAGAGTTCGGCTCCTTTAAACCTATGTAACTGAGCCTGTAAAAATAAATGACTTAAATAAATAAAACAGTTCAATGAGTCAAATTCCGCGGTTGACCCTAATACAGATGTGTCAAATCCAGAGTTTGTAGGCCAGCCATTAGAGGAGGCTGTCATTGACCAGGATGATCGAACAAATCGAAGCAGATCGCAAAGAGAAATCCGGAAGCCTAAACGATTCGATGGTTGCATTTTTGATTATTGATTCGATATCTATATTCATAGAAGAAGAGATGTGGTAATGTTATCTGTGGGATAGATATTTGGAAGTAGTCCATCTGAGTGTGTAATCTATGCTAATAGGATATGTCAGAAATATAGAGAATTGGCGAAGGACTCACACGCGTTATATTTATTGTAAATCTGAAATACAACACTCTTCATTGATTGTTACCCTTTGACCCTTTACAATATCCTTTTACTATAATATCCGTTTACTATAAATTGTCTAGTACTTCTACAAAAATTCGTCCTAATAATATAAAATTATTTTCAGACAAGATTCAAGTTCAAGATTCTTCAAGCATTTGGAAATAACATGTTTCTCCGGTGCATGGAATACATGTTTGATACAGAGAGTATTACAAAATAAAGACAGCTCAAATCGGACCATTCCTTCCTCGGGTTTAGGACACACCAACACATTTGGCCTTTTATTTTTGAAAGAGGATATAGGAATGCGTTGTTCCGTCTGACAATACTTTTCCACTTTCGAACAAAAATCAATTTCGTTAGCGCCAACATCAAATGCACTAACAACGCTTTGCTAATTGTAGAACATATTTCAATTTTCCGAATTGTCCGATTTTTCTCTCCACTATAATGATCTACGGGAAGAGACGAATACAACGGAATATAGATGATTCAAATTGAACCATTCCTTCCTCGGGTTTTGCGCTTACCAACACATTTGGCCTTACATTTTTATTTATAGATAAAAGATATGGAAAACCGTTATTTCGCCTGAAAATTCATTTCCACTTACGAACAACGATCAATTTCGATAGCACAAACATCGAATGGACTAACAACGCTTATTATAATGTAATTTTCGAACATGTGGGAATTCAATTTTCCAAACTTTCCGACCTTCCTTCAGAGTTTTCCGAAAATTTTCCGATTTTTCTCTCCACTATATTGATCTACGGGAAGAGACGAATACAACAAAATAAAGAAGGCTAAAATCGGACCATCCTGTGTAGAGGGTGAATGTGATCCTCTTATTACATCCAATGTATTTCGCTTGTAATGCTTTTATACATACCGTGCCTATGCGACGCATCCCTGCCGCCCATATTTAACCCGCTTTGCGGTTGGCTCCAACCCTGCATCGCCCAACCCAACCACGCAGCACGGGCTCTTGGCCTCGGGCATTCTGTCAGCGGTGAGGGCAAGACGTGTGCTCGGCGGCCAAAGCATAAAGCATCTCCGAAATGGCTGGTCTATTTTGGTGGCTAAAATCGCACACATCCCTTCAGGTTTTCCGCTTACCCTTACATTTTTTATTTATATAGATATCAGGAGTCTGCTGGACTGCCCATCTTACAACTTTTTCGGCCTCAACATGATCAACGACTTCGCGAGAAACAATATCCTTGCAAATTTCCGAATACACTGGCGTATTTCGGACAGTGTCCATACACATCTCTTTTGTATATCGCATCCGTCAAATGTTGTGTTCGAAACAAACGAATGTAAAATATTCCATCAAAATTAAATCGATACTTTCTGTATTCTGTTGCTGATAGATTGATAGTGACGTGTTTTTATGCACTCATTTCTCTGGATCCTTCATTTGCAGCTTTTCCTAATAAAACGATAGGGTCTTGGTATCACTGGTTTCCTTAGGCGGCTCGCACACCGAAGCAATAAGCAACTTGCAACTGTCAACATGCAATAAGCAATATTATCGCCAATGGATTTTTACATTTAATTTTTGTTGATCTCGCACACCGACGCAATACGATATCGCTGTCGCCTTTACAGAGCAACACATGTCGCTAGCAACACGGTGTGTCGGTTGAAGAGCAACTTATTGCCCATATTTTGACAAGTTTCGTACATTAAGCCGATTATTGCATAATGTCAGGGGTTTTCATTGCTCTGGTATGCGAAGAACAACAAAATATGTTGCCTGTTGCATATTGCGTATTGCAGTTTGCTAGTTGCTTATTGCTCCGGTGTGCGAGCTGCCTTAGAGTTACAGTTGGATAGCAATGATATGTTATATTTTCTTACTATTTCGGTAGATTCCTCGTTTCCCTCAGTATTTTCATAGCCGTCACCATTATACACTGACTCCAGGAACTCCAAATCACAGAATTTTGGAGCGTTTGGAGCGTCATCCATCTTTTACCTAAAAAATGGGTGGGTTATATCTATGATATAACCGCAAGGTTGGCGTGGGACTGCCTTAGCTTAGCAATCAATTTATGCATTGTGATAGATTATGTTCTTCGTTATAAGTAAATTTAATGACAGTTCTTTTACGTTTGCTATGATGCCTAGGACAAAATATGTGAACGGAAGAATTTTCAAACGATTATTTTATTTTACATTTCCCTCTGAAGTTTGTATCTCTCAAGTGTACGAACTTCTCGAACCGCAAATTTATTTGATTTGATGAACTTCAGGCACTCAGTTTAGATTTTGACATTTATGTCGAACACATATTGTTTAATCATCGTTTGACAACGGAGAAGAGAGCGGATGCCATTCTCAGGGATTCGCACGGCACGTATGTCGGATTCCAAAATTGAGAGCGAATTGAACTATCGACCAATAAACAATCGTCGTATGGTCGCAGGTCAAAGCTAGCCAGTACTGATTAAACAGACGGTCGATAGTCTGCCGAAAAACCAGTTTGAACGCAATCGGGAAGCCCATCGAACTTTTTATCGGCCGATACTGAATCGGTGTAGTGTGCGTATATGCATATCGGTCCGTACTGATTAAGTCGGCCGATCAAACTATCGGCCAACAAAAGTCTTCAGTCTGCGGGGGCACATTTCAGCCGGATCAAAAATACCCCCGACTTGCATGAATTTGCAATGCCAATTTCCCCATGCTCCAAGGATTAGAAGTCTGTGTTAAGGAAACATATTCCAGTCGGAACAAAAATACTCCCGACATGCATGAATTTGCAATGCCAATTTCCCCATGCTCCATGGATTAAAGTCCGTGTTAGGGAAACACATTTCAGTCGGAACAAAAATACCCCCGACTTTCATGTATTGGCAATGCCGATTTCTCCAACGCTGCTTGGTTTTGAAGTCTGTGTTAGGGAACACATTTCCGCGCGTGTATGTGTGTGTGTGTGTAACGGCTGCTTCGAGATCTTCCCGGGGAACCGTTTGTGGCATCACTCTCCTCCTGATGGATTCATGTCTGGCCTAAGGTGCACAAACAGGCTCTTTGTGACACCGTTCATCCGCGCTTTCATGATAAACGAAGAGCTTCACCACAACAGCGACAACATGCTCCAATCGCTGTTCAATTAGAACTGAGTGGATTTCAGAGCGGCGCTCGCTTATATATCGATTGGTGATTTCAATAGCCTGTTTTGAAAGCAATTTTAAGACTATTGAAACAAGTTTTTGGATCAAAAAGTAACAAGTGTAGAACGCGTAGACATTTTATCTTTCGAATGAAGTGTTTATCATACCATTCCGTTCAGTTGTTTAGGAGCTATTAACCCTCAAGATCTCGGTCTCCGGCGTAACGCTTTCGTTTTCGAAACTTTGATTTTACACCCCGGTATAGAAATGAAAGACGTAGTCCTACGTCAAAAGCTGAATTGATGATCAGTGAGGTTTTTCCTTGAATTGAATCTCCTCTTGTAAAAAGCGGTGCTTCAAATAGGAAGCTGAAATGACCTCAGAATCCAACAGTCAAGTAAATTGACAATATAATTTGCTGTCAAAAAACCACATGAATTTTGTCCATGGAAAATTGGTTGTCTCTCGACTAAGTTATATGGGCCTTCCACATGGTTCATGTTTGCGCCCTCTATTATATAACTTTTATGATAATGATATCGACAATTGCCTTTTGGGTCATTGCACGCTACGACAATTTGCAGATAATGGAGTGGTTTCCATTAGGGGATCCTCCACCGCCGATCTGCAAAGTCCATTCTAGGATACTTTGTCAATTTGTCCACATAGGTTCATACTGGGTATCGAATTCTCCACAGAGAAAACAGAGATGTTTGTTTTTTTTCTAAAAAGCACAAACTCGCAAAATTTTCGCTCCATTTATTCGGCAAAGCAATAACCCACTCTATGAATTTCAAATATCGTGGTATCTATTTCGATTCTAAAGTTACCTGGGGGAGACAGATTGCGTGTCTGAAACAGAAATTTCTACAGAGAATCAACTTCCTCAAGACAATCACCTCTATTCCGGTTCACGATCGGGTTTGAAATTAGCAAAATGATGCTTTTTGTTACCCGTTCGACTTCGATTAAGCACATTTATCAATCCGTTCGTCTTCGAATTATTTCGGAATTTGTTTTCCAGCAGCGCAAGGATGTCAAATTTTCAGACATGTTCGCAATTTTACTGATATTTAATTTTTGTTTTTTGACAAACTCTATTGCACCCTTAAGTGTGCTACACATACAACGTCCCGTCACCGTGAAGTCAACGTAAAGGAATGAAATGTCAAATATTCTCCCATGGAAATCGTATGGTAGCATCAGGGGATAGTAACTTCAAGCAAAAAAGTGGGACCGATTCGAGATTGCTTTTATGTAAACAGTGAACTTTTTTTACACTCTAAAAATCGAACCGACTTGCACTGACAACTGAATGATATTGTCAATTTGTGCGAGATGCCTCAAAACAGCTGGGAATAAATATTGTTTATATACAGTAAGTTACATTTAATGCGACGTTTAGATTATTGAACAGACCTGTAATGTGACACGTTTAATTGGACATTTGTGTAAACATCGAGTTCGGGGACCATGGCGCATCATTAAAGTTGCCACCAGACGTCGACACTGTACCACTCACATCGACAATGTTCAATTACAGGCCAAAATTTCCTCCAAAGCGACACTGAGTGCCTCGGCATGTCGTATTAAATTTAAATTACTGTATTATGTTGTTATTTATGTCATAATGCATAATGTCATAAGCAATGAACACACATTTATTTTCCACTTGCAACAGTATTCACGATGATTGGATGGATGAATATACGACTCCTACATGCATCTAGTACAACTATTGTCATGCGTATATACGATTTACTACAGACAACCCAAAAACGAATGGCGGAAAACGTTCTTAATAATTATGATAATTAATATAGATTCTTGTAAATACATGTATGTTTGGAATATTACGTTAAAAATTATTTTTATGTCAGAATATTTCCGGTTTTAAGAAAAGTGAAAGTTAAAGTTGCTTTTTTTTTATTTTTAACTTTTAAGAACGAAAGATTATCTGTTTGCCGGTCTTTTGAGTTCTGATAAACATAGTGACAAAATAAATTAGTTCAACTTCGTCATTCAATTGCATTTAACTCAAAACTGTAGACATGAGATTATGAACTTGACAAACCAAGCTGCCAAGTATGCCATCCCAGCAAACATTCAATCGTATAACTATCGTATATAGAGCATCGAATATCTGATATTTTGGGTGGTATATGATGCGCCTAAATAGCATATACAGTAAGTTACCTCTAATCCTCGACATACCGAGGCACTACTCAGTGTCGCATTAGAGGTGATTGGCCTGTAATTGGACATTCACAATGATAGTGGTACAATGTCGACGTCTTGTGGCGACTTCTAATCTGGGGCAATACTTCGGGTACCAAACTCGATGTTTACAAAATATCCAATTAGAGATGGAAAAGTCCTATTATTTGTATCCCATTACAAGTCTGTCCAATTAACTAAATGTCGAATTAGAGGTAATTTACTGTACATGCAAGGTTATTAGGCAATACCTAATAACATAATAAGTCTGTTGTCATACGAATATACGATTCATCACTGCCATAAAAAATGGCGGAAAATATTAAAGTAAAATGTTCGGCCCGGGGAATCACCATTTTTGTATGTATATAGAACCTTTATAAACATTATGTTTGTACGAATAGGAATCAATCAATTGACTTTCAGGGACACAAATGTTTGATATGAGTGGGGCCACGCTTATAAAATTGCTCCGATGGAATTTGAACTCCGGTTGTTTGGATTATCAAGCCGCAGCTATCTCGTACGGCTACCTGAAATATGATTCTAGGGCAATTAAAGTTCTTACATATGATACGGAAGAGTTGCACTCGGATACTTCATTCCTGATTGTTTATTGTGCTTTAGTGGAAGTATCGCAAAATTTATATAGAAATGGTTAAATAAAATTCTGTACTACATGTTTCAAGTAATCAAATAACATGAAGTAAAAAATTTCATTCATATTTTAATAATTTAAAACTGCCTTCGGGCCTGCCCAGTAAACATTAAATCGTAAAAAAAATTCGAGGGGTTGTATCAGAGACACGACCGCTTAGAACGTAGGGCTACGCAATCTTTTTTCTTTTGAAATTTGATGGTTTATCATTTCGAATATTATTTGCGAATACGTCGAAATTTCATAAATAACTCTTTAGTAAAAAATTGTTTGCCCTTGCGAGAACAATTCGCTATGATCATATGTCACAATTCGTTTCTTTATATCAATGCACTCTGAGTTTCAAGTGTCTATAATTCAAAAGAAGAAGAAGAAGTGCATCGCCATTCAACAAGCATCAAAAACGGGTCTAACAGATGCATACAGTTGCAGTGCTAAAAATGAAACATCGCAAGAATGACCGTTTATGAAAAATCGTTTCTCGACTCTCGGTCGATACCGTCAACAAAGTTTCTAAGTTCTATGTTTTGCGCAGTGAAAACAAGCTACACACAAAAAAAACAAACACTGATGTTTAGAAGCGACCTAAAATCATTTGTACTCTTCTCTTTTTTCGCCTGCTTTACCATGCCTCGAATGGTTGTGTTAATTGCAATGCCAGATGCACTTCAAGTGAAATATTCACTAACCTTCACAGCTCGAAGGGATACATTAAACACAAAACGAGCAGAATAAGCGACCTTTGTTGTTTCGGGCATAGAAATATTCTGAGAATTTTCCTCAGAGGAGATGCAATACTTATACGCTAGCGACAGCTTACATACTATGCAAGGGTGGAGTTTACTTCGCAGTTTTTTTTTCGATCCCCCTTCGTTGTTTCTGTTCTAGCGGCTGCATAAGTTACCCGTTATTGACAGCTCTGTTCGGGAAAGCACACAAATGGACAGAACAAATGTATGGAAAAATGGGAATGCTTCCCATTTCATCAATTTGAACCATATACAGACTATGGGATTGTAATGTATAGCATATCAAACAAAAAAAAATCTTAGAAAATTTCCAATTCGATTGGTATACAAAACGGTTAAATCCGTTCGTAGCAAAAATAGTTATTAACGTTAGCTATATTTCATAAAAACGTGACCTGTTTTCTGATTTGGCACCCTTAATGTAAGACGTAGTCCTACGTTAAAAATCTAAAATTGGAGGCCATATACATACATCTAAGACATATTACTTGTATGATGTGTATAACTGGCATATGCATATGAAATTGCAGGCCATATACATGTATATGGGGTATATGATGTAATATAAACGATAATTATACGATTTATTATTTTCTAGGATGTATGTATATCGTCTCCACGATTGCATGTATGGGCTGGCTAGGCGCATCATATACATGCAATATATATTAATCCTACTTGTATGTTTGTGAATATAATCCTCAAAATAAAATAATTACACTAAACCTTTATTTCAAACAACTTATACAGTTACCAAATCACGCAATAAACATCAAGAATTGCTGGGAATCTCTTATCAATATTCGTTCAAATTTAAAAATGTGCTTAACTCCAGTTTTGTTGACAACTTTTATGCATTCAATTAAATCGTACGATAAATCATATATAAACATAAACATTCCCACCTTTCATCCTTCATTAAACACCTCGTAGTAGAAATCTGTCAGTATACATACACTCTCCTACGGGTGCTCATACACTGTTTGACCGAAGCCAAATATTTGACTCTTTTTGACAGATAAAATTTGGTCAACGTGTACTGATCAAATATTTTCTACACAAAACACGACAACCAAATATTCAATTATTGGATGCCTAAAATATTTTTTCAGTCTGTTCTTCAAACCTGTCGGTACATGGTTAGGTTACCTTGAATATTTCAGTTGATTTTTTTCATGTTCAGTGTTTGATATTGTTTACTACTGTTGAAAATTGAAGAGTGGCAAACAAAATAGTGTTTGTACAAATATCAAATCAAACCTTATCTGTCAAAAAATATCAAATATTTGACCTCCGGGCAAACAGTGTACGGCCACCTTACGAAACATAGTGGAAAAAAATATATTCGTCGATGTAAACAAGCAGTGAAAAAGGAGACACTTTTCGACGAGTGATTTGTATGAAGTTCCACTGCCGTGGTAGCATTCACATACACAATCGCCGGCAACTTTGACTTTTAGAAAAATCATCTGGCATCTCTGGAGGTGATGACATTTACTCTTGTAAGTTTCTAAAGGGCACTGTTTATATTTTGTGCGCTCTGTTTCATCTGTGTATAAAAATATCAATTTGAAAGCAATTTTCGTGCTCAGGAATATTTTTGTGTACTTTATACAGTACAATAGCTCTCTGGGTTGACTGCTACCGACCGCGTGAGCTGTCCAAACTGAACTACCACAAAACACAAGCTACGCATCTAATTAATCTTTGCTCCCAGGATGACTTCCCGCATCTCATGCTCTACGGTCTTTCCGGGGCCGATAAGAAAACTCGCATCATGTGTAGAGATGTGCCATCCGCTCATGAGCTGTTCCGAAGAATCGACTCTTTGAAGTGAGTTGACGCGGAACAGCTCGCAAAAAAAATCAAACAGTTCTTCAGCTCACTTTGATGATGATGAAGGAGAGAAAAGAGCTGTAGAATTGAAGAGAGTGTGTGAGCTGTAAGATTCAAATGAACTGACCGTCTCTCGCTCTTCGTGTTAAGACATCAGTTTAGTTTCATTTGTCCCTCGTCTTTTCAACTGTTATATTCGCGTTGACGGCATAGAGCTTTGTTTACCAGTTTAGGGGGCGCCAAAAATAATAATTGACTCTCAGGCAGAATGAACACGTTTTTAAAATTCAAATTATTAATGAAAATTAACTTCTGTGTATCAAATGAGTATTCTATTTCAATGAAAAACACTTTGTTTGCAGGCGGTGCAAAAATCTCATAAGATTTTTTTTTTTTTGAAGAAAACTTTCTATTGTAATGTAAAGCCTCAGTAAGAATGTCGGAAATGTTGTACTCGCCGAGTCTGTTGTAAATAATAGTCTGGAATACGTGTTTCAAGTAATTAATAATATGGTGTGAAAAATTTCATTTTAATTTTAACATTTTCAAACTGGCTTCGTGGTTATCGAGTTTGGGACCCAAATTGAAAGTCGGCACTGACAACTGAGCTGAAGAGCTGTTCATAAAGAACAGCTCATTTAGATGAGCTAATATGATCAGAGCTGTTCATCATGATGAGCTGATTTGCACACCTCTAATCATGTGTCTGCTGAGGGAACTTTATGGACCTGGCGTGGAACGTCAACACACTGAAATAGGGAACTTCACAATGGCCTCGAACCGGAAAGTGGAAATAATGACCGTCAGCAGTAACTACCATATCGAGGTGAATCCGAGGATGCCGGAATATATGATGGTGGTCATTTGGCCATTTGGAAGCGTTCGTGGTGCAGTTTATGGCACTGTATAATTAGTGTCTCAACCACGCCTTTGCAATATAAATGGATGATTTTTGAGCGATTCGAGATCGTATTTTTCTTTCATTTCATTGAAAAACTTTTTTTTTTTGTGTTCATCTCACGTTTATTAACTACACTTCAATCGTTCTGGTAATACTTCCCAGCAAACATTAAATCGCATAACGAGCGTATATATAACATCATATGCTCTAAAATTTGGTTGGCATATAATGCGCCTAACTGGCATATGCATGCAAAAGTGGAGGCCATATACATACATGGCAAATGCTTACCAAATTTGTTTGGATGAATATGCAACTTTGACCGGCTATAATAGCGATTATGTTGAATTGAATTGCGATCTAATATGAATATAATCATGAATTGCCAAAGCACCAAATACGACTTTTGCCATACTCATATACGATTTATTACAGACATAGAAAAAAACAAATGGCTCAAAATCTTTTCGTGAAACGTATATTTTAGCCTCACGAATCGCCATTTTTATATAAGAGTATTTATGTTTGTAGAAATAACAATTGTTTGAGTGACTTTTGTTGGGAGTGGAATATGAATGTTTAGAATGGCACAGATTGATGTTTGGTGAAAACTGCTGCGATGTGGGTTCGAACTCCGGTCGCCTGGATTATCATCCACCAGCTATCTGAAATTTTATTCAACAGCAGTTAAAACTTTCGAGTGCATCAGCATTTCATTGACATTTCAATATGATGTAATATGTTCTTTATTAGGATCTAATATGATTTACTGTTTCAAGATTTTCTTCAGCATGCAACACGATTTACTACAGTACTGAATCGATTTAAATTATACGCTTATACGACACACAAACTGCATCAGCGTAATATACGCATTTTTTTTTATCCCATTTATTTATTTAAGGCTCAATAGCATTTTAGCTGTAACGGAGCCGAATTTTAATCGTGTACATGTCACATGGTTATCATATCTATAATCAGCACATTACACAGTTGCCATTCGCCAGTATTCCTTCTATACCATTACATATGGTACATTCATACAGTAGCCATTTAGGCGTAAGAGAATTCTTTCTGTTCTTCCATTATCCAGTGGGACCACCGGACAGCGGAGACAGTTGATTGATCATTGTTGAGTTATTTATAGAACAGCAGCCCGATGTGTCTTGCAGAGCAGAGCAGTTGTATGGATAAATCGATCTTATTTCGACCGTGGATCGATCTCCATCGCTGATGATTGTTACGTGGACGTAGCTATTCTGTAACAACACAAAGATGGTCAATGAGGGTCCTGAGTTTTGAACTCACGATCGATCGCTTATTAAGCGAACGTGCAACCAATGTGGCTACGGAGACCCCCTATACGCATATGATGCGGATTAAATATATTTTACGACAATGTACATCATAAAATTGATGTTTATTATACCGAATTGCGACTTAATTCGATAATGGCATATAATATCGAGTTTTTACATTTTATGCGATTTCAAATATACACGATACATACTTTGATTGATATTATATGCGATTATGATTTATTCTGATTTCTTGTAAGACTTGGCACGTGCAAAATTATACGATTTAATGTTTGCTGGGTTATCTTTAAATAAAGGAACCCTGCCTTGTCGGTTTCTAACCACTATGAAACCGTTACCGGGCTAGAATTGCAACAGCGTAATGTTTTCAAGATTTACTTTTATCATCGGGAAATTCTGGAAAACTGCCACTCTTCAGGCGTGTCAACCTGACCACATTTGGCTGGGATGCTATGGCCAACAACTCGTATGTAGGCAATTCATCCGATTAATGTCATGAAGTTTGAAATGGTTTTCTCGGGTGAGGAATATTTTTCTTTCAAAACCTTGAACACTCTGAAGATGGTAACCACACCCTGTCGGTTTCCTGTAGCCAGAAAGCGATTGTTCAGACATACAACTAAAAATGATCCATTATCGCAATCTTTATTGGTAAATGTTTACAAAACGAAACTTCTCTCAATGGTAAACCGTCACATCCGTTTCGTTGCTGTGTTGTATTAAGGATCTGATGAGTAACCTTCTGCGACCGCTCTTAAATTCAATGAGAACAATTTTAAATCCAAATCTATATCATTTTACAAGGTTTTGCCTTTTATTCCAATGTATTCCATTCCGCAATAAATAATTTTCTGCAGAGACTATAACTTCCAAAACCGTTTGTCGTTTTTGCTTTTGTTTGGTTTAACAATTGTCTGATTGCTGCGATGAAAGTTCGAAATTCACCCCCTTTGGATTTGTTTGAATTTGAGGCGAACGGGCAGAATGCAAAATTTTCGAACTCGATCGGGTTGTGAAATCCAATCGCCAATCGTGAACCGGAATGAGGGTGAATAACTGGAACATGGGGTACCCATCCAGGAGACCTCATAAGTTTGTACAAAACAACGATATTATCGGTACTAGGTACGGTACTAGTTCTGTATAAACTTTCATTCTGCCAGGGCTCATCGATCGGATTCACTCAGAGCACTAGGAAGGCAATCTGACTTACCGGTTAAAAGCATCTTAGCCAGTCGCGACCTCAACCTAATGCTCATTCTTTACCAATTTCTGAAAAAAAATATATTACTGTTTGATTCCTTCCCTCCTCATCAAACCAAACTACCTCACTCGCTCAATCCTCGTTCTAAATCTTAATCCTGTCCAACCAATCTAGTGTTAGATTTAGTTATTGTTAAATTGCTAGTCCTTAATATATAGAAAATTAGTTTTATTTTAAAGTGTAATTTGACTCTGTAAATGTTAGATGATAAGTAATTGAGTCTGATTAATAGTTGAAAATCTAGAAGTGGGTTATATCTGTGATATGACCACAAGATGAACGTAGGACTACCATTGGCTCAGAAATCAATAAGTAACACGCATATAGCTCTTAGAGGTTCATCTTTCGAATAAAGTATTTATCATATCACTTCGTATAGCCGGAAAATAATTATTTACGCTCAAATGAAAAATCGATTCTTCCTCGGAAATACCCAGCGCAACTAATACGTCTTCTCCATCCCCTGACAAATAGAATCATCGGTTGATAGTAGCATTCGATAATGAAACTGCTGCTTTGACCGAAAAAATCATCGATCGAATGTTGCGTACGTCAACAAATTATATTAAAACCACTGCAAGAATATTCTCTACACTATACCAAACATTTCATTTCCTTCGCCATTAAATCCATAGCCATTTGTAAACAATCTGTATCGAATTGTCATACACACTTCTTCTTCGCTAAAGGCCTCGTTCAGTTCGGTTGCATAAACTAAATGGAATTAGGAGAAAAGAACATAATGATTAAGCGAGCGAGCGAGACCATCCTCCCGTCACTTTCTAATCACAACTAAAAGGATTTCCGAGCGGGCACCAACTTATGTACAGATTTGTGTGATTTAGATAGCCTGTTTTCAAGGCAATTTTTATGTTATTGAAACAAGTTTTCGGATCAATAATTAGCAAGCATATAACGCGTAGACATTTTGGGCTTGATCACGATAATCACTTCACGGTGAAAACGAGATTAAATGTATATAGCATTGCATACAAATCATTTCGTTTTCACCGTGAAGTGAGGTTCATGATCAGGCCCTTTATCTTTCGAATGAAGTGGTTATCATACCATTTCGTTCGAACGGCTTAGGGATAATAATTCTCAAAATCTTTCTGTTGCTGTTGTCGTGACGCTTTCGTTTTCAAAACTTTGAACTTACTCCCCAGTATAGAAATGAAAGACGTAATCCTACGTCCAAACCTCAATATACTGAATATCAATGTTGTTTTGATACCTATAAATATCGTTATACGATATACCATAAAGACCATAAAGAGTATCGAGGTTTTTAGTATTCAATTATTTATCACATTAAGGCCAGGCGCAAATTGAGACGCGAATAGCGCGAGTAACCTGCCGCGATATAGCGCCTGTTTTTGTGACTAATGAAAACAGATAGAACGGCGCAAATTGGC
Source organism: Toxorhynchites rutilus septentrionalis (assembly GCF_029784135.1). Classification (NCBI taxonomy): domain Eukaryota; kingdom Metazoa; phylum Arthropoda; class Insecta; order Diptera; family Culicidae; genus Toxorhynchites; species Toxorhynchites rutilus. The sequence goes on from NC_073745.1 coordinate 98,094,410, forward strand.
CAGATGACGCGATGATGAGTGTGGAGCGCTCGTGAGACACGACTCGCCTGACGCTGTGGCTGAACCACAGTTTCTCGTGCTGGTCGTACCGGCAAATCTGTGTGAATCAGACGTTGTATGCGAGTGGCACGTTATTTACACCAAACTGCGACTGAATATGCGCTCCACCACGCTACGTTTGTCGCACGTATGAGTCGTGTTGCTAGTCTCGTGTTCGTTTACGAGCGCTATACGCTTCTCAATTTGCGCCTTGCCTAATGTTGAGTAAGTTGAGTTTTCAAAATGAAGTACAGTAATTTACATTTAATGCGACAAGCTGAGGCACCACTCAGTGTCGCATTTGAGGCGATTTTGACCTGTAATTGGACATTTTCGATGAGAGTGGTACAGTGTCGACATCTGGTGGCGTCCAATTAGAGGTAAAAATGTCCAATTAAACGTGTAGCATTACAGGTCTAGCCAATTAGCAAAATGTTGCATTAAATGTGAATTACTGTATTCGGAATTTGATTCAGTTCGGAATATGAGTATAAACGGTATTATTTTGCAAAAAAATCGTCATATACACCATTTTTTTCTAAGAGTGTAACAAAGTGACAGTGTAACAGGGTGTTCTACACTTCACACTGTAGAAAGAAAATAAACACAACTGACATACTTACGCGGACTAGTTTAATTCTTGTTATGATTTGTATTACGCGTTTGTATGATTCATTCTTTTCGATCATTTACAGATTTTAATGTCAATAACTATTTTCAGCAGTTTATGGAGAAGAAGGAATTGTTCACTGGCGATAGGATTGTGTGGCGCTTGCGTAATATTCTCTTAATTGGACGGAAGGGTGCCCGCATTTGACGAGAATGTCGAATTATCAATTACACTTGAATGAAACCAGTGTATCCATTCCCAGGATTATCACCGTTGATGGTGTTAATTACTACGAAATACTTGTGAAATGCGGTCACGTAATGTGGAGCGTCAACCGAAGGTACAGAGATTTTGATGATCTTCACAATAAACTGGTCCAAGAGAGGAGTGTTGCGAAGGACAAACTTCCCCCGAAGAAGGTTATTGGAAATAAAAATCCAACTTTTCTCAAAACACGCCAGGAAGCGTTGGAACAGTACCTCAAAGAGATGTGTATATTCCTGAAGGTAACAATGCCGAAGGAGTTTGTCGAATTTCTGGAGTTCCATCGGTACGACATCATATTCATGGTGCAGAGCTTGGCCAGTTCTTTCTTCTTGCGCGGAGAATCTTTTTTAGCTAAATCGAAAAAGTATGGATTTTCCGTTCTAGAACTGCACGCAATAAGCGAACGACTTAAAATTCCATGTCCTCCCACCGAGCTTTCCGATGGCAGTCTAAATTTTTCCCACATTCTGGACTTTTGCTCTCAGTTGGAAACATTGATTGTACTGCCCACGAAGAATAGTCTCCCAACGATTCTCTACGATGACGATTCCGATCGGTACGTTTCTCAATCGCTTCATAAACCGATTGGTAGCAGCAATTTGATACCGTCGCAGCTGCGATATGAGCTCAGTGTATTCAAAGGGTTGAACAATCTGATTATCTATGGTGTCTCGACGGAGAATGTCGAGAATGTTGGTACGTATCATTTTTTTGTGAGTGAGAGATGATTGATTGATGGAATATTCTGTTTACCAGGAAACCTCCGTGAAGGATTGGTTAGGATCGAGATCTACAAAAGTAACATCAAGCATGTACGGCAAATCACACTCTGTGATGATATCCATAGAAATAATACAGAAGAACTGGACTGGACCAAGGTAGATCACAATCATTTATTAAATCATTTTCTAATCACATCATTCCAATTTATAGAAATGGAAGAATCTCAAATACGCTGTCTTCAAAAATAATCGACTCTCGGACATCGATCATACTATTCGCCTATTACCCAACCTGAAAGACCTTGTGCTCGACAAGAATCAGATTGCAAGCATCGCCCATCTGAACCATCTCAACAATTTACAAACCCTGAGTCTCCGCTGCAACCGAATAACCGAATGCCACGATTGGCATTTACAGCTGGGAAATTTGGTTAGCCTCAATTTGTCCCAAAATCGAATCCGGGTGTTGGAGGGACTCTCCAAATTGTATTCCCTTGTGAATTTGGATCTCAGCTGTAATCAGATAGATGATATAAACGAGATAGATCACCTAGGAAATTTGCCGCTATTGGAAAACCTACGCCTTATGGGAAATCCAGTTGCAGGGAGTGTTGGTAATTCGTAATGCGGCTTAAATTGACAACAAATGAGAGATACAACTAATTTCGTTACAGATTACAGAGCTCGTGTCTTATCGCGTTTCGGAGAACGTCTGCAGGAAATTTATCTGGATAGTGAGAAGGGAAACCAGGCGGAATATGACACAGCTCTGGTGCTTTCAGCGTTACGGATATCGGCTCGAAATTCACAGAAAAAATTACACAGTCTTCTCGATACGGCTAATGTGGATGAAAATTTGCCCGGAAGTAGCGGCAGCAATGGAAGCAGATAACATTAGTCGTGTTTTTGGTTGATTCGTGTGTACATCCAGTTTTAATTTTAATTTTTTGTCCTGTATAACGTATACATGAAATGTTTCGTATTTTATTATATAACAGCATAATAGTGCAATTCTGATGAGTCGTAACGAAATTTTAATTGCTATTTACATCATTGTTTCTTTCTTGTTTGTTCATTTAATGAATGTTTAATGTACCGAATTCTCCGAATAAAATACATAAATAGTAAACAGTGACCATCCTACAAAACTTTACTTATTTTAATTCCATTAAGGACGAAGCTCTGTAACTGCGAAGCTCCAACAAGATGTAGACTTCGACGCCTTGATAAAGCTATTTTGGAGCCCAAGGAAATATGGTCTGCGTCGCCGGCCAGGATTACAGTAATTTAAATTTAATACATTTTTTTAATTGGACAGACCAGTAATGCGACACGTTTAATTGGACATTTCTAACCACTAATTGGACATTTTTGTAAACATCGAGTTCGGGGCCCAAACTATGGCCCCACATTATTCGTGAAATTTCACCACCAAATCATTATCAAAGAGTTTAACGATGTAATTCTTCAAACATATCCAAAATCAACAGAAAGCTTAATGGAATCCTGCTTCAAATATCCGGTCGTGTCTCGGGCACAATCCTCCTTTGACTTTTTGTGAATGTTTTGTGTTGTGAAATATACAGCCAAACGATTAAGTAAGTGTCGTGTTTTAACTTAAGAATCTCCATTCAAATTTCAAGATTGCAAAACTGCCTTTTTAAAATTTTCGCGAATTTGACGATTGTTTCGAGTTAAGTATGATTAGCGAATGGGCACAAGGTGCGCATAGATCTGCCTTTAGCTTACCGAGTAGTTTGATAGCAAGGCGGTATAATAAGGTGGAACGTTGTGTCAGAACGGCTGTTCAGCCATAACTTGAGTTCGAATTGACAGCGGCCAAACGAACGGCTAGGTTTTTCCGAGGAAGAGGATAACAAATGGCATGCAATGAAAAGTGCATACCGCTATGTGTTTGCTGCGCATAAACGTTGGTTTTGTTTACGCTGTTGGCATCATTGTTGTGTTTCGGTGACCGCTGCAAGTTATTGTCTGCATTGCTGTTTTACGGGACGTGAGGGTTGTTGCCGTTGCTGCTAGGACTGGCAATTCAGCGATTGTGGGAGCTTTGCTAGTGAGTATATGAAAGAGCCACTACCAGCGGGCTTGTGCCGTACTGCTCTAAAGCGGACCTTACACGGTCAACTTTATTGACAATATGATGACATTTGAGAGCATAATGACAGCTGAACATGGCCGACGACGCAGAAATCCGGATTTTCTGATTTTCGAGCATCAATATCGTGACATTTCATATAGATGCATGATGTTGACGTTTTACCTCACGGACTTCCAGACTGAGTTGCCAGATATGCAAGCGCACATTTAATTTTTGTTAGTCTTTTTTGCGATTGCAATTAAAATTTATAAACTACTGAAATTGTAGGAATCATAAATGGAAGCTTTTGGTTTGGAAAACCGATACTTTGAATAGCAAAATACGGTACTTTTCACGATACAAATCAAAACTTCAAAGTAAACTGACAATGTGATGGTGAGAGAGTGGATGAAACTTAACAACGTTTTAGGAATTTTTTAACGTTGAACTCGGTCATTCTTTGCGCTAGTGAGCGGGTTGTGTGTTTCTTCACACTCCGCTATAAAATTTGGAGAATGAGAAGATCTGGGGAAATCACAGATGAAAAAACATCATGTGTTAATTCAAGCTACAGTAGAATCCCGATTATCCGCGGAATAGTCGGGCAAACTCACCGCGATTAACGAATATCGCGATGACCCATTAAAGGACAAAAAAATGCAAACACGAAAAGAGATGTTTCAACATAAAAACTATGTTCTATCAATACAAAAATCAATCAACTATCCATCTATAAGGTCGTGTACACCAGTGGCTAAATAATGTAAAAGCCATGACCACAACAAAAGAGCATGGGCCTACCACTCACTAACAAATTCCGGAAAGGCCTATTGATTTACTATGGAACTCGCAGTCACGAATAATCCGCAGGGCGGATCACCCGCTCGCGGATAATCGGGGTTCTACTGTCATAGTCTCATTTATGGAATAAAAACATTTACTTGCAGATAAAATAACTTGCATATATTTTGGCAAACTAAAATAATCTGGCATCTCTGAAACTGAAAGGAACAGTCTGTATTTGTGAAACGAGTATTATGATGTATTTTTGAGAAGAAAAACCGAATTCTAAAGTGTAAATTATGAATGAAAATTAACTTTTACGAATCAAATTAGTATTCTATGTGAATGCAAATCATTTTTTTTTCTGCAAGTGGTGAGAAAATCCCATACAGAAATTATGTCTGAAATTGACGTTATATTATAATAATACTGTTTAGTAGGAATATCTGAAAATTCAGAGGAAGTAGGTTAAGTTAAGGTTAGGACTACGCGCTTCAACTTATTAAATAATACCAAGTAGATATTTTCATTCAAATTTTACCAATTGAAAATTGCCTTTTAGCCTTCTAATCTGATAGAGAATAGTTTGGATCCCAAACTCGAATGTCGCCACTAGCCATCGCGGATATTTTCGTTGTCTCGGGTTGAGGGCGATATTGACCGTGTAAGGTGGAAAAATATTGATTGAGGTTAGATCAGATGTTGAAAGCCTAGCTGTCACGATATTGAAGACACTTATTGTCAATCCGGTTGATCGTGTAAGGTGCCCATAAGTTCCATTCGTTTTGGTGGCATTAGTCGTTGACAACCAAGCCCCGGGCAAGGGGATATGATCCGCGAGTCAAGATGTGCTACAAATTTAGCTGTCATTGCCAAACCTATCAAATTACTCGGCGAACTCAAGGCAAATCTATGGAACAAGGTGCGCCCATTCGCTAACTAAAAAAAGAATTGTTTTTTGAAAAAAAAATTTATGTGAAATGTAATGATCATGATGATCACAAGGGTCTGAATGATAATATAAAACGTAGAACCCTAAACGTCATATTTAACTCGAAACAATCGTTAAATTCGTGAAAATTTAAAGAAGGTAGTTTTGAAATCTTATAAATAGTATGTAGATTTTTAAGTTATTCGATTACTTAAAACACGTAGTCCTGACGCTTACTTAGCCATTTGGTTGTATATTTCCAAATATTTTACAACACAATAATCACAAAAACTCACCATTATAATATAAAATCAGCATCAAACACAATTTCAGTTTCATATTATTTCACAATTTTCGAGGAAACGTATTACTCTATTACATAGAATACATATTGAATACAGAAAAGTAAATTTTCATTCATTATTTTTTGTTCTAGAAGTGTGTTAATTTCGTTTTCCAAATGGCGCAAATCATTATGGTGCCTTCAACGCAAAGACAATAAATGAAACGCTTGCAGCGTAAAACGTAATGAATATAATGAATATAGCAATGAGTATTTAATAAAGTATCAGTATATTCCACAAATTGTGCTCAATCGTCTTAATTTACTTTTGTGTATTTTTTAAATGGCTGCAGAAAACCACTTCACGTTTTGACCCACCTGGTAGTATGTTAAGTGCCTTGTTTTACACCAGCTTGAGAGTTTGGCAGTTCTCGCGAGTGACAGTGGTCGCAAATTGCATTTGCGACCCGGACATGTTTGACGCTGTCAAATCCTATGTGCTAGTATACGGATGCCCTCAGGCTGTTGACAACCCATTACAATTGAGTGATAGCGATTAGTGATCCCCGATTTTTGAAATTAATCGTTCATCCACTAATCGAATACTTTTGAGTAGTTTCTTATTCGATACGATTAATCGATCCAAATAATCGATTAATCGATTAATCGTCACACTGAGAGAAATAATTAGTTAGACTAATATTTTTCATTTATTAGAAAGCCATCTGGAATCAAAAAAGTGTTCATTACGCCTGAAAATCAATTATTATTTTTTACGCTCCCCTAAACTCGTAAACGAAGCTCATCTCGCATCGACGACATTGAACTTCTTTTAGGAGTTTAGGAGAGCGTCAAAGATAATTATTGATTTTCAGGATAAAACTGCAGTGGCTGTACGGTTTTTTTGCTCTGGGTTTGAATCGATTAATCGATGTAAATTATTCGTTCGCTTCGATTATTGGTTGTGCAGTATTCGTTCGATTAATAATCGATTTCTGTAGGAAGTATTCGATTAATCGATTAATCGAACGATTATCGGGGATCACTAATAGCGATACGCTGTGGATACCCACATTCCGTTTTGCCTGCCAAGATCGGGTCGATGAAATGTCAACAATCGACCTCAAATGCTGCCACCTTGCAATCGAGTTATCGACCTTTCATATGCATTCATCGAACAACTTGACGCCACTTTTTCGCCAACATGTGCAAGACGTCGACCTGCTTGCAGCGCTGCTTCCAGCACTGCTTGCTGCTTGTTTGTATTGGTTTGTTATTGAAAATGAAAAGGAAATACATTGATCGATTTTAATCATTTTATTGAAAAAAAAAAAATAATAAAAATCCATGTATAATAAAAATAAGGTATATAATGGAATCGGTGCATCCGGGTTGTCTGGATTGACGATTCAAATCCGACTGAGTACATTGATGAATACCTCTTTGCCCTCGATGACACAGATATGTGGCTGAGGAGGATTCTTCAATGTGCGTGAAGCACGGGATCTCCGATGGGGAAAATTGCTCGAAATACTATCGATGGCCAGGTCCTGCTGCTGTTGCTGTTGATGCTGTTCCCCGGAATAGCACCCTGGACTTAAAGGATACTGCTGCGGGAAAGCTGATGCTGTTGGCTGGTGTGACAGAAGTGGAAATAAGCAATGTGGTGATGAGGGAAATCATCTTTCTCATTCGCCGATTGATTGAGTCGGATGTATTCATAGCTGAAACAAAATAAAATGATTAGTAAGTGAAAAGCAGAAATGAATTCCCTACTCACCAGTTGTATGATCCGGATAAAAATGCGAACATTAAAATATCATGCGAATACGTTCGCTAACCTCGCCTATTTTCATTCTACTATACAACGGAATCAGTGCATTCGGGTTCCTCCGGGGTGGTAATTCAGCTGAGCAAGTTGATAAATACCTCCTTGTCGTTGAGTTTTCGTGTCTGAAGAGGATTTTTGAATGTGCGCGAAGCACGGAACCTCTAATGGGGAAAGTTCTTCGCAATACCATACCATGGTCAAATTCTGCTGCTGCTGCTGTTAATGCTGTCCCCCGGCATTGCCAACAGGGGTTGGAGGTTACTGCAGCAGGAAAACGGATGTTTTTGGCTGCTGTGATAGAAGTGGAAATCCGCACTGTGGTGATGGGAGAAATCATCTTTCTCACTTACCGATTGATGGAAGCAAACGCGTCGAATGTATTCATAGCTGATAAGACAAGATAAAATAATTAATAATTAAAAAGCCGAAATACATTTCATACTCACCAGTTGTATGATCCATTTGTTTTTGTTTGAGATGACAGTTTAGCGGAGTGGAAAAAAGAACCACCAGTGATGCCATTTGGTTTGTTTAATTATTCAGTATTTTCGACTAACGAACTATCCGCGTTGGCGATATTGGGGAATAGGCATGACAGTATGGATTTGCAGAAAGAATGAATACACTTTTAAAATGAAAATTATGAATGAACATGATTTTTCCTTAATCAAATTAGTACTCTATGTAAGTGAAAATCACCATTTCCTGCAAGTGGTGAAAAAACGTCATAAAAAATATGTTTTGAGATAATTTTATATTATAATGACAAGTTTTTTTGAGAATATCTAAACGTCTATAGAAAATAATTCAAATTAGGGTCATGACAACGTACTTTAAGTAGAAAAAATTATGCCAAGAAAAAAATTTCATACAAATTTTAGCAAATATAAACTGATTCGGGCCGACTAATATGATAGAGAATAGTTTGCCTCATACAAACTAATGCCGTATCCAGATGTCGATACCTAATCGTCGTCATCGTGAATAGGTAACAGCGTTACGGTCGTTGTTAGGTCGATGTTTTTTTCGTCGATTGGATTGTGGGTATCCATGCATATGGTTTCCCGGCGACTGCTGCTTTATCGTGCGGGATGTGAGACACAACAGCTAGTTCGATTGAAACCGGCCCAGCGTAGGTATATGTTGGTGTGGTATTCGCTATGTAGCATAAAAATTTGACAAAAATAGTCGCTGCCATTTTTCATCCCCTCTCGCATCTTCCATGCCTTATCACTGAAGGCTGATTTAGACGATGCCAGTCAGCGCGCTAGTTGAAGTATCCAGTGAATAGAGAACAGACACTCTGTTCAAGTTAGAGGTCAATTACTTGTTCGATACTGGTACAAGTAACTTGAACAGAGTGTCTGTTCTCTGTTCACTGGATACTTCAACTAGAGCGCTGACTGGCATCGTCTAAATCGCCTTTATACTGTCGAAAACGAACCACCTATCAATTCCAGCTCCTTGTTTGATAGTTTGGCGATGACAGCTAAATTTGCAACGCATCTTGACTCGAGGATCACATCCTCTTGGCCGGGGCTAGTGATTCCCGATAATCGTTCGAATAATCGATTAATCGAATACTTCTTACAGAAATCGATTATTAATCGAACGAATACTGCACAACTAATAATCGAAGCGAACGAATAATTTACATCGATTAATCGATCCAAACCCAGAGAAAAAAAAGTACGGCCTCTACAGTTTTATCCTGAAATTCAATCATTATCTTTGACGCTCCCCTTAACTCGTAAAAGAAGCTCAATGTCGTCAACGCAAATTGAGCTTCGTTAACGAGGAATGAACACTTTTTTGATTCCAGATAGGTTTCCAGCAAATGAGAAATATTAGTCTATGAAGAAGTAGGCCTTGAGAAGCTGTCAAGCGCTCGTGGAGAAAATTTTCATGGCATTCCCAAACTAGCTCTCAAGTTGTACAGACGTATTTCAAATAAACTTTAATTGTTAACCGTTATAGAACTACGACTTTGTCTCACTGCCAATCTGCCTAGTCCTTCAATTTCAATAATCTAACTAATTATTTCTCTTAGTGTAACAATTAATCGATTAATCGATTATTTGGGGCGATTAATCCAGGCTCACATTCCGTTTTGCCTGCCAAGATCGGGTCGATGAAATGTCAACAATCGACCTCAAATGCTGCCACCTTACAATCGAGTTATCGACCTTTCATATGCATTCATCGAACAACTTGACACCACTTTTTCGCCAACATGTGCAAGGCGTCGACCTGCTTGCAGCGCTGCTTCCAGCACTGCTTGCTGCTTGTTTGTATTGGTTTGTTATTGAAAATGAAAAGGAAATACATTGATCGATTTAAAACATTTTATTGAAAAAAAAAATCCATGTATAATAAAATAAGGTATATAATGGAATCGGTGCATCCGGGTTGTCTGGATTGACGATTCAAATCCGACTGAGTACATTGATGAATACCTCCTTGCCCTTGATGACACAGATATGTGGCTGAGGAGGATTCTTCAATGTGCGTGAAGCACGGGATCTCCGATGGGGAAAATTGCTCGAAATACTATCGATGGCCAGGTCCTGCTGCGGTTGCTGTTGATGCTGTTCCCCGGAATAGCACCCTGGACTTAAAGGATACTGCTGCGGGAAAGCTGATGCTGTTGGCTGGTGTGACAGAAGTGGAAATAAGCAATGTGGTGATGAGGGAAATCATCTTTCTCATTCGCCGATTGATTGAGTCGGATGTATTCATAGCTGAAACAAAATAAAATGATTAGTAAGTGAAAAGCAGAAATGAATTCCCTACTCACCAGTTGTATGATCCGGATAAAAATGCGAACATTAAAATATCATGCGAATACGTTCGCTAACCTCGCCTATTTTCATTCTACTATACAACGGAATCAGTGCATTCGGGTTCCTCCGGGGTGGTAATTCAGCTGAGCAAGTTGATAAATACCTCCTTGTCGTTGAGTTTTAGTGTCTGAAGAGGATTTTTGAATGTGCGCGAAGCACGGAACCTCTAATGGGGAAAGTTCTTCGCAATACCATACCATGGTCAAATTCTGCTGCTGCTGCTGCTGTTGATGCTGTCCCCCGGCATTGCCAACAGGGGTTGGAGGTTACTGATGCAGGAAAACGGATGTTGTTGGCTGCTATGATAGAAGTGGAAATCCGCACTGTGGTGATGGGAGAAATCATCTTTCTCACTTACCGATTGATGGAAGCAAACGAGTCGAATGTATTCATAGCTGATAAGACAAGATAAAATAATTAATAATTAAAAAGCCGAAATATATTTCATACTCACCAGTTGTATGATCCATTTGTTTTTGTTTGAGATGACAGTTTAGCGAAGTGGAAAAAAGAACCACCAGTGATGCCATTTGGTTTGTTTAATTATTCAGTATTTTCGACTAACGAACTATCCGCGTTGACGATATTGGGGAATAGGCATGACAGTATGGATTTGCAGACGGAATGAATACACTTTTAAAATGAAAATTATGAATGAACATGATTTTTCCTTAATCAAATTAGTACTCTATGTAAGTGAAAATCACTATTGCCTGCAAGTGGTGAAAAAACGTCATAAAAATATGTTTTGAGATAATTTTATATTATAATGATAAGTTTTGATAAGTTTTGATTTTATATTATAATGATAAGTTTTGAGAATATCTGAACGTCTATAGAAAATAATTCAAATTAGGGTCATGACAACGTACTTTAAGTAGAAAAATTATGCCAAGAAAAAAATTTCATACAAATTTTAGCAAATATAAACTGATTCGGGCCGACTAATATGATAGAGAATAGTTTGCCTCATACAAACTAATGCCGTATCCAGATGTCGATACCTAATCGTCGTCATCGTGAATAGGTAACAGCGTTACGGTCGTTGTTAGGTCGATGTTTTTTTCGTCGATTGGATTGTGGGGGTGTATGACACGATTATCGCTATCTCACTCAACCTACCGTCACCGCCTATCTCACTATCCCTCTGCTGTAAAAGTTCATCATCGACATCACGATATGTCAGATAGTGGTAAATTGGTAATTCACGATAACGTCGACGTCTGGTGGCGACTTCAAGTTTGAGTCATAATTTGGGTCCCAAAATCGTTAGTGTAATCTCTACCAGATTAGAAGACACGAAGACACGAATGAAAATTTTCACATTATGTTATTTAATTATTAGAAACACGTATTTCTGACTTTCATTCAAACATATGGTCATACAATTCCAACATTGTTGCTGATTTTTGACGTAGGATTACGTCTTCCGGGAACATATTGGGGTACAAATTGAAAAACGAAAATCGAGCACATCGTGAAAATTGTCCAATTTCAAACGCTTATTGCTCAGTCATTTCTTGATGGATTGATGAAATTTTTGCGTCAATCGATTTCGGCACTCCATAACAATTTTTTACATTGTATGAAAAAATGTCATGAAACTAACATCAAACAATTGAAAAATCTCAGCCCCTTTCCTAACGGAAATACCCACTTATGATTGGTTAAAATTGGCGACACATGCGGCGGTTCCCTAACAGAGACATCAAAACCAAGCTACCTGAAGGAAAACGGCGTTGCAATTACATGAAATCAGGGGGAACTTTTGTTCCTACCGAAATGTGTTCCCTAACAGAAACATCAAAACCAAGGTGCCCGGGGGAAATCGACAATGCAAATACATTAAAGTATGAGAAGCTTTTGTTCCTACCGAAATGTGTTCCCTAACAGAGACATCAGAACCAAGGTGCAATGCCTATGCAAATATATGCAAGTCGCAAGCATTTTTATATTGCAAGTAAGGTGAGTGACACTATCAATTCTAGCAAATAAAATTTAAATTTGGAACTTTAATATTGATTGCTCGTCAAATTTCATGTGTTCCCACTCGAGAACGGGTCGTTCGGTTAAAGCTGTCTGTTTCGTTGTGTTCATTTTCTCCCAAGGAATGTTCATACGGCGAGAAAAATTGGAAAAGTGAAGAAATATTCGAAAAAGAGATTTCCCATATGCTCTTTATATTGTATTAGGCTGTCAAAAAAGTCCTGCGGTATTTTTTTTGAATTTTCATTTGTTCATAAAATTAGTTACAATCATCTGTTTTAAGTCAAATATGCGCCGTTTTGTTCGATGACTTGTTCCCTAACTTCATAATACCCCTGTTATAGAAGCTCGCTACCTTATTGGCAAAAAACTCGGATAGCCAATTTTCACAGGCCTCTTTTGTGGCTAACTTCTGACTACCTAGCTCGTTCGCCATGGACAAAAACAGGTGGTAGTCACTTGGTGCAAGGTCCGGACTATACGGCGGATGCAAAAGAACCTCCCATCCGAGCTCTCGGAGCTTCTGGCGCGTCACCAACGAAGTGTGTGGCCTGGCGTTGTCCTGATGGAAGACAATGCCGCCTCTGTTTATCAAAGATGGCCTCTTCTTTATGAGTGCTACCTTCAAGCGGTCCAGTTGTTGGCAGTACAGGTCCGAATTGAGCCATAGGGAAGCAGCTCCTAATTGATTATTCCTTGACAATCCCACCAAACACACAGCAGAACCTTCCTGGCCGTTAATGAGGGCTTCACGTTGTCGTAAGTGACCCACTTTTCATCGCCAGTCACCATCCGCTTCAGAAACGGGTCGATTTTGTTGCGATTCAGCAGCGATTCACATGCGTCGATACGGTCAAAGATGTTTTTTTTGCGTCAACGTGTGTGGCACCCATACATCGAGCTTCTTTGTGAATCCAAGCTTCTTCAAATGGTTAATAACGGTTTGATGACTTATCCCCAGCTCTTGGCCGATGCTACGGCTACTACTATGCCGGTCTTTCTCGGCTAATTCAGCGATTTTGTCGCAATTTTTGACGAGAGGCCTTCCGGAGCGTGGCGCATCTTCGACGACCTCTACACCAGAACGAAAACGTTGAAACCATCGTTGTGCGGTGGAAATGGAAACTGTATCGGGTCCATAAACTGCACAAATTTTATTGGCAGCTTGAGATGCATTTTTGCCTTTGTCATAGTAGTACTGTAAAATATGTCGGATTTTCTCTTTATTTTGCTCCATATTTGCGACACTATAACTCACGAATGACTTAACCAAACAAAACACTGTCAAGAACTATATTATAGCGCGCAAAAATACCTTTCCAACAAGCTATAGTATGATTCGATACAATGAATTCAACTAGAACTACGCGCTTACAACGACACCTCGCGGAAATACCGCAGGACTTTTTTGACAGCCTAATATTAGGAGTTGTTAGTCAAATAAAAATTCGCATTGGGTTGAATAAAAGGTTGAATAAACACTCAGAAAGTAAAAATTATAAAAGAAAATTATCTTTTCCATTTCAAATATATTTTCTTTATACAGTAGAACCCTGATAATCCGCGGAATAGTCGGGCTAGCTCACCGCGAATTGCGAAAATCGCAGATAACGCAATGAAGGGCTAAAAATTAGGTGCAGACACAAAAAAGATATTTAAGCATCGATACAGAAATCATTAAACTATTCATCTGTAAGGTCGTTCACACCAGTGATAAGATAATGTAAAAGACATGACCAAAACAAAAGAACAAGACCTTACCGCTCACTGGCAAATTCCGAGAAGTTCTATAGAATTACAAGTGAACTCTATCCGCTCGCGGATAATCGAAGTTCTACTGTATTAAAGAAACATGTTTTTACTGATGACAAAAATTGATAATTGTGGTCGGTATTGATTATTATCTTATATTGCATTGGTGAGTTTTTTTTTCTTTATTTCATTCTTACATAACACAGGAGGCATCTCGTCTAGGGTTACAGAGGGCGGTTTTCATCATGTCTCATTCGGCATCTTTTTCAGGGTCCCCAAATCATTATCAAAGAGTTTAAATATGTAATTCTTCAAGCATATCCAAAATCAACAGATAGCCTAACGGAATCCTACGTCAACTATGCGGTCGTGTCTCGGACACAACCTTCCTGTGACTTTTTTCTTTATAATATAAAGTTGTCTTAATAAACATTAATAAACATAAACAGAATACTGATTTGATATGGGAAAGCTAATATGGGAAATAAATTCATAATTTTAATTTTGAAAACGTTCACTCCGACTGAAAATCAGCTGTTCTTTGACGCTCCCCTAAACTAGTAAATGAAGCTCACTGCCGTCAACGTGGATCGCTGTTTGGAAGAAAACAAATACTTCTGACGTGTGAGATGTTGGCATCAAAAACATGGCGGGTGCCATACGGCTGGATTAATCGTATCGAATAACAAACTGCTGAAAAGTATTCGATTAGCTGATGAACGATTAATTTCAAAAATCGGGGATCACTAGCCGCGGCCTGCTCACATTGGAAGTCGTCACTAGAAGTCGACACTGTACCACTCTCATCGAAAATGTCCAATTACAGGTCAACATCGCCTCCATCGCTCGGCATATCGCATTAAATTTAAATTACTGTATAAATTTTATCAAACAGAGTATTCCTGATTGGCACCTACCTCGCTATAGAGCAATTCCAAATGAAATCGACAAATGACAAAACATGAGTATTTTTGATTCGAACGAAAGTTTGTATTCCGTTTGGGTTGGAGGAAATATGAGTTTTCCGCAGCATTTAGGAATTTTTTGACTCAAGTGTAACTTTTGAAAAGGGCGTATCGATTTTATATGGCAACACTTAAACATATCTTGTGTTGTATTTATCGCATCGGGTCATACTATACGGCTATTTAAAGATGACAATCTGTGCTACAAGTGTCGTTTTGACAGTGTTGTGATTGTCCTTTCCAGTCTCAAGTTATAACGCGTCAAAGATGGAGTTCACCAAGCAAGAAATTCGCCATATTTTACGTTTTTACTACCTGCGAGGTAAAACTGCAACGAAGGCGGCCGAAAAAATTCGTGTAGTTTATGGACCCGATACTGTAACGATTCGCACAGCACAGCGTTGGTTTGATCGATTTCGTTCTGGTGTAGTGGCTGTCGAAGATACACCCAGTACTGGTAGGCCAATCGTCGTGGAAACCGATAAAACCGTTGAAATCATCCACGTAGACCGGCATGTGAGCTCTCGCTCGATTGGCCAGGAACTGGGTATAGACCATAAAACCGTTTGGAACCATTTGCAGAAGATTGGATTACAAAAATAGCTGGATGTATGGGTGCCAAACGAGTTGATGCAAAAAAATAATTTAGACCGAATCAACGCCTGCCTTGCACTGCTGAAACGGAACGAACTCGACCCATTTTTGAAGAAGATGGTAACTGGTGATGAAAAGTGGATCACGTACGACAACCTAAAGCGAAAAAAGTCGTGGTCGAAGCGCGGTGAGCCGGCCCAAACCATCGCCAAGCCCGGATTGACGGCCAGGAAGGTTTTGCTGTGTGTTTGATGGAATTGGAAGGGAATCATCCACTATGAGCTGCTCAACTATGGCCAGACCCTCATCTCGGTTCTCTACTGTGAGCAGCTTGACCGTTTGAAGCATGCGATTGACCAGAAGCGGCCAGAAATTATTAAGTTGCCTTCTAAATGGCAACAAGTTTGCGAACAAAACGGCGCATAATTGACTTAATTTTTTTTTTATCCCATTTTTTTATTTGAGGCTCATTAGCATTTTAGCTGTAACAGAGCCGAATTTTAATCGTGTACATGTCACATGGTTATCATATCTATAATTAGCACATTACACAGTTGCCATTCGCCAGTATTCCTTCTATACCATTACATATGGTACATTCACACAGTAGCCATTTAGGCGTAAGGGTATTCTTTCTGTTCTTCCATTATCCAGTTGGACCACCGGACCGCGGAGACAGTTGTTTGATCATTGTTGAGTTATTTATAGAACAGTAGCCCGATGTGTCTGGCAGAGCAGAGCAGTTGTATGGATGAATCGATCTTATTTCGACCGTGGATCGATCTCCATCGCTGATGATTGTTGCGTGGACGTAGCTATTCTGTAACAACACAAAGATGGTCAATGAGGGCCCTGAGTTTTGAACTCACGATCGATCGCTTACTAAGCGAACGCGCAACCAATGTGGCTACGGAGACCCCCAGACTTAAATTGAATAATTTTAAGTATGTTAATTAAAGCGTCAAAATTCGATCAGAAATACGACATTTCTTTTTCCCCAACCCAATATCTAAACTTTGACGAACTTTGTGGAACATCGAATTTTTATGAATTTTAGAAAAATTTTGTATGTTAACAATCATTTTTAGGCACAAATTATGAATTCTGATGTGATTGAAAACAAAAAAGCTCTTTATCCAGCTAAAGTACGTACAATAGAAAGAAGGTAAGGGATATTTCTTGTGTATACACACGGAAAGCGCATGTGTTACACACACAAAAAAATTCTCAATTTGTTCGAAGCTCGGAAGTGTTTTCAATATGTCTCGATTTGTAAAGTTCTAAAAAATCATAAAAAGTGACAAAATCGCAAGTCGAGCCGACGGTAAACACGATAGTGTACCACTATGTCACTGCAAGGTTTTATGTGATTTTTTTATCGATTTCATACTGAACAGTTTTTGTTTACTTCAGCAAAATGCTGAAGTACCACGTCCCGCGATGTCGGAACAGAATAATTTCGAATGAGATAAACTAATCGGAGATGTTTTCAGCTATCAAATGCATTCGCTCCATGCATCGAGCACGGGAACGACACTGTTTCGATATAACTTCCCCACACATTTGTTTATCGGCTTTGCATTATTTTTATAGTTGCTATAATGTAACTGTTTTAAATTTTAAAACAATTAAGTAAACTGCTATTTCATCATTTCGAAACATATTGTATTTTGAGACAGTTCTTGTGTTATAATTTAAAAAATTAAAAAATGTTTGAATTTATATGAATTCGATCGATGGTTTAATGCTATTTTTCCCTTTTTTTCTTTGCCTACCACTACC
This sequence comes from Toxorhynchites rutilus septentrionalis, assembly GCF_029784135.1. Taxonomy (NCBI): domain Eukaryota; kingdom Metazoa; phylum Arthropoda; class Insecta; order Diptera; family Culicidae; genus Toxorhynchites; species Toxorhynchites rutilus. Next base: position 98,111,896 of record NC_073745.1, read on the forward strand.
TGAACAAAGCATGGAGTAGACCAAGACGGGTCTATGGTACTAGGTGAGGCCGTTTCGTCACTAAGTGGGTTAGGGGAGCGGTATATGAAAATAGTACGGAAGAAAGCAGAAGGGGAATTATTTCCTTGAAGCATGAAAGAGACAGACTGATCACGAGCGAGCTTGGACACAAGCGTATTGTGTTTTGTTTACAAACAAAACACAGTAGACTTCCAAGATGGCTGAAGAGTGGTTTTAGCAAGTTGGCCCACCTTAGGATATACTTCTACGCGCCTTGGAGTAGACTACCTTCTTATTCTTAAAGTTAAAGTGCGATTCACATACAACATCCACGTCACGTTCACGTTCCGTCACGTCACGTTGCGTCAATTAAGTGCGATTCCCATACAACATCCAGGTCACGTTCATGTTCCGTCCCGTCACGTTGCGTCAATTATTCTTCCAAGCAATTCTTATGCAAACATTCACATACACCGGCAACGGCAACTTCGGCAACAACAATATATTGCCGGTGAACGTGATGGAACGTGAACGTGACGTGGATGTTGTATGTGAATCGCACTTAAAAATTCGCTCACGGCACGTCAGCCTGGTGTGAACACATCGGTAAGAACACACATGATTATTCGTAAGCGTCACATGCCCCGACGAAGCCGCACTGACGCCCGCTGCAATGAGAACATAGCCTAATGCTTTTGAACCCGGACGCTTTTAAACTCGGACACTTTTTCATTATATTCAATATCATACCAAAACCATATCATTTTTTGCATGTTGAAATTTTATTACTGATAGTTACTATCGATCGCGTCACAATAAATTGAACACTTAACACTCAGTTCTTGGATGTTCCCTAACAATATGTTGCAATGAGGAAGTTTTTCAATTGTTATTTTTTTTTTCGCGTGTAAGTTGCTCGCTCAAAATGCAAATCCAGTGCTTGTTCTATGAACACTGAGGAGAAAGTGAAACATGCCACTGAAGCTCCCCAGCAAACATTAAATCGTATAATTTTGCACGTGCCAAGTCTTACAAGAAATCCGAATAAATCATAATCGCATATAATATCAATCAAAGTATGTATCGTGTATATTTGAAATCGTATAAAATGTGAAAACTCGATTTTATATACCATTATCAAATTAAGTCGCAATTCGGTATAAGAAACATCAATTTTATGATGTACATTGTCGTAAAATACATTTAATCCGCATCATATGCGTATATTATGCTGATGCACTTTGTGTGTCGTATAAGCGTATAATTTTAATCGATTCAGTACTGTAGTAAATCGTGTTGCATGCTGAAGAAAATCATGAAACAATAAATCATATTAGATCCTAATAAAGAACATATTACATCATATTGAAATGTCAATGAAAGGCTGATGTACTCGAAAGTTTTAACCGTTGTTGAATCAAATTTCAGATAGCCGCGCGAGATAGCTGGTGGATGATAATCCAGACGACCGGAATTCGAACCCGCATCGGAGCAGTTTTCACCAAACATCAATCTGTGCCAGTTTTAACATTCATATTCCACTCCCAACACAAGTCAATCAAACAATTATTATTTCTACAAACATAAATACTCATATATAAAAATGGCGATTCGTGAGGCTATAATAAATATTTCACAAAAATATTTTGCTTGTTTTTTTTCTATGTCTATAATAAATCGTATATGAGTGTGACAAAAGTCGTATTTGGTGCTTTGACAATTCATGAATATATTCATATTAGATCGCAATTCAATTCCAAGCCGGTCAAAGTTGCATATTCATCCAAACTAATTCGGTAAACATTTGCCATGTATGTATATGGCCTCCACTTTTGCATGCATATGCCAGTTAGGCGCATTATATGCCAACCAAATTTTAGGGCATATGATGTTATATATACGCTTGTTATGCGATTTAATGTTTGCTGGGTCCGCTCATTTGTAATTTGTTGTTGGAACGGGCGAGAGAATACAATACGACATTTGCGATTTCAATCACACTGTCCCGCTGCTCGCTAGAGACAACTGTATTTTTAAGGCTAAGGGTGGGTTTAGACTATTGATATATTCATGTGAAGAAATATGATGAGATTTATAGAAATCGCATCAAACGTTTACACTAGCGTGAACTTCTATAATGAATATATTCATATCTTAAGTGAATTTATTCACCTGAAGTAGAACTGCATCCAACTTTAGTGATTTCTCACCAGTGAGAAATTCACAAGCGTTTACATATGTTGAATTTATTCAGGTTATATATACCTCGAATAAGTGTATCATATTTATTCTCACCCGTTTACACCTATTTTCACGTGAATAAATCCATCTATAGCTATAAATCTATAAAATAATGTAAACCCGCCATAAGAGAGCGATCGCAATATGATTACTAAGCAAACGATCGTTTCAATCCTAGGAACCTCCATTAAAAAATTTCCAAACGGCTTTTTTAAAGGATAGAGGCGAATGAATTTGAACGTTCAATACCATTATTATAAAAAAAATCAAATCAATAAATTTATATTCTAGCCTCGCTCCAGCCAGCGAGATGCGCCGATTTTCGTCTGGTGGAGAGTGCTTGTGTATTTTTACTGTTTTTATGCGTTGCTGACATAGTGTTGTGTTTTGTTTAATAGAAATGTGAAATGATGGTGGTATTGCTTTTACAAATCCACGCAAACCATCCGCCCCTTTCAGAAATACCACAATTTTCTACTAATAAGTTAATACTTGAATTGCGATAAATTCTAAAATAATATCCAAAATCGTGTCCAGGACACAACCTCCTGTTATTTTTTCCTATTTTATTGCCGGCTGTTGAATTTCCGATATATTCTTCCAGTTGTAGACGGTCTTGCTGCAAGGTGAAATAACTCAAATTCACTCGGATGTCGATGAAATAACTGATTGTGGGTTTTTTTATGTCGTCAATCACTCAACCTCGTATTAGCCAATCGAATTAATTTCTATCCTGATTGAATTTCAATTTTTTTCGGCAGAATTGGTCGAATGTGATATTGGCGAGTATTGAAACTAGGAATGTTATTATTTAGTTACAGGTATTACCATGTATTTATTTTGTTACATTTCCTTCATTTGGAGACACTGTGCCGTAAAAAGTATAAAAAAACTCGAATATTAAGACCTACTAGACTCGCTAGAATTTTGCATTTTTTTTTTCTTACCAAGACTTGTCTGAAACCAATTTTTACAATCATGTGCGTTCTTCTTTTGTGTCTGCCTTGAATTAATTACAACCAATATCATTTCTTTTTCCGATAGCTTGTACTTCTCACCGCCTGTTTAACGGGTAATAAAATGCTGCTGTTGCATTCAACTCAGTTCCATAAGAAAAGTCCTAGTAACTACCATACCTTTGCGCCTGAGCGACATATAGAAATAAATAAATAGCTTTTTTAAGGGTAATAATATGTACTTTTACATTTAAAACATAAAAATATTGTTCCTTTTACCATTGTTTGTTTTTTTTTCATTCCTACCGGATGTTATGAGCTAATCAAATTGTACCACACTAATGACAATTGTCCGAATGCGTCGTCAGCTTCAATCTTGTCTCTCAACCTGTGGGAAGCTTTTTTTTGTTTTATACAAAATTGGTAACATTCATAAAAACAACATTTAATTTGTACAAGCTTTGCTAGCACTAAATTTTATATCCTTGTTTTCGACGTTTCTCGAAGCTTCGTTTGTTTTGTATTTTTTGTAAGGAATAAGCCAAATATCCAGATTTACAACGTAACAACCGATTTTCGGTTGTTTCACTCCTAATAGATAACTCGTTGATGAAATGCGTTTGGTTTATGTCTTTAGTTTATTTTCGGTATACATTTGTGTTTGTATGATTGATGTTTCGTTTTAGGAAGAAAGTTAAGTACAACTTACCGATGGAAAGCGTTCCTTGTTTTGTTTAGCAGGAAGTTTTAAATTCGCGATAACACATATTCGGGTATGTTCGATTATTTACAGTGTAAGTATAAGTTAAGAGGGGTTTACGTTAAACATATTTATAAAACTGAAAATATTTGGCCTCAAAGCATGCAATCGTCTCTCGAACCCGCAATTGAATAAATGTACACAGGACTCTCTACTTGCGATAGAATGGCTGTGTTTATACATGATATATCATTCCAGCGATTCAGGTTTTTACTCCAGAAGTTTGGGGTGCTTATCTACTAACTATATTCATACTATATACTAGCTTAATCAGTTCGTCAGTATTGTTTTCTATATCTTTCTTCTAAAGAAGGAGGAACAAGTTTCAAGCTGCTATACAACGTCGAGGATGAGCTCCGTTGAGCCCGTCGACCTCATTTTTCAATCGATTCTCTCACACGCTATTAACATCAGACACCTTCCTATTACTGAGTATTGGTGAAAAAAATAGACACAACATTCAACGGATTTCCACTAGTTTCTAAGTAAAAAAATAATACTTTTCTGCTTTTGGAGGAGGGAAAACAAATAAATAATTATGTTATTTCTATGTTAAGAAGAAGGATTCATCATATTTACACACACGCACACCCGCGTAAGCTCTCGCTCGTACGCTCCACTTTAAAGCTAACGGCCGGTTAAGTTAAGTTAACTGCTGCTGTGCCCGCTACTACTGCTGGTGCTGCTCGTCCGAACCATCCGAGGTGCGCCCCGGCCGGGTGTCACCAGTTCGACCTTGATGTTGGCGGTGGCGGTCACCTTCGTGTTCTGGTGATCACCACCGTGGTGGTGCGTCTCGACGGTAACTTCCGGCTGCAGCACAATGCTCTGCAGCTCCGGCGCTTGGCTGCCGCCGTAGTTCACGTTCAGGTTGCTCTTTTCGTGGATCGAAGGAATCGACGAGGCTGAACTCTTCCAGGACTGGGGCTCTTCGGTGATCGTGGTCAACGAAGGTTCGTTGTTGATGTTAACGTTGTTATGTTTGTGATGGTGGTGGGATTTCGAGCAGTTCCTCGACGAGGACCGTTTATTGTTGAGAATGATCGGTTTGTTCGAGGATTTGTTGATTCGTTTCGGTGGTGGCGATGGGGTCGATATTCGGTTGGCGTAATGCAGCGGGATGACTTCCGCTCCCGGTCCTACCAGACTCAGTAGGATGGGAAAGAAAAATAGGCCATTCACGGCTCCGATGACGAGTACGGACAGTAGCAACCAGAAGAAGTGTCGCACCACGAATTCGAACGATGACGTTGATAGCATGAGGACGGCAAGGATCGATGTCATGACCGCGTGGGTCACCGGCGCTAGCGAGTGCTCCAGAGCGAGCTTGATGCGTCTATCTCGGTTGCCGATTGCTGTTATGAAGCCCTGCAAGTAGAATGAAATAATCGGATTAGGAAACACTGCTTCTTGCTGTATTGGTTATGATCACGTGGGTGATGTCCAAATTGAACCCCTATTAAATTGACAGGAGTCAACACATCGTGTTTTCTACTGAAATTTTCCGCTAGTGGTCCCTTGAATTGAAACATTCTTCTTCTCTTTATCGAGCAAATTGTGGGACTTCAGAAAATGATCCAAATAGTCAAAAATTTTCGGGGTCTGGCTGCCTCTCTCTGTCGAAAAAAAACCTTCATAGAGATCGAATCTATGAGTATCGAAGAGGATGTTCTACGCAGTTCAGTTCTACTCCTCCTTCATCCTCAACACTCCGACTCGTTGTGAGTCGCCAGAGAATGAGACTGACGAGAGTGACGTAACTACAAAAAACTGGATCTAAAGTGGTAAATCTAGCCGAGGTTCACACTCCATGGGAAAAAAAACTTAACAAAGGGTCAGAAGAAGTTTTTTTCAGCTGAAGAACCTGGTTGAAGCTAGGGTCCCTGCATGGGAAGCTTGGCAGCATTTCTCTGGACCAACAAAACATCTTCTAGAATCGAAACCACCTTCTTCTTGGATGGCACTAACGTTCCCAATGGAACCTTTGCCTTCTCAACGTAAGTATTACTTGCGTCATTTTTATTTGTAATACTTAGTTGAGATTTCTAGACCGAATGACACGCCTGGAATGTATTCTGGAGTGGCAAGTTCTAGAATACGCGTGACCCCAGTGCAAGTCGGAAGAAATTTCATTGACGAAAAATCCCCCGGCCAGAACCCGAACCCCCGGCATGATAATGTGGAAACTTACACTAGAGAAGAAAAACCAATACTCAAAAAACCGGAGGAGAATCCCTTACGCGGACTGGACGCTAACAATCGACGAAGCTTCCATGCGTCAACTTACAAGTAGAAACTTCCCCTTTAACTTCAGATTTGGCGAAACTAGGCTGAGGAAAACTAGTTTAAAGCAACGCCGAATCACAACTCAGAAAAACGCCAGTGTATTCGAGGTGTATTGTAGTGCCACAAAAAGTACGCCAGCAGGGCTCTGATACAGCGAAGATTGCTCGTGAAGAACCTCCGAAAACCACTTCGATAAGGCAGAGTGAAAAAGGCGAGTTTCTTCAAAGTCCTTGCCACTCTAGATCCCAAACAAATACGTATACTGGAAAATGTTATAAATTTAATAAAATTTCCAATCAAACAGATGGGATTCCGACTCTCCTAAACGAACCTAGCCAGCAGGGTTGTCCGCTGTCCGCTGAGCGTCCGGTGCGAAACACTAATATTCTATAATAAAACCTCCATCACGCTAAGGCAGCGTCTAGGAGGTTTACAAAAGACGCTGTGTATCTAGCGGTAATTGTAGAGGAAATTCATAACTGGCACGTTTCGGAAGCGGCGTCTTGGTCTGATCATGGACACATTACTTTTGAATGGGATGATGGCACGATAGAACAGACAGAATACTCGAGAACTAAAAGAGAACTTCGACAAGAAACTTTTCTTGGTGGAACAAAAGACTCGAGCGATTTCGCAAAACAGCGTAGAAACAGTTACACAGATCCAGTGGCGCCGAGTGAAGCTTTCGCCCCCAGGGTGGGAAAGGTGATTTGCTAGAAAAGTAATCAATCACATTTATTCAATTTATTCATACAAATTCAGTTCATTCTGCACCCCTAAAATCGTGTACCCGAGTGCGGTCCACCTCCCCTCCTCCACCAGTCGACACCATTGCACAGAGCTAAAATTAATTCGGATTGGTCTCAATACAGGATAGCTAGAACCGAATGTAGCAGAGAACTATGACGATCTAAACGAAAATCTTGGGTAACATGTCTGCGCCGGCGTTGTAACTCATGTTCCTCGCCATTTGATGGCTGCGCTTGATGCTTTTCGCTTTATCGGACGGAACCTATTCCAGGCAGCGTTGGCCGATGGAACGTTTTTCTGAATAATTCACTTTCGTTTGTTTGTTGTTGCTACATGCCACACAATGGCACAATATTGATGAGGCAGTCTAATGCGAGCCACCGGTGGTGAGCACCGCCCGATGAAGCAGTCAAGTGCGGGCCACCGGCGTGTACGTGTTAAACAATTGCGAAAACGAAAGTATCCCAATCGTTGCAAGACTTAGTAAGAATCTTGCAAAAGACCTTTCGAACAGGCTTGGTTCCCTCAAGAAGGAGGATGCGACATTCAAAAAACTCCCTCAGAAGTATCAGACTTACTTCCCGGGATCTACATCTGTTCATTCTGATACCAGTCCTAGCTATATAATCGTGAAATAAAATGCTCTCGAAGGAGTCTCACAGGATCAGAAAGTGCAAAGAAGGTCGCAAACATAGTTGCTACATTGGTTTTCACGAGGGCCAGAGTAGAAAACGCGGAGAGATCCTTCCAACTATACAAATCCACAAGTGCAAATAGCGTTTTTCCAGTCCTGGTTCAAAAAGAAGAATCGAAGCTAATTTCATCTTTAATCGAGAGACACGTTTTATACTAGAGCGCATTCTATCCACATGAAGGCGCACTCAAGATGTCTTCATTCCAAAACTCGTTCGATAACTGAACCTGCTTTAGCTGGACTTTTTTTTTTAACTGGGCGAACGTTAAATGGGCTGTGGTCCAGTTAAAAAGCAGGAATTAACGTCAATATTAATTTAAAAGGTTATCGTTGAGGGTTATTCGGATGTAATTTGAGATGCTATAAAAATTGACATTATTTTCGCATGACAAAACATTGATTAAATTACATAAAAATAATTTTCCCAAATTATATTTCACACTTGTATAAATGTACATACTTGAATAAATGTTGTCATAGATACAAAAGGCGGTTATAAAAAAAAAAAGTATAGCCTCACGAACATTTCCGCCATTCGTTTTTTTGTTTGCTTGTAGTAAATTGTATATACGTATGGCAATAATCGTACTAGATACGTATATTCATACAGACTTATTCGCAAGCAATTGTCATGTATGTATATCACCTTCACTTTTGCATGTATATGTCAGTTATGCGCAGCATATACCACACAAAATTTGGGATATATGATACTGTATATACGCTAGTTGTACAATTCAATGTTAGCTGGTATATGATTTCGATTAGTTCAATTTTACGATATCATATACATTGTAACCGATGTTTCTTATACCCAATTATGACTTAATTTGTCGAGATAAATAAAATCAAATTTTTCGCATTCTATACGATTTGAGACTCACACCATGTATACTTTGAACGACATTATAATTTGTGATTCGATCTCACTTTATATATGACAAAGAATATGGGATTTAATGTTGATTTAATGTATAGGCGCTAATAACATTTATTTGTAACACACTTGAAACTCTTACCAAAGATACGTGCACAGTGAAGCACACCCCTAGGCCGATGCTGGCTATCAGTATCACTGCAGGAATCGCGGACAGGTTGATGTTTAGCAGTATCATCACGCCCAATAGTTGGATCAGCATGGTGACGATACTGAAAACGATAAGTACTGCGGCCCACACTGATAGTAGGAGCAGTGCCACAAGGCAAAACGCAGCTACCAATGCACAACCAATGGCCTTGAGCAAACAAGGCCTCAAGTTCATGTACTGTTCCCAAAACAGGAAAGGAATCCCTGGAAATAATAATAAAAAACCACACATTTAGCACATGGTAGATAAAGACGCAGCATAGCTAGATGCAATACCTGATGGGTAGTTGGGTAATCCGCGCGATTCAAACTTTCTGCTCAATTCACGAATTTGTCCGATCATAACCTTGATATCCTGGGTGTCGCTAAGCCCGTGTAGATAAAACGGCAGCTGGGTATAGGTGAGTGGTGCACTCTTGGGGATCTTCAACTCATACTCGCTCGGCGAATGGAACCATTCACGTGGCTCGGGGCGCAAATTTCCCTGCAAAAAAATAGATAAGAATAGTTTGTCAGATAAATGGATTCGACCCATTCTTCGAAAAAGGTACACACCTGTGACGCGCCATATGCCAAGCCATCGTTCCAGGCCCACGCCGAAAGATAGTTGTAGAAGGCTCGGGGATTGATTATCCCCTCCGAATCCACCAGTCGCACCTGCGTCACCAAACTCTTATCGATGGGGTTGTCGACATGTCCAGTCTGTACCAGCAGTTTGTACGCCAGAATGGCGTCGTCACTTGCATTCGGGAACCATCGCTCCTGGGTGATCTTGTTCTCCCGGTAGTCCCGGTCGAATGCTTTCTGCAAATTCAGCAACCAATCGCGGAACAAACTCAACCAGAAATCGGGCAGCCCTCCGTTGTCATTCTTGATCACATGCGACACCCGCACGAACGCCTCATGGTACTCGTGCAGCAGCTTTTGGTTCGTTGGATACTCGAAATCACCTTGGGTCACGGCAAACATGCTGTAGAATCCAAACAGCTTTCCCTGCACATTCAGGAACTTATGCTCGTTGGTATTCTGGGGTACCAAATCAGTGAGCTCCAAACCATCCGGGAGTTTCATGGAAGCGAACAGTGACACTCCGATGATTCCACTCAGAAGCAACATTGCGAGAACTTTGATCGAACTTTTCGTTATGAACGGTGCGTAGTGTTTCACCGCAAACTTCGAGATGGAAAAGCTGAAGCAGGACTTGGCCGGACAATCGATCAGCGAATCTTCTTGATTTGGCTGGGCATGCTGCTGTTGCTGTTGTCGGTGTTTAACATCTTGGATTGTGGTGGGTAGCGCGGGTAGACAACAACACAGGATATCGGCACGACCAGAACGCCGCCGACGCAAATCCAACGAAACCATGGCCGGGAACACGAGAAGGACCGCAGCCAAGTTGAATACCATAAGAATCGCTCCCTGGAAACAGAACACCCGAAGCGCAGGAACCGGAATCATTGCAGCCGCGAAGAATGAACCCGCAGTGGAGGCACCACTGAAGAGGATGCTCAATCCAGCTTTTTTTAGTACCTGACCCGTCTGTTCATTGCCATCCCGCTCGGCGTACGCGTGGGTTAGCACGAAGATGTGATCTACGCCCAGCCCGAGGGCCAGAAACGGTATCACCTGAGTTGTGGCTGCGTTGAAGGCGATGCCCAGCAGTGCGCAAAACCCTAATCCAGCGGCAGTGGTCACTCCGATCAGCAGAACACCGGCTACTCCTACGCCACTTTGACCGTTTACCGGTTCCTTCCACCGGAGCAGTGCTCCAGCCGCGTAAATGAGAATCACAGCTAGTCCGATACCTAGGCTTATGGGGTTCGGGTTGGAGTATTTGCCCAGCAGATCATCCAAAGCGGCAGACGAAAAGGCGAACACTTCGTAGTAGGACAGAGGTTTCACCTCGGTTTGCATAATTTTGTTGACCTGTTGTTGTTGGGAAGACATAAATAGTTGAAAACTTTTGTCCGCGATCATTTGAACAAGACGAAACTCACCTCTGCGGAGAACTTTTTCTGCCAAGCATTCAACACCTCAGCCGCCTTGACCGGATTCCACCCAATGTGGTGCACTTTGTAGTGATTGTTCCAGTACTCGTACATCTCCCGTTCACCCATTAGCTGAATCACGGTTTGCAGAGCTTTGGCGGTTTTCAGGTGCTGCGAGCGGTTCCGTGTGGCACCACCAACGATTAGTTCTTCGGGCCAATGCATATACTTGGCGGCAAACCCATAGCACCCACCGGTAAGCACAGATGCCACGTCGGGAGTTTGCTGAGATTTCTTGTTTGGGGCCGTCTCTGGACATTGCTTATCTTTCGGGTTGAGACAGGGCTTCTCGGTGTAACCGGTCCCGATGCCCGCCCGCTTCATGTACTGTTCGAGGGTATCGAAAGGGAACTGGTAGTTCTGGGCTTTGATGTCCTTCAACAAGGTCTGGGGATTCAACGAGGTCCATTGGACTTTGTTCACCAAGTGTCTGTTGAAAATATAAATAGGTTAGACGCAAAGGTTGACACTAGCATTGGACCCAGAAAACTTACGGTATAACAACGGGATACTCCGGTCCAAGCAGCTTGCTCCCTTCCCAGAAGCAATCGAGTGGAGTGATGATCGCGCACGGAATGATGTTCTCGAAGATTTGCTCGATGAAATGCGTGTCGAAGTTGGGAATATTTGGCGAATAGCACATGTCCTTCAGACTCCACTCGATGTCGTACATATGCACCCGGACGGAAATCGCTTGCTTCAGAACCTCGAGATGCGTCAGCAGTGCGTTCGGATGCAAAATCGATGCCTCCATGTCCTTCGGGGTTTGTATGAGCAGCTGGTGCGTTGAGGAATCCATTTCTCCGAGGGATTTTTGCGTATACGCTAGCTCGTGCTCCAGCGTTCCGCCATCCTGTATCCAAAGCTGGTGTACTTTCGAATGCACCGTCGCGGATTTGAGGCCAACGCAGAACGTGCTTAGAACTAGAATCGCTACGAATAACACCTTGCCAGCGTGCTTCTGTATCGAGCATCCGAGGTTGTAGAGATGGGACTGGAACAGGGATCGCATGTAGACCGCTGATCTACGCCCTCGCGCTTTGCCCTGAAGAAAAAAAAAGGAAAATCAGCATAAATATGAGTTGCTTGGGACAATTTTGAATAAGCTGAAGGGGTGACAAGTTAAATTGAGCGTTAAAGCTAAACTACCACAAAATTAACCACAAGGTAAGCCAGAGCTCGGTCTCCAATTACCGCTGGGGTGAGACACCCCGTACCCTCAGGCTCGAATTCCGTATCACGATGGCACGAGAAAATAACACAAATTCCGTGATTCAGTTTACTCAACCGGAAAATCGAGCTCGGTGCAACATATGGTTTCATGGGACCACACGGCAGCCATGCGAAATCGGTATCGAGCCGCTCGCTGGGTGCTAGGAGCTGGGAGCGGTGGCGGCGGATGGATGGGGCTATCGAATTACCGACCACTTGTAGTGCGCGAGTAGATTCGAGGTGCAGGAACCCAAATGATCTCGAATTACGCACCCACCACAAGGCGTGCACAGCTCAGCCGACCACCACGACCACCAAGCATCAGACCTCGGTGGTTTCTGTTGTTGTTGTTTCACCTCTCCCCGTTATCGTTGCCGTCTGTGGAAAGGTCCGGAATCGTCATGTGATCAGCGAGCCGCAAATCGTAATTATGATTACGAGCGCTTTTCTGGCGAGGGGGGATGACAACCGAGCATAATAGTGCTAAAACTGTGAATTTGAGATCACACGAATGAGAGGGGTGTTGGTGGCCGGTAACTTGCAGAGATTTAGGACAAAAAATTTAACACACAAAAAACACAACATCTGGGAGGCGGTGATCGGAACCGTTGGGTTCGCTCTGGTTTTTTGGGTCATTTTTATGCCATTTTTTGTGTGAAAAAAAAACAAAGGCATGACCAGAAGCTCAACCGCGTAATTTGGGTGACAATACAACTATGGTTCGGAGCAGAGATTTCAGCTTACTCTTCGCGGCATATTTCTGTGCATCTGGTGTTTTGGCTTTCCATTCTCTTGACGAATTTTGAAAGGTGCCACAGCGGGTTAATTAGGTTATGGTGTTCGGGAGAGGGGCAAAAAGTACGCCGAATTTGCCATTGCTCACAAGCTCCTGGACCACGCAAGGGCGATCTTCGTGGGAAGATTTCAATTTATTTGTGAAAACTACAGGGTCTTTCAGATTAAACGCTCACGCAACAAGTTTTAATAACTTCTACAAAAGTGAACCAATTTTTATTTTTAAAAAACGAAAATAAAGCTTATTACAGGACATTTTCGATGTGACCGCCCCTTTTTTCGATACAACAACATTGAACAACATTTTTCATGCACAACTCTAACATTACGACTTCGATGTTGTTGAAAATCCGAGTTATTTCTTCTTTACGTTCCTCCAAATCTTGTGGCTTATTAAAATAGCAACGGTCCTTCACGCACCCCCAGAGGAAGTAATCGACGACAAGAAATGTTGAAATTTTTACCATAAGAGAACAAGGTTACATTATGGCTTCGGTTCTTGTAAATTGTACATCTCGACACTAAAAACCATCCGATCAGACTGAACGAGTAGCCGAATATTATCGTCCCGAAGTGGGGAATGCAGTGTTACCATCGACGGAGCGAAAAAAAAATTGATAAGGAGCTGTTCGATTTTTTTGCGTGAGCGTTTAATCTGAAAGACTCTGTATATCACTGAAGAAATTCACCCGTTAGATCACTCCACTTCTCGTTAGATTTTTGTATAGTGATTTTTTTTTCTTTCTATTGTAACTTAAAAGCGATCATCTTGGCAACTCTGTACTGTAAAGATGCATGGTTATGAAAAACTCGTGACAAAGGTTGAGGAACTGTCACGTTGGTAAGCAGAGCAGTGTGTAGTTTTAATGAAATTGGCAAATAATGCCGTGCATCAATTAATTGACTTGAAAACTTATTGAACTGATGGACTTTTCTCAGATTTTAGTATTTTTTCATTGTTTAAACTGAAAAGACGTAGTTGTTCGCAAACTTAACAATGTCACGTGATGTTTACATTTTGATTTCAAGTAGAAAAGTTAGTGAAGAATTAGGCAGTTTCTCTTTTGTTGAAGCGTTTCAGGACAAGAGGATCAATGACGTATAAGTAATGCTACACAGAGAGCGAATGAGGTTATTCATACGTTATTCCCAGAACGATTGTTTTGCATCAGGATCCAGAATCAAGCGAAAACTGGGCTTGGAGTAGGGATACCATCTGGTCGGAGTTGGAAATCAGGACACCTGTCACAGCTACGATTATGACCAAGCAAACCATTTGTCATGACAATTGTCATGCGAAAATGCGAAAACAGAATAGAAACTGAGAGAGGTTGGCGTCGACATCATGCCTCATACCGTATGTTTCTATTCTGTTTTCGCATTTACGCATGACAATTGTCATGACAAATGGTTTGCTTGATTATGACCATTGTTTTGAGACATAAAAAAATGAAAACCCGTTGCATGTGATTAGCACTTCCAGAGACCAAAATAGTCTATTTTTGCCTGTATTGTTGAGACGTTCAACACTTTTGGCTGATTTGTAACTTTACTTAAATTTTTGGAAGTATGATGAGAGTGAGAATTGAACTTGTGACATTTAGCGAGAGAGGTATGGATGTTACCACTACACCAGATCGCCTCCACTCTAGCTTCAGTTCTGTGCGAGAACAGGAGATTTTTGGGCGGTTTCCGAGTCATCAAACATCATGCGCAATGGTGCCGGAGACAATGCATGGATTTGAAGCTTTTATGATGTAAAAACGCAAGAGTTCCTTTTGCAGCTCGAACTTTCTGAGCGATGTGATTTTTACACCGCACAATTCAGCGTGGTGGTCAGATATTTACCCCGATTCTACATTTCGATCGACTTCATGAAATTCCATTCAGTATACCGTTCGAAATGTTATTGCATTTCGTTTGATCTGTTTCTCTTCGAACATTAAATGGACAAAACGCTCGAAATAGAGAAAGCGAAATTATAGCTCGAACGAAATAATGGTTTCGAACGAAATGCAAATCCGGCGGAATGCAGAATCGGGTTGAATATTCGGTATCGAAACTTACAACAGCTAATTTGTTAATTTGTTGGACACACTGCACACTGACATGAGAGTTATTCATCAGATTACTTCCATTAATTACTTTTCGAGCTACCAAATAATTAGTCCGAGTTCACAATTGAGCGCCGCATGATCATGATCGCCCCCTTCTTTTGATGCTGGTTCGAGTCGAAGGCTCAAACCGGTACTCAGGGCCGAAATAGCCCTGATTTCACAACAACCCTTGACCACACTCACGCTAATGATTTATTGCACAGCTCGTTGGTCGGTTGGTTGGTTTGTTAAGGCTCAGAAAATATTGATCCGAAACGTCCCCGAGCCTCGTCACCCCTTGCAATCACACCTATTTCCCCCGCTGTGCGCATATGTTGTATTCATATTTTGTGGTTCTCAGCGTTCGGAGATCTATACCGGTGATCTCGCACTAGGCTCAGGCGAGAAGAAGATACTACTACTACTACTACTACTACTACTACTACTACTACCACTGCTGCCTTCGTGGTGCTGCTGCTGCTCTATCTCACCCGAAAACAGCATTTTTATGTTAATTGACTAAGCATGTTAAAATTTATGAACGAATGCTGCGCGCAGCGAGCCAAAGGTTGAAATCGGATTCAAACTGTTTCACCTCGGCATCTTTGTGTGTCCTCCTCTTTTTCGGAGCCTATGCCACCAACCAAGAACATCAAACCGATGTCGAAAATCTTTTCTTCCTAAAAGAAGAGCTGGGATCCCACGTAGAAGCATCAAGTGAGATAACAACACGGTGAACGAGGAGGAGAGGTAGGTGTGGTGTGTGGTACCAATGACGACTTCATCGTACGTTGGAGGGATAGGAAATTACACCGAACCGGTCAGGTGGTCGCTATTTCCAAGAGTTCGAAGGTTTTTCGAAGGAGACGATGGAGAGAGAGCACCGAGATGAGGCCTAGCGTCAGCTTCTTTGAAATTGTGTCAAATTCTAGGAAATAAAGTGAATTTATACATTTTACCTAGCAATTAGTTTTTCTCGTTATCCGGGCCTTCTCCCTGGGTTCGGCAATAACAATCAGATTCGCCATGGATGCTTTGTGCGAGCGTAGTTGATGCGAAGGAACATGGAAAGGAAGGAATGCCAAAAAGGAACTCCCTAGGGGGACAACAGACAGAAAAGCCCATGCTGGGAAGTGCGAGTCGAGACACAACTAAATTTACTCTAATGTTGTAGGTACATCCCTTTCATTTAGGAATCGGAAAAACATTGTAGAGTGAAATACAACACGAGGACATGTTTTTTTCGGAATGAAGTCCTCAAGTTTGTACATTGTTTCTCAGGTAGACACGTATCAATAGTGATAGGTTTCGGGCCAAATTATTATTATTAATCTGCAACACCTGCTACCCTTCGAAGTATTCGATAATCGGAATCCGGTGCCAAGCTTTACGATTTATAGGTCTGCCGATCGAATGAGTGATGACTCAATATTTCAAGAGAAAAAAAAAATCGGATCTTCCTTTTGATCGAACGTCAGATCAAAGAGCGGAATCCGCCGAGAAAAAAAAAGAAATAAAAGTGAGACAAACCAAGAGGAAATATAACCTAGAATCATCCTGAACTAATGTATTTTATACCCTTCGGCGGCGCATCACAAAAGGGGGCGGGGGAAATGAGCTTTTTTTTCTAAAAAAGAAACTACCGCATTGATTCGGCTTTATGTGTACGCATTGATTTCAAACACTCCATCCAACGGTGGGTTGATCGACGCGACCGCCTTTAAATTATGTTCCGATAATTTCTTAATATAATTTCGGCTGTGTATCTCGGCTGTACCTCTCGGATTCAAACTATGCTGGGTCTCAGCGCTTGTCTTGCTCCCTCTCTTTCTCGCCCTCGAGGCTGAGCACCCTGTGTGCTGGCGTCTCAATATTTTTTCGGCATTATAATTATGTTGTTTTTCTCTGCTAACCACACGGACGTCTCTATTACACCACCATGTGTGTGGTGTGCTTGATCTCAACCGAGCCGAAGGGGATTATTTATGTTTACCTTCAAATTTTACGCTAATGATCGTCAAAGTCAGCTTGATGTGATCGAGTACCACCTTGGTAGTAGACGAGCACGACAATGATCTGCGCGGCGGATATTCAATTAAAGCAAAAAACGAGACGCATCTCTGTAAACTTCCCACGCTTGGAGCGGGGTCATATCGAATTCTGGTTGGCATCCGCGGCACGGCACACCTACTCAAATTCATACTTCGTTTTTGGTAATTAATTGGGCATCCGTCTAGTTTTGAGCATGACGCGCGAAATTATTCTGCCAGGTGAAGTGTACCGGTGAACCGTGCTTTGTTGCTTCCTTCGTCTAATGTAACAGAGGTAACACAAAATGATTTTACTGTCTGTTATTCAAAATGAAATAAGCATACTACTAGTAGATTTAGATGTAACCACAGAACAGATGGACAACTTCTACAGTGTGAGGACAAATTATCCGTGTTTTTTTTTCAGTGCATAACTCGACATGACAGATGCTGAGGTGAGCATACCTGTGTCAATGTAAACCATGAATCATCGTAAACAATAGGACGCTTGCAGAGTGCATATGTATTGGTAATATGTTAGGCAGGCAAAAGTCATAACTGCATATGATTTACATGGATCGACTCAATTTGTTTAAATAATTATTTTATAATAATTTTTTTATTTTTTATTTTATTTTATAGTTACAAAAATTACGCGCTACTCTATATCAATAACATGCGAACATATGTGTCTTTACATAAAAATGTTTACTTTAAGCGTCGAAGCCATACATACGGAAGAAAATAGAAATTTCTGTCATGGCTATGAACCATACTAATGGAAGCGGAATTCGAAAAGTTCCACTGAACATTGCGATTGTATAGCCGGATTTGGTGAAGTGTGTTCTCATTTAGGCTTTGTGTTTTTTGCCCTGGAGTGCTGGTCTCGTGAAAAAGTAGACTATAATGAACATTCGTGTGCAGATATCCTCAATCGGTGGTTAGGTCCGCCAAGAAAGCAGTTGATTATGTTGAAATTAACAACATATTCAGTCAGAAAGATCAACCAACCGGGTACTTGAATGCTCATGGTACTTAAATGCTTAACCACTCAACCAACCGGGTACTTGAATGCTCTGCGGAGGAATACAATATGTTTATAAGCAAATTGATCGGAAACGGAGAAAATCCATTAGTTGGCCGATTCAAACGTGAGATGGATTCTCTGTGACTTTGAATATGATCCAAACATGTTGGTAATCCTTTTCTGACAATTTTTCTATCCAAATCTAGTGGGAAAGTCGTTCAATGAACATTGCGAAATGAGTGCTAGTAAACTAAGTAATATGCGTCACACAGAAACTCTTGTTTAGGAAATAGTTTGCCTGACTGTTTAACGAGGTTCATGTTAGTTCTGTTAAAAAATTCTTGTTAGTAGAAATCCCGCATCTTTATTTAAATCAAGAACAAGAACGCCGATTGATAATAACTCCGTTTCTGCTACAAAGAGATTACGAATGTAAACAAGCGATGTGTGCCCAACAGATTCTCTGCATGGATGTGTAGCAAGAGCCCTATTTGGGATATCGAAGCTGAGTTTGACAGCGAGTTTAAATGAAGCAAATTACTATAATTGTAAGTATCAACTATAAGTAGAATGTTCTGCGGTTCTAATTAGATTGAAATATATAAATTATCACATCTTGTTTGCAGTATAAAATGACGCTTTCTCGGTCGCAGGAAAAATAAACACGTACTCAAGAATAAAATTATCTATGAAAATCATAATCTCCGTATCGAATGGATATTCTATGTAAAAGAGTTACAAGTTTCCTACGTACGGTTAAAGAATCGTGAGCCAAAACAGTGTCTGATAATGATTTTTTTTCGCGTTTTTTTCAGAAGCTATTATTGGGAGAAAATACAACTTACAATGTCTACAAATGTCAATGTCAATGAGTCTGGCAGACATTTCAACTTCGCTGTCGGAGGAAACCGTTTAGTCGTCGAAGGTAATTTTACTTGGTGGAAGGAAATTCGACCCGCTGATATGAAAACTTCATACATCCTGAACCGTTAGTCATTCGAGGTAGCAGGTTTCAATCGTTTTCAATGAAAAGTTATGATTTGAGAAGTGGATAAATTAGACGCAAATCTACTTTATTCGCACTGAAATGCATATAAACCATCGAAAACAACTTAATGGACGATAACTTCGTCAAATATGCTTCTTTTTATATACCGCATAAAAAAATCGCACAAAAAACGCCACAAGAACAGAAAACCACACAAAAACAGGTTTTCTTGTATATTAAAATTTCACATAAAGGGATTGTCAAAACTCTTTTGTTTCACTTTTGCAGTTTCTTAGTTTGTTTGTATTGAGTGAGATATTCCATCTTTTTTTAGGAAAATGTAATACTTTGTTTGATTCATGAAGTTGTTTTCATGCAGTTCGTATCGCAAAAACAAAGCCTGTTCTTCAGTTGAAATATTTTTTGGAACCTTTAATAAGAAGTAAAAATAGTTCCCAAAATTCTGTCATTTTTATCGGCAAGCTAAAAAATTAGACGCAATTGAACAAATTCATTTTTTAATGAATACAGATTTTATTAGTATTGCAACAAATCGCGCGATAGTTACAATAGAGATAGATATCGTTGTAAATAGACTGCTCGTAAAAGTTCTCAATTGGAAAACTCAGCAGTGTATAAATAGAAAATCGGAAGATTATTTGTTGTTCTGCAGCAATAGCCGAGCATCATAAAAATTGCTTACATCGTTCCATTGATGTGAAGCTGAGAAATTTTTTTGATATATTGTTGCACTCATCCAGTTTGTGTTCTCCTAACTACTGGCTATTGTCAAGACAACGCGAATTCGTATTTTTTCGCCGCATAGGCTCGAAAAGTTTTATCCTTTTTAGCGTTTCCGCAAGTGATCGCGCGCTTATTTCTGATTGGTTGGCGAAAATATACGCGAGAAATCGCGCTCATTTTTCTTTATTGTGAACCAAGCTTAAGGGGATAGTACACTATGAACATCATAAAAATAAATAAATTACTATGTTTAAAAAAATAAATTACTATGTTTAATCTGATATCACAGTTTTTTTAGGTATACATTACATAACAAACAAAAAATAAATTGGTGCCAATTGGACTGTTCCCTGAATAGCCGCAACCGATTTGTTGAACCCTTGCAGCCTGCACCTTGTAAACTGGTGGGAGTTCTACAAGTTTTTCTAGCGGACCGATTTCAACCAATGATTTTGTACGTAATCCTTGATATATTTCCTGTCATCGTACGTAGGATTTTTTCAAAATATTGATTTTTGACGAAATGGCGATATTTAAAAAAAAAATCAAGTTCCCATAGTGCACTACCTCCTTAAGAGATATTAAATTTTTCACTCGTGCGATTTAGTTCTGCAAAATGGCAATCTTGTGCGATATGTCACACGATTTCTCACTGTTCTAAACACATTCTGATTAATCTGAAAAATGCTGACTTCAACTGGTGAAATGTATAAATTTTTCGACTTCACAGCACTCTAGTTAGGCAAAAAATAATTTCATAACTTCACATTCCTCAGAGAAGAACAAAAAATCAAAAACAGTTGCAATTCTAGCGAATGGGGTAGTTAACTGTGTGGTCGAACTTATTTCTTCATTTCGCCATATTGAATTGATCCAAAATATAAGGGGGACCACCAACATGCACCTCCCCGGCACTCCTAATGCAAGCAACCTCGAAACTCAAAAAAACTTGAAATGGAGGAGTCCTACATCCGAAATCCAAGAAAATCATAGTTTATATTTAGTGAACCTATGCTTCTCATCTATACCCTCGTTAGAGATGCGTTCGTCTCGTGTCATGTCATCATCATTAAACCAGCATGCATGCGTTGCCGTGTGCTGTTGAGTGGGTGGGAAGAAAGCAGGAAATGTGAGAATCTTCCCCAACCTCGATGACGTAGTAATTAGTGGTGCAACGCATCAATTTCCTTCGGCTTCGGTTCGTTCCCCTCCTCTCGGAGATGGAATATGATTCTGCGTCTCCGAACGAACGTGTGCGTGTGTTTGGCTGATTGTGTGCTAAGTGTTTTAGGAAATCTACCATGACACAGGCTCGTAAAATGAGAAAGGTTCCAAAATGTGTTTTCACCGGGTCACGCCTTATCCTTCTTTTTGTTTTCTTTGCTATTGTTTGAAGCCGAGCGCATGTTGTATTCATCGAATCATACCCGAAAAAGATGTTCGCTTTTATTTTCACATTTCATTAGAAAATCACGCACCGGATGAACGTTATCATTCATCATGATGCGGGTATCCTGAATATAGGCACACACACACCCTTCGCGTGCTGCGCGCTCGAGCCCACGATCGGGGTTTGACGACACGCATGATCGGATTCCAAGGAGTCATCCACTCTTACACACAGGTGGACTACCGGAATTCTTCAAATTCCATTCTGTGATTGACCACTTAAGGATTGCTTGTCGTGCTAACTAGAGCATCACCGACGGACCATGGAGAGAGCGGCGGACGAAAAGCAAACAGCAGCCGGACGTCGAACAACTCCGGTGCTCCCGCTGTTGTCTCAATAAACACAAACACCGCCGAGTCGTCGTGCCAAGGAAGAGACCAGATATGTTGTGTTTACTTTTCAATTATGACTGCATATGCGTACAGATTTACATCAGCAGGAGTGGTAGCTGCACCACTGGGGTTTGTCGTAATATGACCGAAACCGTCTGTTTGACCATAATTCTTTTTGACCTAACGAAGTTATCATTTATGGTAGCCTTCTCGGGAAGGGCCACTAGTGAATTATAATTCGCAGAAAAACGATATCTAGACCCTAAATAGGCGGCATAATTAAGCACTTGCTCATCCATCTTACAGTTGCAACCGAATACAGTTGTTGTTCACATAACACCCAAAAGGGGTCCGTCCCTGGCAGTGAAATATGGTTTGTCGAAACGCGGGTAGTGTCAACCTCTGGCTCAAATTTCTCCGAACGAGCGCGCACACAAACTTTGTCCGAAACGAGAAGAAAGTCATCATCATCATCCCAAATGCAAAAGAGAGTCTTACAACAAATAAACATGCCGCCATGCCGGGGGTTCTCTGGTCCCTGCCCTGCGAATAGCGTGTCTACCACGGAGTGGCATTGGGCCGGCGAGGATGATTGAAAGCAAAATATTGCATTGCATACGCATCTCTGTTTATTTGTTGTGTTTCGGATTCTCACTAATTAGTTGCTCTCTGGCAGCTTCTGCAATATATCGTAGGTTTGCGTTTCTGTATGAATGATGCAGCAGTAAGCGGCTAACGGAGGTTTCTAGCGGCAAGCTGATCAAATTTCAGGTCATTTCCGGTGCGTGTAATTTGCGGTACCAGCGGTAGCAGCATATCCGAGAACGATGCAGTTTCCCAGGAAGTGTGCGATGAGTTATAGCCGATGAGAGGATGGGCAGGAAATTGCTGTCGGCATGAGGGCTGGTTGAGACTCTAACTTCCGAATCATGCTGCGACCTTATTATGTTGCGTAGTTGCGGGAATATTTCGTGAGGTCTGAAGTGAATGTGAGAGTCACATGAAACATATTTACCCGAAGAACATTCACCTGAACGTAACATTAACCCGATTAACCCGAAAATGATTATGAATTTTGTTCAATATGCTAATGAATAAGAAAACGATAAAAAACCAGGAAATAAAAAAAAAGTTTCTCTAGGATACTCCGCTGTTGCATCTTTTAGTAATTTGTGTAAACAAAATCAATATGTATCCTCTCTTCTATAACTTTCTGCTCTCTACGATTAAGAGGCTTTAGAATATCTCGTCAAAAATGGGGCATATTCGCGTCTCAATCATTGCTTCGCTCAGACCTCCTATACTTAGTAGAAGCCCTATATTAGCATTTGGTAATATCAACGTTTTTTATTATAATGTTTGTAAGCATCACATGCTCCCCAAATACGACCGCATAATGGAAGAAGGATTACATCACGATATTTGTTGCATGTTGATTTTGAATGTCTTCAAAACTATATTGCTACTTGCTGCTTTGCGTGACGGGGAGCCACCTTGCGGTCTGCTCATATGTAAGAGAAATTAGAAACTCTCTTTTCAATGTTTTTTCAACAAATTCACAATAGAAAAAACTATAGTTTTTTATATTGCACTAGAATGTTAGGTTTAAGTTTGGTCTCCTGAACTTGTAAATCCATCAAGAAAAAAATGAACAGCAAGCACTCAAAACTGTTTAATTTCCTTGACGCGACAATTTTTGGTTTTCCAATTTGTAGCCCCCCACTAAAAACCCGAAAGACGAAATCCTATGTCAAAATTATTTAAAGAGGCATAGCAATCACGCTCACCACTACAACCTTCCAACTCGCCGTTTTAATTTGTTTCAGTGAATACGTTTTGAATACTACAGCGAAACTTACATTTGAATATAAGCTGCTCGACTGAATGAGCGTTTCAATGATGATTGAAAATTTTGCTTTAGTGAACACGAAGAGAAATAACGAATGAACGTGTACGCGAAAGGCGCGTACATCAATGAATAGAGATGTCTTTATTATTGAGACTGAAGAGAGAGAGAGCAGTAATATATTGAGACAGTTGGCTTTATTCCCGTTTCCACTTCACAGTGAAAACGAAATGAAGTGTAACCGCAATGACAACGGTACGGTGTCGAATTCTGGATACGAAATTAGTTTTCCACTGAAACTTATCATTATAAGAACAAATATTTTCAGATATAATTTTTGTAATAGATTATTTTACCACATGGAAAAAACAAAGTTTTCCATTCACATTGAACATTTTTATTTGAAAGGCGTTTATTCTGCCTGAAAACCTTTTATTATCTTCAACGCTTCACTAACTCGTAAACTCGTCGTTCAACGGCATGCTGCTCATTTCGTTTTCACCATGAAGTGGAAACGGAAATAAAACCCAATGTGAATATGCTGTAACGTGAAATGCAGTAGCTTCATTATTAGGTGACGATTCGCCAAGTGAATTCAATCAAGAGTGAATTTATGAGGAGCTTCGTTTGATGGGGGATGCGGAACAAATATCTAAACAGCTGTCATTCTTCTTTATATTCTTCTTTGTTTGTAGAAAAGAAACCTACTATTCACACAAAGATGAATGCACCATGAAAATATCTCAAGAATCAGATTCAGTCCAGCTCGGCCATTCCAATTTGTTTCTTGAGAAAACATGTATCTAGGTTATTTCCGAAAATACTCCGATTACATTTTGTTATATTCATTTTCATTGAAAAAGTTAGCGTTGATGATCAATGGTATTGATTCTCCGATGGTATCTGAACTATGCACCATTAACTTAGTAATTAATGTAAAATTGGAACGTTTTTGTAGTTGAGTTATTAACTAAAGAGAATGTTTATGAAGAGAAATCGATCAAATCACTTACACCCCTTTCCATCTAAGCTCTTCATTTATAAAGGCTTAGATAGATGTACCTTATACTCGACAAAAGTTAATAACACTTAGTCATTTCAATTTTTGACGTAGGATCAGCAAATGCAACGATCGTTCTACAAAAAAAATGTGGAGACTCCGTCCGTTTTCATCTTATTGGATAATCGAGTTGAAATCACAGTTGAAATCACTTTCTAATGTTGATATCACGAAAAAAGCGTTTTTGCTCTATACAAAAGAATGGGAAAGAAGAAGCAAGGCGAAACATTATTTCGCAAGCTTGTGTGATTCTCTTGCCAGCGAGTAGTAAAGCGATCTGTCATTTTCTAATCGTAAAGCAGTCAACACCATTAGCCAAAATGCAGAAGAACCAAAAAAGAAGCGAAAAAATCAAACTGAACATCAGCAACAGTAGCAAAGCAGCAACATTAACAGCAATAATCTCAGCAGCAGCAAATGTGTTTCAATTTTT
The DNA here is from genome assembly GCF_029784135.1 of Toxorhynchites rutilus septentrionalis. Classification (NCBI taxonomy): domain Eukaryota; kingdom Metazoa; phylum Arthropoda; class Insecta; order Diptera; family Culicidae; genus Toxorhynchites; species Toxorhynchites rutilus. Next base: position 98,136,731 of record NC_073745.1, read on the forward strand.
CTGTCACAACCTAAACGTGTGTGTTTCGGTCTCGCTCATTCGCAAATCATCAATCATTCAGATAGTGAACAGACGTCAGTGGCAGGGAGGCTTCCCAAATGGTCTTTCTCAAGACATTATCATCAAATGTTTTGCTCTTGTCACAGCGTGAAATATTCCACCGTTTGCCTACTAAGGATTCATGCAGTCAGTTCTTTCCAGAACTATTTTCCCAAAGATATTCAGCTATGTACTTGAAGGTTCAAGCGTCTAGAGGCACGTTTCCACCGATGAACCGCTATTTCCAGTGAGTTTTCTATCAATCAAGAACAGTAAATCGTTTCTTATACTGAGTTTCCGCAGAATATAAATAAAATGTGGCAGTTTGCAGTGAATATTTGTGGAATCACTTCAAGAAAAACGAATGAAATAATATTTTTGTGTGAGATATGTGTCATACTCCTCCACCTTCATAGACAGAAGCAAATTTTCGTCATTTTAGCGATACCAAAATGCTTTTTTTGAAGCTCACAGTTTTATAATAGATGAATATGAGAAACCATTGAAACGCTCCTCATATAATGACTTTTCTCTATTCACTGCACTATCTTGAACGTAGAGAAGTAATTTCCTTATGTTGTAATTACTTAAATGTCTGCTATTGTAACATGAAGGTGATTTCGAAAATAATCAAAATTAGAATGAAATGAAAATAATATTGACTCTAAATATTGTTGCTGATCAAATTCGGCATCGAATCATTCAATTTACTGAACTTTTACTCAAACTGTTGTTGTAAGATAAACGATTGCAAACCACAACTAACTTTATTGGTTTTATGATAATCAATTAGATAAATGAACAGTCCATGTTTATCCTACGTTATCAATGTTAACAATAGTTCTACAGACTAAACGGTTTGCCACCGATAGTTTAACGATTCAGTCACTATTTTGAATATCATTTTTTTTTCATTATTTGCTAATCCAATACAACTATTCTTAAAATTTCAATTAATTTGAGTATACGGCAAATTAATCCTGACTACCGACAGAAACGTTTTGACTATTAGTGGAAATGTAGATGCTAATACTTCAGCCGAAGCCACCTTGTGCTTACGTCAAACTATGCGAGCAAATGTCCATTGAAGCGATTGTTTGTCACCATAAGTTGACGTAAGCATTTTCCAAATTTTCCGAATAAGTTTTAATCCACAAAATCTCTTGGGCCCTCTTTGGATCGATAATATCCTTTAACTAGACAGATTATTCCTTTGAAAATGTGCATGGTTATGCTTTTATGCCGAAAAACAACAAAAAAGCGTTTTCTCAGCACCAATTGAGTTGGTGATTACGTCACCTACGCAAACATGGGCAGTATTGCAGTTGCATAATATATATGCTATAGCAATATAAGAACAATATAAGCGAGCGATACAAGAGACACATTGCAAACAAGCACGCATTAAAGTTTTTCGCATACTTTGCCACATACACGGTCCAGACCGAAAAGGATATAGAACCACGTCTATGCTCTCCTTTTTACTCTTAGAAAACACTTTCCAACTTCATTTTATAATGAGGTGCAATATTATTAAGACTTTATGCAACAGCACCAGTGGCTATGTGGATAGCGTGGTCGTGTAAAACAGCCTTGCATTCCAGCTGGCCTTGACTCGATCCCCGTTGCCTTCGTTTGACTTTTTGAAAAAAACTAAACTATTCAACAACGTTCAACAGATTATACAATGTTTTTTTTATGTTATCATATGAAGCGATTCATTTAAACTACCCTAAATGTCGTCGATTGGGTAAATGAAAGTAAACACGTGGCACTAAGAAGACGGTCTCAATGCGTTAACTTTTTTTTTTTCAAGATTCGCGGTCAACATTTAGTACAAAAGTTTTCAGATACTCTGAAATGCCTTCTCAAAATTGAATATCTTCACATCCAGCTTCATTAATCACCAGTGTTGTCAGATAATAGGATGTTTTATACCATATAAAAAATTCTCAATGGAATTGCTAAAATCATAGTTCAACAATTATACGAAGCAGGTAACACAAATTGAACTCAGCGGCCCATCGATTCGAAGAACTCGAACCGAGCCGAGGAATGATTTATTACACCCTGCAAGATATAAACTTGACGAAATATTGGCCCTAATGGGGTTCCTCCAGGCAAGACAAGCCCTGGTAGAATGCAGCGCTCTGGTATCGTTCGTAGGTTCGTGGTGGCCTTGTTCGGAACACAGGCAACAATTTTAATGACTTTATAACCCTTGGAGAAGAGGCGAGAAAATAGGCTAGGAAATGTGTTCCGAAGGTCGTCATCGTCGTCGTGGTCTTCTCTAGGAAGGGGATCGTCACCCTCGTCGTCGTTCTGTTCGATAATCAGCGTTTGCCGCACCGCCATCATCGACGAACGACGGTCAAGTGAGTGCAATCGCGTTAAGGCACGTGAGAAAAGCACTTAACTCACTCCCGATCCGCCCCCTCGGAGGGGGGAGGAGAGTGGGAACAATTTATGGCACCAGCAAGGAACTAAACTATGCCGCCGCCGCCGCCTCGTTGAATCGTCAAAGAGATAGGCAGCTTCGTTGGCGGTCGCTGGATGTCGGCAATCTTCTTCCAACATCTTGATTAATGAAATAAATCATTTACAAGACATTTTTTTTTCTCCGCGAAGCAGCTTCACGCCGCCACCATCCGTCTGCCAGGGTGCCGACAGGTGAAGAAGGGGTTTCACTGTTCGTATGTGTTTGGAGGGATACATAGCAGCAGAATCGTGTGGAGGTGCAGAATGATATTAATTTCTTATTTATTGCTCTTATAATGTCTCAATCAGCGGCAAACTCCCGGCAGACTGTTTGCCTTTCCACGAATGTTTGCCAGCCAAGCCCGCTGTGTGGCGTCGCATCGCCGCAATCGGCAGGAGATGATCTCTCGAAGATGCGAAATTACCTACAGGCCATTTCGGTCGTTCCTCGGAAAGCCGCACGACTTGGAATTGTTTTGTCTGTTTTGTTGCTGCATGCGGAAACACACCACCATTTATAGACACATTACTCAACACTGGAATGATCATTGCAGCCGAAGCGACCGGGCGGTGCTCCCAAAAACATCATCCCCGGCGAGGACCAGTATTCGACCAGCCGCGCATGTTATGGGCGTTCGAAATTTATTTAAATTATATCTCTTGATGAGTTATTCTTAATGATCCGTGTCATGAAAACCAATGTCTGGATGCTGCTGCTGCCGTTGCTGTTGTGTTGTGTTGGAAGGTTGCATGTCTCTCTTGCATCTGCCCAAGAACGTTCTGTATCGTGGTTCCGAACGGGGTAGTAAACAAAACCCAACGCACGAATGACTCACTTGAACCGATAACATGGCGAAATGTGTATTCGGAGAGACACCGAAAGCCGGACAGAGATCGACCCAAGCATAATAAATCAGTTTATTGATAATTATCATTCATTACGGCGCGCCGCGACATGCGGGGCGGGTACTCGGGAGAAAAAAAAAGACGGGTGGGTAATGTCGGGGACATAACCGGAGTGACGTAGGACTATACAAAGGGGACAGCTTTTGCTAAATATATATTTTAAATATATTGTTTTATTTTCTTCTCCTACGTGAATACCTATCTACCTGAAAAATGGATTAGTTTACTGTTTACTCTTTATGAATATGTTGATGGTTCTGAAAAGAACCTTTGGTGTTGTGTTTTTGTTATCACTCGATATTCCCATCTTGATCGGTTAAACCTTCCTGTTTAGCTATTGCATTTGCCTCTCGCCACAGCTTTCACAGTTGGAAAATTTCTTTCCATCCAGCTTGTGACATGTTGTTCAGTAAATTACATTTAATGCGACGTGCCGGAGAAACACTTTGCCACTCACTGAAGCTAATTGTTGCCTTGATGAGCGCCGAACCGAAGCTGCTCTGTTCTTGATGCGGGTGTTCTGATCGTCGTGAGCAGCTTTGCAAGCCAACTCGAGCACTCCAACGGCCGAAACTCTATAATCGCTGTTAGGTATACTGGTGCTCCGGCACCAATCCGTTCGGCCTAGTTACCCTTGCGGAGCAATCAGTGAATGCGACCAACAGGGAACTGGAGACCTGCACGGTTCGAGTGAGACTTTGCCTTTCCCTTAACTTGTCCTCCTTTGTTACGTCCACGATGCCGATGCCGTACAACCACACGGGTTTACGGTTTGAAAGAAAATAAGATATTTTTTTGGGGTCCGCGTGTTTTATACTCTAGCGGTACACACTCACAGGATAGAGACAAATCGGCAGACTCAGCCAGAGGGGCGAGTCCAACGAGACGAACGAATGAGCGTTAAAAGGGAGCGATGGCAAAAAAATACATTCATTACGATTTGTTCGCTCGTTGGATTCACATGCAGGCTAAAAAGAGTCCTTTTCAGGATCACAAAATTATCTTCAATCTAAAGAGTTTATTGTTTTGTTATCACTCGATATCCCCATCATGTTCGGCTAAACCTTCCTGTTTAGCGATTTGTTGCCACTCGCCACAGCTTTCACATTTTTTTTCACAAATTTCATCCCATCCAGCTTTGTGACATGTTGTACAGTAAATTACATTCAATGCGACGTGCCGAAGCGCCACTCAGTGTCGCATTGGAGGCGATTTTAACCTGTAATTGAACATTTGCGATGACAGTGGTACAGTGTCAACTTTCAATGTGGGGTCATAATTTGGACCCCGAACTCTATGTTTACAAAAATGTCCAACTAAATAAGTCGCATTACATGTCCGTCCAATTTGCTAAATGTCGAACTAATTGTAAATTACTGTACTTTCAATTTGGAAACAATTTAAGAATTGGTGAAAATTGAATAATCAGGAAAGTCCCCAACTATCAATAAGCTCAGAACAACTGCCAAATTCACATACTCATCAGATCCTGGCAAACAAATTATGAAAACATCAATTTGTGTTTTATTATTATTTTGGATAATGTTTTAGGAAGCATTGAACTTTATTTCCTAAACTCTTTTTTGGAAGGTTTAATGGCCCTGAAAAGCGCCTTGTTTTATGGAATGGTTCCAATTTAGAAAACTTAGTACTCGTGGTTTTGAAAAAAACCATTTCGAACGCCCTCGATGCCGCCTTGTTCTGGATTTGCCACCAAAGCAGTTTGTATAAAGAACAAACTTTTTTCTTCTGCTACCTGATGCTGTTTTGCGATTGCGTTTGCCACTCGCCACTCGCTGCAACTGCCTGTTGTCTTGATGTTCATCGAACCGAATGTGTTCTGTTCCGAATGCGGGTTTTCTTATCGTCGCGAGTAGCTTTGCCAGCTACTCGATCACTTCGGCGGCCGAAACTATATAACGCCGGCTAGGTGGACTGGTGCACTGGTACTAACGCGCTTGGCCTAGCTACCCTTGCGGGGAACTCCAGATCAACACGGTTCGAGCGGGATTTTGCCTTTCCCTTCACTTTTCCTCTTTTACCATGTCCATGACTGCTTGGGTTGGTTTGTTGATGTGTTGTGATGCGAACCGATGTGGTGTACGGTTTGAATGAGAATGATCGTTACGGCAGCGGAGCGGGGATTTTTAAGCTGACTGGCTGGCTCGAGAATTACGCATGTGTGAGACAGCGACCAATGTTTCGTTCATTTTTTTCTTTTTCCTTTCCAATCGTGCTTCATTCTATTTCGCTGCTGCTCTGGTTGCCCGTTTCGGTCAGTACGATTTGAGGAGCACAAAATGGACCAATCAAAAATGGGCACATAGGGCATTTTGACAATGCTTGATATTTCACAATTATTCAATTATTTATCTCATGAAAAATGAAATGTTATTCGTTATGATAGATGCGTAGATATATTTCCTATCAATTGATGCAAAAACATTTGCGATCTATTGAGAAATGCTCGAGTTATAAGCGTTCCAAATCTTGCATTTTTTCCTACTTGTTCAGTGCCTAGATTTCCATTTCACCCCCTATATCTTCCGGTTAGACGTAGTCCTACGTCAAAACAACGAACCTCTCGGTACAGATACCTCCTTGCGTGTGTGTAAGCGGCGAGGAAGGAAGAAGGACAATTACGTGCGCATGAGTAATGACAGGTTGTGGTTCTAAATTTTGGTTGCAGCTCGCAGTGTTTTCCGGGAGACTTGCACCGGTCGGGAACGGAAATAGTCTCGTACCTGGTACCGGGAGGGAACCAGTAATATTCCAGTTTCTCCGAAAAACGCTGTGCGTGCCTTCCTGCGTGTTATGAAATGCGCCTCAACAACAAGGTATTTTTATCGGACCCATAACTATGGGCAGAGGAGACGACGATATGTGATTTAAATCTAACTGAAAGCGAAACAGATATCCGATAAGTCGGCCATAAGTTATTTGTCGTCCGTGTGTCTCGTCTCGCACTGTGGGTGCATGCGCCCGAATAAGTCGTCAACATTCGTCGCATTCACAATGCTAGCGATCGCATACGGCTGATGGGTAGGATTCGCCGCTGCACTCACTGTGCAATCGTCACGTTGACCTTAGAATACCACACTTCCAGTTTGAATTTCTCCACCACAGCGCGTATCCCCGGCGTTGTTCAGTCGCGTAACGGAAGACCGGGGCCCACTGATCTCTCGGGGAACCGTCGCACGAACGTGGAATTGTTTATTTACATTTTTAACCGTTCCTTTTTTTCACGCTTTCTTCAATGAAGAGATCGTCCCTCCGCTTCGGAGATCCGGTGATGATAGAGCTGCTGCTTTACTCAGTCAGACTCAGTGATCGGGGTTTCGGGCGGGTATGCGGGTTTCAGTAAATCGAGCGTACAACATGTACAGACCCACCGTGACTTTATTTATAGTTATGTCTTTATTTTCGTTCCCCTCTTCCGTGTTTGTGTGTGATGGTTTTCTTCAATCCGATTAATCTTCACGAAATTGTATGCAATGGTTGCTTGGGTCGTCACATTCCCCCCATATCATAAGGCGTGCCCGAGTTTGCTTTTGAGCTCATTGATGCGATGACTGATTAGCTAAGAACTTTGATCGTTTGCGTTGATTAAGCGAAAAACCAATATTAATTTGGATTTGAGACTTTCTCCGTGATCACCATGTAGCTGGGGGGACCAAAATGTGAAACATGTGAATGTTTCGGGAATTGGGCGATTCCACAAAATAACTTTCATTATTTTAAATTCATTGTATTGCCTGTATCTCCATAACGAGGAGCAGAAGAATGTTCCAATAATTGAGAGTCGCTTCGACTAGGACTACTTCGGCATTCGCCGTCAACATGATTAGAATTGACTAGAAATGAATTGAATTGACGAGCGTTGAGAGCAAGGATAACTGATGAACTTTTCTAGCAAATGGTTATTTTGATTGACGTGACTAATGAATTCAAATCTGCCTTTTCATTCAACCTGACTTCAATCCACACTTCTACTCCTCCTGACACGAATCTCGTTACCTGCGTACACAATCTTATTTTTACGTCCATATAAAGTGAAACGAAAACTTGATTTCCAGTGGCGTCTCGTCCGCCTGTTCAAACTGTTCATAGGACAGGTAAAGAATCTCAGAAAAAAATGAGATTTTTTTCTTATTATTTTAAGTTTGTAGTATGGATGAGAAATTATCGAAGGTAATTTATTTGTAATTTCCATATTATCCCGAACATCCTGATTTAATTTTTTGTTTGGGGGAAACTTCTCTACCGTGAAGAATGTAATCTGATGACTACACTTAACGACACCACACAGCCCGCACGCAACACAACTTTTTTATCTGAACCCGCTGTCATTCAAATACCTTTCTGCATCTTCAAGTGCGACAGAGCAAATGCAGTCAGTTATTTTAGAAGCGATCACTACCACTGAAGCGCTGTTTTGCGTAAAATGACATTGGAGTTTCATAATTTACTGCTGACCGAAGCCGATGGAAACAATAGAATACATCTATGTTAATAGAACTGGTAGCTCATTTGGTCAGGGGTCACCTCTGTTGACTGCTGATGCAAAAAAAGCAGTCACACCATTAATGAACGGTTTATTGTTTAGCCACCGTGAACTCAAACCAACGAACTTAGACAGTTATCCTCGCGTTAGTATTAGTTATTTTTGAGCCGGAAAATCATTTACGATGGAAACCTCGATCGTTTGTTTCCGATTAACAATTTATAGATTATACATTCAAAATTCAATTTGCGATTGTAACAGCAAATTCAAATTACTACACTCAAGTTTAAGCATTCCCTTTCAACGTAATCGCAAACTTCCGGTGAATTGCAGAACGAGCTGTAGAAATAGCGGTCATTCTTGAGTGTCTCCTGAACAGTTTGCAAGATCGCTAGCCATCACTAGACTCGCCGTAAGTTGCTCTTCTGAAGGATCATGATCTTGCACCGATACCGAAGAATAATATGCTTGACTGACTGGCTGCACCGGTAATGTTGTGAATTGACAGCTATCAATAATAGATAAAAATATTCCATTTGAAGTTTTGCTGTCATAAGTTGTGAGGAGCACCCGAATTTAATTCGAGACGTTACAAAAATTTACATTATTTTCGCATGACAAGAAATTGATGAAATTGCATGAAATTTCAGTGGAACGCTAAGAAAATGTAACTAAAATCGTTACACTATACAGACAACTACCTTCATGGACAATTGGGAGTTTTTTTATCAGTGTCAATCGAGCAATCCGTTGGAGTTCCTCTCAACTTTATTTGACATGTCAGCCCAATTAGAAAGTGGAATTTGATGCTAAATGCCTTTCCAGCTCAGTTAGCGAACAACAACTACCTTCATCAACTAAGTGATGAAATAACAAAACCAGTAGACTGACTTAACTCTACTAGACTCGGATCAGTTCTGGCAGCATCAATGCATTGGGTATTGATTCAAACCAACACATTTCGTTTCAGGATAAGACCAAAAAAAATATTTTCTGTAACAACAATGAAACGCTTTGGACTACACAAAAACAACGTTCGGAAGGCACCGAACTGGAGCAACAAACAAAACATGGTGGCCAACACTCACATAAGGAAACTGTGCAGAATGCCGGAAGAACCATAAGCTTTAACTTATAGCCATATTATGACACTATTTCAGCATATTTAATGTCAATAGCAGTGTATAAATCTAATGTGAATATTGTCAGAGCACATAACCATAAATGAAAACTAGCATTAATGAATGTGTTGTATGAGTATTTAGAGCTACCAGTCATTAATTACAAGCAGTAGGATATCGCTATTGTTAAAATAGTGATGGATTGGTGATTCAAATACGAGTACTCTCAACTCATTTATCTGCATCAACAGTAGTCCAGATAGCAAAGTCGCGAGGAGAACAGCTGCTGCAGAGTACCCTTGTTATACTCCCATCAAGCATCAAACAGTGTCTCGGTGGAAGCACCGTCGATTTCCATGACGTCTGGTGAATAGTGCTTCTGTATTATTGCATCACACGTACACACGTTGTTGTTTCTATGTTGTTCCAAAAGTAGATTTATGTGGTAATGAAATGTGGGATAATTGTGCTGGAGAGACAAAAGCGATAGCTCTTGCGATAAATATTCAGTGCAATGTGTATATCGACATAAGAACACAATTCTCGACATATGGCCAACGCGAGAACAAGAATGAATCTTGAATCCACTATCTCCGGCTGCTTCCATAAAACGAAAACTTTCTACTAAGAACATAACAAAAATTTCGATGTATTATAATGTATATACAAAATGATGAAAAGCGAATTCAATTTTATATTTTTTTCTCGCTGGGTGAATGCTTTTGTGAATTTGGTAGGCTGTCCCGACTTATTAGTATCCTTACCGATGTATCAGTTATGTTTTCATGAATTCGAACATTGTTAGCAGGTTATAAGAGGTGTAGAAGTGCAGCGCATTTCAGACCGAATGTGAAGAAGGTATTCTACAGCAGTGAGAGCTGTGTTCTTTGGTGGAAAACTGAAAGTTTTCCGCATCGGTTGCTGTCACCGACACCAGCACTACACAGCCTATTCGGTTCGGGTTTGCTTACCGTTTTGCGATAGGTGCTTCATAGTAGAGTTTGTGAATTATTTCTTTGAGAAACGGTGTTTTTTTTTGGAGCGTTGCAGATATCATTTTGCAAAGAGATAGTAACAAATTACTTGAATATTCCATATTCAAAGTTTTAGTGACGCTATAGACAGGGAACAGACATCATCCTTCTAACGTTTCATTCTAAATTAACAGAAGCAAAACAATTTGACATTTCAGTGACTGTAGCATTCTATTGCATCGTTTTAGCACTATATCCGCTCTATATAAACTATAATTTATAGCACACATTTATTTAATGTTCTTTATGCCAATATATGACTATTGCTTGCTGGTTACATGGGAGAAGCTAA